>NC_091782.1:8787878-9090909 GCF_029378745.1 Bos indicus | reverse complement strand
GAGAAAGAGCGGGAGGAGAGAGCCCGCAGCTTGTGGGCGGGCGCGCCGGCCCCACCCCGGACTCGGGCTCCCACCTTCCCGCACTCACCGAGTTCCTGCCCCGGGCGAGGGTGGCCTGTGGCGGAGGAAGCGGAACTAGTGACTGAAGACCTGGTGCGCACACCCCCCAGAAAGTGGATAGGGACGGGAGAGGGGCAGGGGGCTACCCTGACTCTGGAGTGACCCGTTAGAAAAGCTGAAGCCCTGTCCCCGTGAAACAGACGTCTGGCAGAATGGAAGAGCCACAGCTCCCATCTTCATGGATATGACAAATATCCCCCTTATTGGACAACCGCTAATAAAACCTTTATTTAAAAACAACAAAAAAATTCTCTTCTTTATTTGATAGGCCCAGGTATCAGCGTCCACTCCCAATAAAGCACACCCACCCACTCCCACCCCGCCGTGTGTCTCACACATACACACACACAATCTAGATCCATCTTCATTTCTTGTTGGCCTGGGCAGTGCCAATAACACACTGGTTCACCTGCGGGCAGGGGATTTAGACAAACAGGATAAAAAATTTTCAGAGCAACCAAAAGAACAGTTTCCCCAAAACCACCTCTGAACCCTCAGTGTTAGGGCTGCCCTTAGAGTCCTGAAATAAGGGCTCTGAAAGCAGGTTCAGGCTGGTCCCAGTTCTCCCGCGCCCACTGGGCACACTAGATCTGGAAGAGGAGGAAAGGCCAGAGAAGGGACAGAAGCCCCTCACAGGAGCAGAGAGAGCACTTCTCCTCGACACCCCTAAAGCCCTCCCATGACTAGTGCTCAATAAGCTAGATAACACGTCAACATAAACATAGGAACCAAAGTTCCTTAGAAAATTAATGATCTTCAGTCTATGGCAGGAAATGTACAAGATGAAAATGTACAAGGAGAAAGGACTACTGGGAACTTGTCTAAAGGGCACAGGAGCCAAGTTGGAGCTTCCACTGGCCAAAGGCGGGCAATTTGGCATCAGAAAGAATGATTTCAAAGGGTATATATCAAAAGTACAGATAAGATGTTACCTCCTGGATAAAAACTCACTGGTCACCTTTGGAAGTTGCCAGGATACCAACTTGGAAATTGATGAAGAATATAGCATTTATCCCATCTTACCTATATGGACTGAATTTCAGAATAACCAAATAGATGACAAGGGAGAGTTCTCAAGAATTGTGATTAATAAATGTAGAACAGCTGAGAAAATTAGAAAATCACCATTTTAAAACTCCCTAATGATGGACGTGAGTTTGAGTGAACTCCGGGAGTTGGTGATGGACAGGGAGGCCTGGCGTGCTGCAATTCACGGGGTCGAAAAGAGTCGGACACGACTGAGCGACTGAACTGAATAATAGATCTAGGGCTCCCATGGTGGCTCAGTGGCAAAGAACTGCCTGCCAATGCAGGAGAGGTGGGATCAATCACTGAATCGGGAAGATCTCCTGAGAAGGACATGGCAACCCACTTCAATATTCTTGTCTGGAAAATCCCATGGACAGAGGAGCCAGGTGGACTACAGAGTTGGACATGACTTAGTGACTGAACAACAACAAACAATAGATCTAGACAGCATCGCTGATAAAATCATTAGGGGGGAAAGTTGAAGGGAGTTTCTAAATGGATAGATTGGGCTGACAATACCCAAGTGCAATGATCAATTTTTATATCATTAAAGGTGAAACAACTAGCAGGAGGGGGAAAAAATGGAACAACTCAATACTAGGTGCTTCCTGATATGATGCAATAAAATGTATCATGCCATTTTCTTGCTAAGAAATTTGAATCTGATTCAAATCAAGCCTCCAAACCTAATTACAAGAAAACAAAAATTGTGGAGGAAAGAGGAAGCAACCAGCCAAAATATAGAATATGATATGTTCTATAGGACAAATCACCCCACTTCAACAAATAAATGTGGGGGTGAGACTATTACAGATTAAAAGAAACTCAAAAGACCATTTCAACTAAAAAGGGTGGTCCTTGCTTTGATCCTGAATGGAACAAATCTTAATGTATAAAAGGCATTTGAGACAATCAGGGAAAATTTAATATAAACTGGGTATTAGAGGATATCAAAGAGTTCATGTTTTTGGGTATTAATGATGTTGGTAGAATTTTAACTGAACTTGTAAGGTAGCAAGGGAAATCCTGATTAAAGCAGAAGACCACGGCAGGGCGCTAAGGTGGTCGATTACTTCCACAGCAGCAAGAGTGCAGAAGAACATCTGCAATCTGAGGCCCTGAGCAAAGCCAGAAAGTATCTCAAGGCTATATCCTCAAGAAAATGAATTATCAGAGGACTCCATTACTCTCCAAGGCAGTCTGTAAAGAAACTTCCTGACTTAACTCTTGTGGAGGGAGCTTAAATTTCTTAGAGAATTCATAGCCTGAACACAGCTGACCCTTGTGGGGACTGGAGCCTGAATTCATGCTGTGTATTTGGAATAGCCTGAAAAACCTGTATGTCTTTGATCCAGGAATCCCATTTCAAACAATCTCTCTCTGGATAGTTAGATGTAACCAAGCAAATATAGAATGATATGTATAAGGTTAGTCAACATAGGCTTGTTTGTACTAGCAAAAGGGTGGAAAGAATCCAAGTGTCCAGTAGAGGGAACTGGTGGATAAACTTTGGTGCATCCACACAGTGGAGTCCTAGAAATGTAAAAATAATGGGATGATCTCTGTGTGCTGGTGGGGAATCATCCTGGGGCTGTCTGATTTTCTTCTTTTCCCCCACTCTCCCTGGCCACCGCCCTGTCCTTAAGGTTGTCTTGTTAATCAAAAACAAAAAAAAAGGCAGGACAACATATAATACATGAGAGAGAGGGGAAGAGATGTCTTCTGTAAGAAAGAGGGAATCCCACGCATATTGCTTGTATTTGCAAAAAGAAACACTGAGAAGAGAAGTAAAAGGATAAAGGATGAGAACGACTACTAGGAGAGGGAGAACGCGGTGGGCGGGGCAGAGGCTAAAGCTCACTTGTATACAGCTTTCTACGTAGGTTTGACCTTTCAACCACCTAGTTTTAAAACCTTAATTCACACCCCCCCCAGAAGTCAATAGTTAAATGCCTGGCAAATGTACATCCTTTCAGGATGCACGTGCCACTGGCCCCAAGGACCAGGGTGCAGAAGTCTACAGTCAGCAGGAAGCCTGACGGGGACGGGGCTGCTAGTGACCGCACCTTGGAGGCGAAGCGTAGGGAGTTGAGGGACTCGGAGACGTTCTCTTCTAGGGGAGAAATGTTCACAAACATGAGCCTGTGGACAGAGGAGAGGGGGGGCAAACCCCAGAATCAGTGTCCAGGTCTCCAGTACGTCGCTGCCCCCACCCTGACCCTGACACAGTGGCTCCCAGCCCACCCCTTCTGCTCACATCTTGGCACTGCCACCCAGAGAGTTCTGCAGCAGGTAGGTGAGCTTGCTGTTCCGGTAAGGCACATGGGACTCCTACAGGATAGAGGGACAGGCAATTAGGACAGGGCTGGGGACAGCCAGCCTCAGCTGCTTCCCAGGGCCCACCTGCCCCCACCCCCATTCCTACCTTGTTGCTCAAGGCCATGATGACCAGCCCCAGCGTGGACAGGCTGCTGTTAATGGCCTGTGTTTCCCGAAGGCGTTCCCGCTCCCCAGGGCCGAGTGCTAAGCCGGGGTCTAGCCGCTCACTCCCAGCCAAGTCCACCAGGCTGAGGGGGGCCGCACACTGCAGGCCTCGGCTAGCGTGCTCCCCAGAGATCTGCAGCTGGAACACGCTGTGACTACGCGACGAGCGCTCATTCTGGGCTGTGCGGGCCACAGCGCGGTTCTGGCGGGCTAGATGGAGCAGGGCTTCCACCTGGGGCAGCAAGAGGTGCAGTCAGGCAGTGGTGAGCACGTAGCCAGGTCAGGCATGCATGGTCGCTTCAGTCTAGTCCGACCCTTTGCAACCTGTGGACTGTAGCCTGCCAGGCTCCTCTGTCCATGGGATTCTCCAGGCAAGAACACTGGAGTGGGTTGCCATGCCCTCCTCCATGGGATCTTCCCAGCCCAAGGATCAAACCCCCGTATCCTATATCTTCTGCACTGCAGGCAGATTCTTTACCCACTGAACCACTTGGGAACCCACAGGTCAGATATGGCAATAAGCAAGACCCAGCACCTGCCTTCTTGGTGCTTTTTTTCTAGCCAGTGAAAGACTAAATAATTAAAATACACAGTGTATCTGAGAGTATCAAGGAATTAAAAATAGAAAAGCAGTGTGCGATGGTGAGGGTTTCAATTTTAGAAAGGATAACCAGCAGTAATTTCCTGACCGTCTGGTGGTTAGGACTCAGAGCTTTCACTGCCAGGGCACAGGTTCAATCCCTGGTTGGGGAACTGAGATCCCATAAGTCATGCAGTGCAGCCAAAATTAAAAAAAAAAAAAGATGGTCAGGGATGGCCTCAACACCTTAAAATCTTTAAGGTGGTGAGGGAGCAATCTAACCCTGCTGGGAAAGGAACGTAAGACCACATGTCAGGCAATGGAGAGGAGGTACAAAGCCCTGATTCAAGGGTGTGATGAGCAGGCTGAGGAAAAGTCCAGAGGCCAGTAAGGGTGTCGTGAACCTAACAAGCAGCATGGGCGGAGATGAGACCGAGCTCACCGTGCGGGGCCCAGGGTCACCTGCGTATGAGGCACGCCACTGCTCTCCACGCCTTGGTTCCATGAAGGTGGATGCACCTCACAGCCCGCCAGCCAAAGCCAAACATCCGATCTACCGTCGCCACTCGCCCTTCCTCATCCTGGCCCGCTCCCCCACCTGTGTCCTGTGTCGCTCTGCCTGCGCCCCAGCCCTCCAACCCCATGTCCAGGCCTAGTGGCCCTCAGCGCTTACCTCCCTCTCACAGGAGACCGGAACATAGCGCGCGTTGGTGACAGTGAGCTCCTCGCTGCCTGGCCCTGCCCGGCGAATCTCACACTCACCCCCCTGGCCCTTCCGGGTCCCAGTGGCCAGCAGGTCTCGGACAGTCTCGTTGTAGATCTCTACGTAACTTGCCACAAAGCTGTAGGTCCAGCCCTGGCCACTTAGCTCCTGGGCCACAGAAAAGAGGTGTCGCAGGGCACGAGGGATCAGCCCCTCCATCTGGGGGTCTCCCCCAGGCCCACCCTCCATGGTGAAGGTCTTGCCACTGCCTGTCTGGCCATAAGCAAAGATGCACACTGGATAGCCATCCAGGGCTGACTGGACAAGCATGGAAATCTCCTCAAACACTTCATCCTGTCCACTCCCTGGTGGGAACACCCGGTCAAAGGAGAACTCATGGCGGGTAGGGCCAGCTGGCGCCCCACTCAGGGTCCCACGCCGCTCGTCAGACCGCGAGAGGCTGAGGCGGGTTGGAGGGTCAGAGGGTCCACAGGGGCCAGAGGGAAACTGGAGGAAGCCAGGGGATGGGGTGGACTCCCCTGGAAGGACGGGGCGGACCCGGCAGAACACACGGATGTTGCCTTTGAGTTCCTGCAGCTGGTTGTGTAACCGCCTGCGCTCCATCTCGAGCCCGTGGAGACGGTCTTCCCGCTCAGCCAGTATGGCCTCCCGGGCTGCAGCCTCCTGGCGCAGAGATGCCACCTCTTCCTGGCTGTCCGACAGAGAAGCTTCTGAGGTCTGCAGCCTCCGCTGTCCAGAACAGAACATACATGCATGGTGAGACGCTGCAACCAAGAGTAAGAAGTTTCACGATAGGACTGGGGGTGAGAGGTAGGCTGGCCCCTGACCCCAAGGACTTCAGAGTCTGGTAAAGAAGAGATAAGTGAATGTAAATCGTAGTATTAGAATAAGGAGTACATGGAGCACCAGAAAGGGCACAAGGACGAGGATATCTAGGCTGACACCCCAAAGCGTGGGAGTAAACCAAGAAAGGATGGGGTGCAGAGAGAATATTCCACAAAGAGGGATGTGCACACGCCAAATGCCCTGAATTGAGAATCGAGTCATTTGACAGACTGCAAGTAACTCATTCTTAGCTGGTGCTCACCAAGGAGCCAAATGGATGACAAGCAGGAGAGAGAATGCATGGGGACCTTTATCAGTGAAGACAGACAGAAAGAAAAGAGGTGGAAAAGTAGAGGAGACGCAGATGGGAGAGGGGTGGGTTATGGCAACAGAATGGGATGAAGTGGGGCAGGAAACAAGACAGTCAGAAGTGCGCAGAGCGGGGGCGAGCAGTGAGCAGGGTGGGGGACGGTGCTGCTGGACAGAGGCGCTCAGGACTTCAAAGCCCCAAGCGACTTCTGGGCCACCTAGAGAGAAGGGTGGCGTTAGACGAGAAGCCAGCCCTCACCTCCTGCTCTCCCAGCCGGGCAGCCAGTCCCCTGCGCTCCTCCTGCAATCTCAGCTGTTCCTTCTGGAGCTCTTGCACTAAGCCCTCCTGCGTGCCCAGCCGCTCTTCCAGCTCCAGGACACGGGCACTCAGGTTCCCCAGCTCCCGCTGGCCCTGCTCAGCCTGGGCCCGCACCCTGGTCAACTCCTCTTCCAGGGTCTTACGCTCTGCCCCCAGGGCCAAGGCCTGTTGCTGGGCCTCCTGGAGCTGGTCCCGCAGCTGTTGGTTCTCCTGGTCCAGCACCTGCTTCCTCTCACGGTAGCATTTCAGCTCTGCATTGAGGTCACATAACTGCCCCTTTAAGTCCCAGGCCGGACGTTTGGGTTT
This sequence comes from Bos indicus, assembly GCF_029378745.1. Classification (NCBI taxonomy): domain Eukaryota; kingdom Metazoa; phylum Chordata; class Mammalia; order Artiodactyla; family Bovidae; genus Bos; species Bos indicus. Next base: position 9,084,213 of record NC_091782.1, on the reverse strand, counting down.
CTTCCCTCCCACCATGGGAGGTGCGGCTGTCGCTAAGATGGACACAGAGAAGACAAACGTCAGGGCAGCCCCAGTTCTGTCTCCCTCCTCCCTCCTCGCCTTAGGGCTCCACACCTGAGGCTCCGGCTCCTCCTTCAGGCAGGGGAAGGACCAAAAGGACTTTTCTGGGCACACCTCCTCTCCCCAGCCCAGCCTCTCACCCAAGATCTTATTTGTTACCTACTTCCAGGCTTCTGGACGGGAACAACAGGACCTGGCTTCTGAGTCTTCAGCACTAGAGAACCAGGAAGGTGGCATCAGGGGTGATAACACCAGAGTCCCTCCACCTCTACCCACCTCCCTTCACCCCCAACCCCTTCTCAGCCCTGGCTCTCACACACTATTATTACCTGGGGCAACAGCCGTGGAACATCGGGGTGCTGGCTTCCTGGGAGCTTTGGGCACTGTTGGGAGACAGGGGAGAGGAAAAGCAGAGTCATGACTCGCAAGGATGGGAGTGCGTCCAAAGACAGAGGAGTTGCTTTTTAAGAAGATTATAAATAAGATAACCTTCCTCTTCCTCTAAATCTGACCAACTCCTAAAGATATCCTTCCTAGGACCAACATGCCAAGAAACAAGCTGGACCAAGACAAGCGAAAAGAGCAGGGCGGGGGGTGGTGAACGACGTGTGAAGTATGTTAGAATGTGTGTAAAACACACTGGGGAGCATGCCCATATCTGCTTGCAGACCCACGGAGCACCCCTGGCAGGATTCGCAGCTGCCCCCAGGGAGGGGGCTGGCTGGCTGGGGAACAGAGGCAGGAGGGAGGCTCTCACTGCATAAGAACTCCTGTGCCTTTGGGACTTTGAAACCCGTGAAGCGTGTTACCTATTCAAAATCAGCTACGACTGAAAGAAAAGACAAAGACAGACGTGAGCTCAAGAGAGCTGTGGACCGGCTCTCTCTCCAGCCCTGTAGCCCACCTGCGGTCTGGCCTTGTGTCTGTGGCGCGGAGCTGAGGGCTGCTGCTCTGGGGTGGGTCGTGGTCACTCTGGTGCCCAGGCCTCGTGTTCTTTTCTGGGGAAAGACAAGGGTTGGGTGGGGTCCACAGCTCCATCCGTGATGGTTTCACACACACATCCATGGATCTCCAAACCCAGCTCACCTTCTCCGGCTCCAAGGCCTCCTCCATCTGGTCAGGCCCCCTCTTCAGCCTGCGTCCCGAGAGAGGCAGCCGGGAAGCAGCCTTAGCCAGGGGTCTCTTCAGCTCTACGTTCCCCTTCACTTCCAACAACGGGGACCTCTGCTGGGAAGAGAGAGGCCCTTCAGAGCACACCCCGAGGCCCAATGTCCCAGAGTTCCCCTTTATGGCCCCTGAGCCTGACTGTCAACATCATCTCCAACACGCATTAAGTCAGTACCCCTGGGGCCACACCCTGGGGCTCTCAGATGAAGTGCCAGCCAAAAACCACGGAGGGAGGTGGGACATGACACAGTCCCTAAGGGACAGGACGGACAGACACATGCTGGACTTCAGCTAACTTTAAGGGGAGGACCTAAACAAGCAGTGAAGGAACCCTCCTTTTGGAAGGCAAAAACTCGGCCTGCACATGGCATGGCTGAGAAACCGATAAACTCTTTAGTGAGAGCTGAGAATCATAAACAAGGGAGTGACTTAGAAAATAGACCAGGCTGAGGCTGGGTGGGAGGAGTAGGTAACATTTATTAGGAACAGTTTCAAACGTTTTACTGTATCAACTGACTTAAACCTCACAGCAGCCCACCCAGGAGATGCTATTATTAGCCCCATCTTGCAGATGAGAGAAGGAAGGCTCTGGGAAGTAAAAGAGCTGGTCTAAGGTCATTGATGAATAAAAGGCAGAGCTGGGGTTAGAAGCCAGACAGTCTGGTTCTGGAGGCTGTGTGTTTAACCACTGGACCACACCGTCTCATAGGGCACTGATGCCACATTAAGGAGTTTAGGTTTGGGCCCTGCATGCATGGAGAGTCAGATACAGTTTCTGATAAGGCATGTGAAAAAATATACACAAGAGGTTGTTATAAATAATAATAATGAGGTGGAAGTAGGCTGACTGGCAAGGGGAAGATAAGAAAGTAGCAGCATGACCAGTTTGGAGAGTACCAAGGACAGGGATGCAGTGGGGGTAAGGGAAAGGAAGAGCCTCTCCTCTGAGCAGCCCAGCTCAGGGTCTGGGGATCGTGCCCAACCTCTGCTTACTCCTGCCTTGGGAGACCAACCATCCTGGTTCGCCAAGGACTGAGGGGTTTCTTGGGACACAGGACTCTCAGTGCTAAAACCAGGTCACTCCTATGCAAACTGGGACACGTGGTCACCCTTCTCCTATCCCCTCAGGAAAGCACCACGGATAGATCAATTTCTGATTTTCACTATGGATAACTATTAATTCCAAGGCCAGTTTCTCTCTGCCCTTCAGTTTCCTTCATTCATTCAATATTTACAAAATACCTATTCAGTTCAGTTCAGTCGCTCAGTCGTGTCGGACTCTGAGACCCCATGAATCACAGCATGCCAGGCCTCCCTGTGCATCACCAACTCCCGGAGTTCACCCAGACTCATATCCATTGAGTCAGTGATGCCATCCAGCCATCTCATCCTCTGCCGTCCCCTTCTCCTCCTGCCCCCAATCCCTCCCAGCATCAGAGTCTTTTCCAATGAGTCAACTCTTCGCATGAGGTGGCCAAAGTACTGGAGTTTCAGCTTTAGCATCATTCCTTTCAAAGAACACCCAGGGGTGATCTCCTTTAGAATGGACTGGTTGGATCTCCTTGCAGTCCAAGGGACTCTCAAGAGTCTTCTCCAACACCACAGTTCAAAAGCATCAATTCTTCGGCACTCAGCCTTCTTCACAGTCCAACTCTCAAATCCATACATGACCACTGGAAAAACCACAGCCTTGACTAGATGGACCTTTGTTGGCAAAGTAATGTCTCTGCTTTTCAATATGCTATCTAGGTTGGTCCTAACTTTTCTTCCAAGGAGAAGTGTCTTTTAATTTCATGGCTGCAGTCACCATCTGCAGTGATTTTGGAGCCCCCAAAATTAAAGTCTGACACTGTTTCCCCATCTATTTCCCATGAAGTGATGGGACCAGATGCCATGATCTTCGTTTTCTGAATGCTGAGCTTTAAGTCAACTTTTTCACTCTCACTTTCATCAATTTTTAGTTCCTCTTCACTTTCTGCCATAAGGGTAGTGTCATCTGCATATCTGAGGTTATTGATATTAAAATGCCTATTACATGCCAGGAAATGATCTGGATTCTGGAGTAACAGTGGTCCCTGTCCTCAGGATGGCCACAGGAAGGTAGGCAAGTAAAACATAAAGAGATGGTTAAATCTTACTAAGTGCTATCAGAAAAGGACCCCAAAGGAGGGAGTGGGCATCCAGTTTAGATGGGGAGAGAGCGTTAGACACAATCCTACAAAGTATTTTTAGGCTGAGCCTTGAGGATGAGAAAGAGTTGGCTTGATGGGCTTGGGCCAAGGAGGAGCATTCCAGGCAGAAAGCAAGGAGAGGGATGTGCAAAGAACGACAGATTATTCTTTTCAGCTGAACACAGGGATGTGCAGAGAAAGTGGGGAGAGGAGGGTAGAGGCAGGAGGGAAAGACTGCAGCAGCTGGGATGCCAGCATGGAGTCTGGGGTCTACTGAAAGCAAGAGGACTCTGACATTTTTAGTCAGGAGAACAGTATGATTCAATTTGTACTGAAAAAGTGAACTGTGGACTTCCCTGGTGGTCCAGTGGTTAAGATTCCGTGCTGCCACTGCAGGGGGCTCAGGTTCGATCCCTGGTCAGGGAACTATGATGCTGCATACTGCACAGTGCAGCCAAAGAATAAAAACATTAAAAAGGTTTAGGGGCTTCCCTGGTGGCTCAGTAGTGAAGAGCCCGCCTGCCAGTGTGCAGGACACAGGTTCCATCCCTGGTCTGGCAGCTATTGAGCCTGCGCTCTAGAGCCCGAGCTCCACAAGAGAAGCCACCACAATGAGAGCCCACACAGCAACCAGAGAGTGGCCCCCACACACCACTCGAGAAAAAACCCGAGCAGCAACAAAGACCCAGCATGGCCAAAAATAAATAAATAAACACAATTATACAAAAAAAGATAAACTAAGGCATATTTTTAAAGTTTTTTTTTTTTTTTTTTAAAGCAAACCGTGTCCAGTGCAAAGAATGAATGGAAATAGAAGATGAGGGTTATCACAGCAGAGGGATGGCATCATTCCCTCATCCATCCATTCATCATGGGTCTGTCCTACTAGGTTTGTTGAACGATGCTCTGGACCAGATGCTGTTGTAGGCCCTGGGGCAAGAGTAACAAATGTAAAGTCCCTGCCTGCCCATAGCTTACTTTCCAGGGCAGTCTTTCCAAACTGGAGTACAAGAGAAAGCTCTACAGAAAATGAACTGTCCCCACTCCAGTATTCTTGCCTGGAAATCCCATGGACAGAGGAACCTGGTGGGCTACAGTCCAAGGGGTTGCAAAGAGTCGGACACGACTAAGTAACTTCACTTTCACTTTCAAGAAATAAATAAATGTATTTGTTGAAAAAAAAAAAACAAAGAAAGAAAATGAACTGTCTTCTCAATTCTCCCAAGAATGTAAACAGCTATCACCATTCTAACAGCTCAAGAGAAAAGTTAATTCATTAGATACAAAGATGCCTGAGGGCATTAGAGCTTACTTCCCCAGAACTCAGTAGAGAGGGGATATTCTAAGAGTCTGAGGGCTAAGCAGAGGTAGCATGGGGCCGGGGAGCAGAGGGCAGGCAATGAAGGAGACCAAGTCTGGCTGACTCTAAGAAGCCTGCCCTGCTTCCCAAGATCACAGGAGGAAAAGCTGTGTTTGTTTTTCAGTAAAACTTCTCGTTTTTAAATATTGTTGATTCACATGCAGTTGTGGGAAGTAACACGAAGAGATCTGAGAGTACATGAAGGCTAATTTTTAAGAAATGCTAAGTTGAACTTCAGGGAAGTGAGGCTGAACTACTTGTGATACAAAGAGGTTCAGGGATGCTCACAGAGAAAACTCTGAAACAATCTGATATCCTGTTTTTTTGTTTTTGTTTGAAGTTTATTGGTTTATTATCTTTCCTTACATTAGACTGTGAGCATCACAAGAATATGTCTGCTCTGTTTACAGCTACAGAACCAGAGTGTCTAGCACAATGTCTGCTGTACGGTAGGACTCAATACAGTTTTAAAGGAATGAAATTAGATAGCCACCAGCAGTGAAAGTGAAAGTGGCTCAGTCGTGTCCAATTCTCTGTGACCCCATGGAGTATATAGTCCGTGGAATTCTCTAGGCCAGAATACTTGAGTGGGTAGCCTTTCCCTTCTCCAGGGGATCTTCCCAACCCAGGGATCTAACCCAGGTCTCCCGCATCGCAGGCGGATTCTTTACCAGCGGAGCCACAACAGAAGCCCAAGAATACTGGAGTGGGTAGCCTATCCCTTCTCCAGCGGATCTTCCTGACCCAGGAATCGAATCAGGGTCTCCTGCAATGCAGGTGGATTCTTACCAACTGAGCTATGAGGGAAGCCCATCTACCAGCAGAGATTCAAACTACTGGCTCATATACAAATAAAAACGAAAAAAAAAAAAAGAGGTTGCATTCTTTTTTTCCTGCCACTTGCAGAATTTTGCACAAAAAATACTGATTTTAATTTTTAATTAAATGTAACATGAAAATTAAATTTTTCTTTTCAGTATTTCAAAGTCAAACATTCAATTTCTTAATCAGCCGTGCCCATTGTTCTCCCTATGCTAATATAGTGGATCACCGAAAGACCTATCTCCTGGGAATTTGTGTGGGTTCAGAAAATGTGTTCAAAGGTTTGTTTACTCAGGACAACTCCAAAGAGCACAGTATTTAATTTTCTCCCATCTATAAAGCTGCACAGGACAACTCCCAACTTTCCACATAAGCTCCTTCCATAACATCACCTTCCATAACATAAAAGCAGATTTTCATTGACCCCTCCTATACCACTTCCCAGGTTCGGAGATGGGCACCCTACTGCTAACTTATCCATGTGCACATCTGCTCCCACCCCTCATCCACTCAAGAAGAGCACCCAGTCAATCCTTCCTTCTCTGCACCATCACTTCCCCTTTCTCCCGGATCCTTCCAGTCAGTATACAACACATGCTGTTACTGCTTCCGACCAAAAAGAGTTTTTCTCTCCTAAACCCTATCAGGATTTCAATCCCACCATTCCACCAAAACTGCTCTCAAGGCCACAAGTCACCCTGTGTTGATCAGTCCCTCTTACTAAGTTCACTTAGCTCCTGGGAGACCATCCTCTCCTGGTTTCCTACCTCTCTGGTAGATCCTCTTCATCTCCCCAAATTTTAACAGCGGTCTTTCTAATCTCTGTGTTCTAGGCCACTCCTATGGCTTTGCATACTCATATGCTGCCACCGCCCAAACTTACTTTGACTTTACACCTTCAGCCCAGACTGACTCTGAAGTCATACTGCCTTCTCAATGTCACCACTTGGAATCCTAGTAAACAGGCCAAACTCTGACCGCCTGACATCTAATCCTTTCAACCTTGCAGCTTCCTCCATCTGTTGATATAACTCCCTCTTTCAGCTGCTCAAGCAAATACATCTAAAGTCCTCTCATTCTCTTATATACCACAAAGTCCAATGTCAGCAAATGTGGCCAACTCTATCATCCAAATAGATCCAGAATCGGACCACTTGTTAGCACTTCCCCTGCCACTCCCATGACTCAAATCGCCATCATCTCTCACCTGGATTATCACACTCCACTGGTTCTCAGCTAGGGATGACTTCATCCCCAGGAGATGTGTGACAGTGTCTGGAGACACTTTGACTGGCATGGTTAGGTGGGGGTTGCAACTGTCACCTAATGGGTAGAAGCCAGGAATGCTGCTAATCAGCCAATGAATAGGACAGCCCTCAACCCCCAATAAAATGTCAATAATGTTGAAAGCTGAGAAAACCTGCCCCATTCCTAACAGCTCTCCTTGTTTCTATCCTTGCTCCTTTACAGGCTAATCTCAATGCAGCTGCTAGAATGGTCCTCTTAAAATGTAAGACAGATCTTGTCTCTCTTTGCTTAAAACCATCCAGTGATTCACCACCTCACTCAGAGAAAAAAACCAAAGTCTTCACAGTGGCCTGTGCAAGAAGTCTGTTATCTGACTTCCCTTACCATAACATTCCCTCTTGCTCATTTCAATCCGGCTTTGCTATACAACTCTAGGGACTTTGCTCTAGGGGATTCCCTCTGCCTGGAATGATCTTAATAACCCCTTGCCTGTTTCCCTCACTTCCTCCAAGTCTTGATTCACCTCTCACCTTCTGCATTGGGAGCTTACTAAGACCACCCAGCTTACTAAGACTTGCCAGCTAGCTTCCCCTCTTCCCCTCCTAATCTGCTCAAACTTTTCCTTTTCTGGATAGCCCTTAAAACCTTAACAGCATTAGACGATTTACTTATCATATATTGTCTGTCTCCCCAAAGAATGGCAGCTCCATGACGACAGGGATCTCTGCTGCCTCCCAAGCACATCGTTAGGTGCCTGGTAAATATGTGATGAATAAATATGAGACGGCTTCTATTCTTTTTCATTGTCACAACACACTGCTCCACTGTCTGGCTGGCAGGATACAAAAACTATCTCTTTGTAGCAACTTGACTTTGGGTAAATCTGAATGCCAAACACTAGTAAACAGAGGATTCTGGCAGGAGCCCTTTTCTGGCACCAGACGTCAATCCACTCTGTCACAAACACACTTCTCTCCGCAGGAGGGAAGAGGCTGCAGGAGGTCCTGGGGTGCCGCAGGGTACTGATGAGAGAAGACATTAAGTTAACCAGTCCCACTGAGCAGAGATCTCTGCAAAACCTGGGGAAGGAGAGATAATGCAAAGTCCTCAGTTCAGAGTAGTACTCCATCCCTCTTCCCTTCCGATGCCCCCAAGCGGCTGCAAAAAGGAGAGAAAGGACACGAAAAGGCATTAGCAAGGATTCGGCTTCAGTCACCGTTTCCCCAGGGCCATCTCGGAACTCACACTGAATGAACGGGAGGGAACGTGTTCAGACAAGCCTGAGGATTCGAAACGGGAAATCCTGGATACATGAAAGTGAGGAAGGGTGCGGGGGCTCCCTGAAGCTGCAAGAAGGCAGGCCGACGTGCCCCTGCCCTCCGGGGCCGCTGCCTGCCTTCTCCGCTCTCCACTCCGCATCCCTCCCACGGAGCGGATCTGGGCCCCGCCGGCCGGACCGAGGCCTCCGGCCGGTCAGCGCTGAGGGGTGCGGCAGCCGGCTGTCGTCCCCGCGCCGCCCGCCACTCACCTGCGGCTCCATGTCCGGCTCGGGGCCACGCACGCCGGGCAAGCGCGGTGAAGAGGACACCGAGCCGGGGCTCTGGGGACCCGCGTTCTCTCGCGCGCTCGCGACACAGGGTACGCGCGCTCCGGGTCCCTGCGTTGCGGGCCCCTGCGCTGCCACACCCGCCACTTTTGAATTTCAACGGCCGCCACCCGGGCTCACCTCGCTCGGCCCGCTGGGGCCAATCGTCGCCGTCGCCACAACCCACGGCCAATCGCAGCGCCCGCCGCCTCCCGAGGCCACACCCCGCCTGGCCGCCACCGCCTCCCTCCTTCTCCCCCCTCCCGCCGCGGCAGGAGACTGAGCCCCACTTCCGGCACCCTTCTTCTTCCCTCACCCCACCCCTCCTTCAGCGGGAGGCGCGCGGCGCTTCCGCTCGGCTCCCGGCCACCGCTCGCAGCGTCAGAAATGGCCGGGAACGCGCCGCCCGAGCGTAACTCGTGTGGGGGCGGGGACGCCGGCTCCGAGGAGGCGCGCCTGCGCAGAAGTACCTGTGCGGGGCGCGGGACCGGACTAGCGCCTCCTAACGGTGGCGGCAGTAGGAAACGCGTTCGCGAGCCAAAAACTGGACCAGTGGGGTTGCGGCTGTTGCGCGACGTCCCCGCGCTGCTGAGAACTGATCCCCGAAGCTGGATCCCGCTTGCTGTTGTCAGAGTGAATGATTCTGCTCATTTCCCCGGTCTCTTTGGCGTTTCTCACCACATTTCAGGACCTTGAGTACTGCTGGCCGCTGCATGGAAGCTCGACGGTGGGGATTCGAGGTACAGAGGAAGGGGATTTTTCTCTGCGGTCACCCTTTACGCCTTACCTCCTCTGTGTACCTGGGCGCTGTTACTGGTGCTGGAGAACTGACTTGAGTGTTTCCGAGGCTAGAACGCACGGAGGATTTACTGCTTCCGTTTATGGAATATTTTAATGCTTTTCAGATAAATGGCTCCATTTACTGGGCTCTTAATATGTGTCAGGAGAAGGCAATGGCGACCCACTCCAGTACTCCTGCCTGGAAAATCCCATGGACCGAGGAGCCTGGTAGGCTGCAGTCCCTGGGGTCGCTGAGGGTCGGACACGGCTGAGCGACTTCACTTTCACTTTTCACTTACATGCATTGGAGAAGGAAATGGCAACCCACTCCAGTGTTCTTGCCTGGAGAATCCCATGGACGGGGGAGCCTGGTGGGCTGCCGTCTATGGGGTTGCACAGAGTCGGACACGACTGAAGTGACTTAGCAGTAGCAGTAATATGTGTCAAGTGCTTTCCATTTCTTATCCGCAAACCAGAAAAAGGAGACAGGTTCAGAAAGGTTAAGTTAACAAGTGCACAAGTAAGGAACCACACTGCTGATTGGAAGTGTGATTGAATCTAGATTCCACTAGCTTCAAAATGCAAGGTATATCGGTTATCTCACAATACTTCTAATATTCTTAGTAACAGCAACAACCCCTGACCTGTGAATAATTTGTAGAGTGTTTCTACCACCCCCTAGTCACCAACCAATCCTGGGGGTAGGCAGGGCAGGGATTTTATTTATTAGACTGAAAGCGGATTCTTAAGGGTTTTGTCTTATGCATAATTGGAGACACAGTTCAGTTCATTCCCCTTGTTGTGTCTGACTCTTTGCGACCCCATGGACTGCAACAGCCAGGCTTCCCTGTCCATCACCAACTCCCAGAGCTTACCCCAACTCATGTCCATCGAGTGGGTGATGCCATCCAACCATCTTATCCTCTGTCGTCCCCTTCTCCTCCCACCTTCAATCTTTCCCAGCACCAGTCTTTTCCATTGAGTCAGTTCTTCGCATCAGGTGACCAAAGTATTGGAGTTTCCACTTCAGCATCACTCCTCCCAATGAATATTCAGGACTAATTTCCTTTAGGATGGACTGGTTGGATCTCCTTGCAGTCCAAGGGACTCTCAAGAGTCTTCTCCAACACCACAGTTCAAAAGCAATTCTTTAGCACTCAGCTTTCTTTAGAGTCCAACTCTTATATCCATACATGACTACTGGAAAAACCATAGCTTTTGACTAGATGGACCTTTGTTGGCAAAGTAATGTCTCTGCTTTTTAATATGCTGTCTAGGTTGGTCATAGCTTTTCTTCCAAGGATCAAGTGTCTTTTAATTTCATGGCTGCAGCCACCATATGCAGTGATTTTGGAGCCCAAAAAAATAAAGTCTCTCACTGTTTCCATTGTTTCCCCATCTATTTCCCATGAAGTAATGGGACCAGATGCCATGATTTTAGTTGTCCAAATGTTAAGTTTTAAGCCAGGTTTTTCACTCTCCTCTTTCACTTTCATCAAGAGGCTCTTTAGTTCTTCTTCACTTTCTGCCATAAGGGTGGTGTCACCTGCATATCTGAGGTTATTGATATTTCTCCTGGCAATCTTGATTCCAGCTTGTGCTTCATCCAGCCCAGCGTTTTGCTTGATGTACTCTGCATATGAGTTAAATAAACAGGGTGACAATATACAGCCTTGACGTACTCCTTTCTCAATTTGGAACCAGTCTGTTGTTCCATGTCCAGCTCTAACTGTTCTTGCCTTGAGAATCCCATAAACAGTATGAAAAGGCAATTGGAGACACACCAAACTGGAATTCAAGCCACCTATCTTCTAATTCAGTGCTTTGACTGGAATTCAAACTTGTGCTTGTGGAGGGGAGCAGACTGTGTGGAAACACAGTGCCTCAAAAACCCTGTCAACATCCCCCAACCTTTGAAATCCTAGGAAACCTACAAGGAGAAGGAGCCTGAAGAGTGAGCAGTGATGAAGGAAACCAGAAAAAACCAACAGTGGATAGGTAAAGAGGATAGGATGCCTGATGAACTATGGACTGAGATTCGTGACATTGTACAGGATACAGGGATCAAGACCATCCCCAAGAAAAGCAAATGCAAAAAAGTAAAGTGGCTGTCTGAGGAGCCCTTACAAATAGCTGTGAAAATAAGAGAAGTGAAAAACAAAGGAGAAAAGGAAAGATATACCCATCTGAATGCAGAGTTCCAAAGAATAGCAAGGAGAGATAAGAAAGCCTTCCACAGTGATCAGTGCAAAGAAATAGAGGAAAACAATAGAGCGGGAAAGACTAGAGATCTCTTCAAGAAAATTAGAGATACCAAGGGAACATTTCATGCAAAGATGGGCATAATAAAGGACAGAAATGGTATGGACCTAACAGAAGCAGAAGATATTAAGAAGAGTTGGCAATACACAGAAGAACTGTACAAAAAAAGATCTTCATGACCCAGATAATCACAATGGTGTAATCACTCACCTAGAGCCAGATATCCTGGAATGTGAAGTCAAGTGGGCCTTAGGAAGCATCACTATGAACAAAGCTAGTGGAGGTGATGGAATTCCAGTTGAGCTATTCCAAATCCTAAAAGATGATACTGTGAAAGTGCTGCACTCAATATGCCAGCAAATTTGGAAAACTCAGCAGTGGCCACAGGACTGGAAAAGGTCAGTTTTCATTCCAATCCCAAAGAAAGGCAATGCCAAAGAATGCTCAAACTACCACACAGTTGCACTCATCTCACATGCTAGTAAAGTAATGCTCAAAATTCTCCAAGCCAGGCTTCAGCAACACGTGAACCATGAACTTCCAGATGTTCAAGCTGGTTTTAGAAAAGGCAGAGGAACCAGAGATCAAATTGCCAACATCCGCTATATCATTGAAAAAGCAAGAGAGTTCCAGAAACAACATCTATTTCTGCTTTGTTGACTATGACAAAGCCTTTGACTGTGTGGATTACAACAAATTGGAAAATTCTGAAAGAAATGGGAATACCAGACTACCTGACCTGCCTCTTGAGAAATCTGTATGCAGGTCAGGAAGCAACAGTTAGAACTGGACATGGAACAACAGACTGGTTCCAAATAGGAAAAAGAGTTCGTCGAGGCTGTATATTGTCACCCTGCTTACTTAACTTATATGCAGCGTACATCATGCAAAACGCTGGGCTGGATGAGGCACAAGTTGGAATCAAGATTGCCAGGAGGAATATCAATAACCTCAGATATGCAGGTAACACCACCCTTATGGCAGAAAGTGAAGAAGAACTAAAGAGCCTCTTGATGAAAGTGAAAGAGGAGAGTGAAAAATTGGCTTAAAGCTCAACATTCAGAAAACAAAGATCATGGCATCCACTCCTGTCACTTCATGGCAAATAGATGGGGAAACAGTGAGAGACTTTATTTTGGGGGGGTCTCCAAAATCACTGCATATGGTGGCTGCAGCCATGAAATTAAAAGACACTTTTCCTTGGAAGAAAAGCTATGACCAAACTAGACAGCATATTAAAAAGCAGAGACATTACTTTGCCAACAAATGTCCGTCTAGTCAAAGCTATGGTTTTTCTAGTAGTCATGTATGGTTGTAAGAGTTGGACTATAAAGAAAGCTGAGTGCTGAAGAATTGATGCTTTTGAACTGTGGTGTTGGAGAAGACTCTTGAGAGTCCCTTGGACTGCAAGGAGATCAAACCAGTCAGTCCTGAAGGAAATCAGTCCTCAGTTCATTGGAAGGACTGATGTTGAAGCTGAAACTTCAATACTTTGGCCACCTGATGCAAAAAGCTGACTCATTGGAAAAGACTCTGATGCTGGGAAAGATTGAAGGTGGGAGGAGAAGGGGACGACAGAGGATGAGATTGTTGGATGGCATCACCGACTCAATGGACATGAGTTTGGGTGGACTCTGGGAGTTGGTGATGGACAGGGAGGCCTGTCGTGCTGTGGTCCATGGGGTTGCAAAGAGTTGGACATGACTGAGCAACTGAACTGAACTGAAAGAGGACTGAGAAGGGAAAACTGGGAAGATATTTGTATCAAAAGGCATTTATCAAAGTTAAAAAACAAAATGTTAGAGTGGGAGAGATATGGACATTAAAGAGGAAAAAGTTTACTTATCTTAATTGATGGAGAAAGACTGCTCAAAATATTCAACATCCATTGATATTGAAGAAAAGACCATAACTTGATAAAAATCTTCAAAAATCCAACAGCACACATCACGATAATAATAAAATATTGAAAGCCTTCCTTTTAAGATGAGAAAAAAGGCAAATAAAACTGCTCTCAATAATCCTAGTCAATATAATAATGAAAGTTTTAGCTAGTCCAATAAACAGTGACAGCAAATATATAGGGATTGGAAAGGAACAAGAACATCAGTATTTACAGATGAAATTTTTTGTGTGTAACAACCCCAAAAGAAATTTCATGTAGAATTGGCAAGTGAGTTTAGTAAGATTTCTAATTCAAAAAAAATACAGAAAAAATATACACATAAAATTTTTGCATTTCTCATCAGCAACCATCAGTTATAAAGTGTAACTTTTAAAACACACTGTTTGGTTACATGACTATATACATATATAAAAGTCAAGCTCTGCACTTGACTTTGCATTTTATGTTATACTACAATAAAAATTTTAATTAAAAATATACCATTTGCAATAGGAACAAAAATACAAAGAACTTAGGAATAAATTTAACAATAGGAATGCAAACCCTTTGTGGAGAAAATGATAAAACCTATTGGAAGATGTTCTAAATTAATGAAAAGATACACAGTGTACTTACAGAGAAAGACTTGATATTATAAAGATGTCAGTTCTCTCCAAGGCCTTGGTGTTGGGCTAAGCGGGATGATAAAGCCTGTGATACCTGGTGCTGCTAGAGCCTGTCGCATCTGAGTACCGCAGGAGCAGGCTGAGTGGGACAGCCCTTGGTGGTCCTTTCCCCCTCCTCAGAGATCCTTCTTGCAAGCTGAGGAGGATTTCTTGTTTTGGAAATCACATTCCTGAACTCCACATCCCCTCCTCCCCCTGCTTCTTTTCCTTGCTCCTCCGAGGGATTTCCTTCCACCTGCCCAATGCTTTGCAGACCTCTTTGCAGATGGCAAGGTGTGCAGTGAAGTTACCTTATGGTTACCAAAGGCGAAAGGTGGGGAGAATAAGTTAGGAATTTGGGAGCAACATATTCACTCTATCTCAAGTAGATAAACAACATATCCACTCTATTATATGTAAAGTAGATAAACAACAAGGTCCTACTGTATAGGGAACCATATTCAATAAGCTATGATAAGCCATAATGGAAAATAATACACAAAAAAACTATATATATGTAATAACTGAATCACTTTGCTCGACAACAGTAACTAACAAAACATTTTAAATCAACTATACTGAGCGACTGATCTGATCTGATCTGATACTTAAAAAAGGAAAGAAAAGAAAATTTAGAGGAAAAGAAATCATTCTTCTAGCCACGGAAGCCACTGTGTACTGCCTTGCAGCCTTTTTTCCGTATGTGTTGTTGCCTAGTTGAAATCCCAAAGATAAGAACAAAACCGAGAAGCAAACCAAACAATGCTGAAGACTCTTCAGATAAAATGTAGTATATCTATAAAATGGGCTGTCCTTCAGCCATAAAAAGAAATAAAGTACTCATACATGCTACAACGTGGATGAACCGTGAAAACATGCAGAATGAAAGGAGCAGGAGCAGACACAAAAGGCTGCATATTGAATGATTCCATTTATATGAAATGTCCACAAGAGGAAAATCCGTAGAGACAGAAAGTAGATCACTGGCTCCAGAACCCAGGGAGGAGGAATGGTGGTTGGCTAATGGGTTTCTTTTTGTGATGATGAAAATTGTTCCAAAATCATATAATGGTGATGGTTGACCAGCTCTGTGAATATATTAATACTAAAAACCAATGAATTATACATTTTAAAAGGATGAATTTTATTTCTCAAAATTGTTATAAGAGGGCCACTCAGTTTTCAAGTACAGTTCATCATTTTTTTTTTTTTTAATATTTCTTTCTATGCTTGTTTGGCTGCACTAGATCTTCATTGCAGCACTTGAGATCTTCAGTCTTTGTTGCAACATGGGCTTCCCTTGTGGCTCAGCTGGTTAAGAATCCGCCTGCAGTTATATCGCAGGAGACCTGGGTTCGATCCCTGGGTTGGGAAGATTCCCTGGAGAAGGGAATGGCTACCCACTCTAGTATTCTGGTTTGGAGAATTCTATGGATTGTATAGCCCACGGGGTCACAAAGAGTCGGACACAACTGAGTGCCTTTCACTGGTCACTGGTGGGATCTTTAGTTGCAGCATGTGGTGTCTAGTTTCCTGATCAGGGATTAAACCCTGGTCCCCTGCATTGGGAGCACGGAATCTGAGGCACTGGACCACCAGGAAGCCCCCAGTTCATCATTTCTTAAGTGCCCACTTTGTCATACATTGTGCTAGGCTCTTGGGCAACACTGATGAAGGAAATAAATATCATTTCTTTCCTCCCAGAGCTTCCAGTTTGGGAGTGAGGGAGACACAGACAATAAAATGTTACCTACCATATGGTAGAAGAAAGACAGGTGCTGGAATCAGATCACCTTGCTCAGAAGTGAGGAGGTGAAGAAAGATTTCCAGGGGAAGTCCTCATCTCAGGTGGGAGCAGCAAGATAAGTAAGAGTAAAGGGGAAAAGCAGCTTCCATTTTGCAGGAGAGGAGATGTGGGTACAGATCAGGGGCTGAGGTCCCCAAGGCAGGTCTAGCTGTATGAGCCAGAGAGGAAGCTTTTTGGGTCTGAAAGGACTCAGCCAGAGGTGGTTGACCCCACTTCCTCCCGCCCCCAGATTTTTGTCTCTCCCAGATAACCAAGTCATAGGTAGATACTAGTCCTATGATGGGGAAGCCGTCTCCCCCTACAGATAGTTAAGGAGAACAGTGGGCCTTGTGATATATTCTGGAGAGGAAGACAACCGCCTCTGGTCTGCAGACCCAGTTGCCAAGGAGGCCTCATTCACCACCACCACATCCTCCATCTTTGTGGACCGGCCTCCCAGGATGCCGGTGCCAGCCGGCAAAGTCGATCAGGTCCCGAGAACATGCACGGCGGGACTGAGAAAAGAAACTAAAGCAAGAGACTACAACAAAGATGGGGTCGAGAGGTTCAGACACGTCTCCACGAAGGGACGCAGTCTGACACCAACTTTATTCAGCATCTTATATTTATACAGAAAATCGTGAGAAAGACAAGACAGTTGACATTTTTTCTTGGTTGACCTATACATCTTACAAACAGTCACAAGAAATCTTGAGAGTATGGGAATGGCACCCTGTTATTATTTCTTACACCAGATAACATTTCTCTGTGCATGAGAAGTTTGCACAGAACTCCAGGTGTCTGCAGTAAATAAGCGCCTAATCTCTGGGGTGGCGGGACAGAGAGCTATGTTTGCAAGCAAACCCTCAAGGACTGAGGCAGCTCCCAGAGCTAGTGTCCTTCGGACAGAGGACCCCATTCTCACGGGCAGCTCCCCGCACCAGGACCTTCCGAAAAGTTGAAAGTCTAGGGAAAACATGCCCTTTAAAGTATGTGTAGGGAGAAGGCAGTGGCAACCCACTCCAGTACTCTTGCCTGGAAAATCCCATGGACAGAGGAGCCTGGTAGGCTGCAGTCCATGGGGTTGCTAAGAGTCGTGCACGACTGAGGGACTTCACTTTCACTTTTCACTTTCATGCATTGGAGAAGGAAATGGCAACCCACCCCAGTATTCTTGCCTGGAGAATCCCAGGGACAGAGGAGCCTAGTGGGCTGCCGTCTATGGGGTCGCACAGAGTCGGACACAACTGAGGTGACTTAGCCGCTTAGCAGCAGGGAGCCATCTTCCTTTGTTGGGTCTAATGCTCCTAAAAAAACTGAGTTATAATACAAAAGAAAAATCAGTTCATTGCTTCATATTTTTTTTTTTTTTTGCAAGATGCAGATTCAGTGTAAAAAAAGCTTATCATGGCCAGTAGCATGGAGCCCGGGGCTCCTGCAGCATGCCACACTGCTGGGTGCTGAGAATACAGCAGTGAATGGGACAGACAAGGTCCCTGCCTTTTCTGAAGTTCTTCCCCAGTGAGAAGCACAGTAAGTCCCCTACATACAAACGAGCTCTGTTCCAAGGGCACGTTGATAAGTCCAATTTGTTTGTTAAGTCCGACAAAGTTAGCCTAGGTACCCAACTAAGACAGTCTGCTATGTAGCACTCTGCTGTAATAGGTTTATTATACTTTTCACACAAATAATACATAAAAACAAATATGCATAAAGAATCAAGCATTTTTAATCTTAAAGTACAGTACCTTAAAAGGCATGGGTAGTACAGTACAACAGCTGGCATACAGGGACACGTTGGTGTCTTTGAAAGTTCACAACTTGAAGGTTCGTATGTCGCGGACTTACTGTTACAGACAGATGAGCAGACAGAGAGGCAATGATAAAACTAAAAGATGAATGTGAGCTCCTTAGCACAGCATGTACAGCAGTATGAGTTACTGCATCACTCCAGGCAGGGAAGGCCACAGCCAGGCTCTTCAAGTGCCTGGGACTGAAAAGGGCTGGAGCAGAGAACAGTCTGGGGAGATGAGGCTGGAAAGGGTGGCAGGAGGCCTTCACCCTGCATGTCCCTGGCTGCTGGCATTGCTCCATGGGCCCTACTGGCACCGAGGAAAGTCACCCACCTGCCTTACGGTCTGCGCTTTATGCCAGGTTGTCCCCTGGGGTGGCTCTGCCTGCCTCCTCCTCAGACTTTCAAGACCTCAGCTCTGCAAGCCAGCCAGCCCTTCTCTTCAGCTGATGTGGCCGCCTCCCAGGTTAGCCTCTAGTCACACACGCAGCTCAAAGGATGGACTTGTGCTTAGTCCCTCAGTCGTGTCCGACCAAGAGCACACGGGCTGTAGCCCACCAGGCTCCTCTGTTCATGGGATTCCCCAGGCAAGAATATTGTAGTGGGTTGCCATTCACTTCTCCAGAGGATCTTCCCAACGGAGGGAGCTAACCCAGGTATGGTGCAATGTAAGCAGATTCTTTAGCGTATAAGCTACAGGGAAGTTACTCAAAGGATGGACAGACCTCGTATTCTCGCTGCCTCCTGCTGGTGACTGTGTGTAAAAAGCAAGGGTGCCATAGCCTTGGGAAAAAAAAAGATCACATTCCAAGAAGGCAGTGATTATGTCCTAGACAGCCCAAGAGAATATATGGCTGAAACATGGGTTGATGTATGTGCACATTATCAAATTTCAAGTGATCAACGTAACATGACCAGAAAACAAATGACCCTTTACTTTTCCTGTGTATTCTGAGTAAGGCTTCATTTGTGGTTGTCATCTGTGAAGCTCTGTATCACTCTTCAGAGAGTCATCAGAAGCCAGGATTCAAACATGACACTGCACCCTGAGTAACGATGTACCAGCTTTCAGTACAGGGGATCTGAAAGAAAAGAGATCTATGTTGTTCCAAATCAAACACATCCCAAAGAGCCATGACTGTATTTCCTTGCAGTGGTGGGAAGTATAAAATTATCCAGGAGCCTCGGTTTCCCTGGTGATCCAGTGGTTAAGACTCAGTGCTTCCAAGGCAGGGATGAAGGGGGTTTTGATCCTTGGTCCGGGAACTAAGATCCCACATGCTGTGTAGGGTGGGCAAAAAACTTATCTAGGAAGAGCACATTGGACAATGCAAACCAAGAAACAACGATTCCTGGACGGAATGGGAAGAGATGATGCCTGGAGACCACAAGAGAAATCTTCACCTGTACAGGTTGGACAGTTAAAAAAAATACATAAGTACATTTTTTTTACCCATTAATATAAATTCTCATCAGTATGTCACTATGCTTCACTTGGGCTTAGGTATTTTGTGGGTGTACGCTCAATCTCTCAGTCATGTTGACTCTTTGCGACCCCATGGACTGCAGCCCTCCAGGCTACTCTGTGCATGGGATTTTCCAGGCAAGAATACTGGAGTGGGTTGCCATTTCTCCTCCAGGGGATTTTCCCCACACAGGGATCGAACCTGAGTCTCTTGCATCTCCTGCATTTGCTGGGCGGGGGGCGGGGCTGGGGGAGAGTCTTTACCACTGAGCCACCTGGGAAGCCATGTATTTCATAGCAGTTTTAGAAGTCAATTTGTTTATAGATTTTGCCCTCACACCTTAGGCATGACCCTGCCTTGATATGTCCAACTGCAGCTTAACCACCTCCCCAGCACCTGCTACTCATTTTGCCCCTGTCTCCCACCTCCATCAGCCTTGCCAGAAATCTAACATTCTCCCTCCAACCACCCTCTCCCCACCACTGCTGCCTGCCTCCCATCTCTTCCACCTCCCTGTCCTGCAGATTCTACCTGCTGCTCATCCTTCCTCACCTTCGACCTCTCACCTCTCACCGGGACAACTACAACCGCATCCAGCTGCCTCTCCCATCCTCTCCTTTTTCCTGCTGACTTTTCACTTGGCAGCCAGTGTGATCTTTCAAAAGTGCAAATACCAGGACTTCCCCAGTGGCCCAGTGGTTAAGGCTACAAACTCCCAAAGCAGGGGGCAAGGGTTCCATCCTTGATCAGGGAACTAAGATCCCATATGCTGCACAGTATGGCAGAACAAAACCAAAACGACAATAAAAATCAATTTAAAAATAAAATGAAGTGCAAACTCCTCAATAATGACATGAAAAAGTCAGGATTTCTCTGGTGGTCCAGTGGTTAAGAATCTGCCTGCCAGTGCAGGGGACATGGGTTGTATTCCTGGTTAGGGAAGATTCTACATGCTCTGCAACAAGAGAAGCCACCCAATGAGAAGCCTGCAGGCCACAACTAGACAAAGCCCACACGCAGCAGCAAACGCTCAGCACAGCCAAAAATAAATAAATACAAATTTTTGAAAAAGAAAGTCAAAGCAACAGCATTGTTCTGTGTTTGAGTATGGGGAGGGAACTTTAAGAATCCACTTGATTTAACATGTTATGGGATAAATCTTTTAACACCATAATCACAAATTGGTATTTTTATTGTTGAATAAACTGCCCCTTTGGGAAAAGTTTCGTAAGCTCACAGATGCCCTATTTATCTCAACTGATACGAATTTTGAACCATCATTAAATTTCACAGTGAAAATTGTAATTTGTCTAAACAATGTGTTGTAAGAATTTGGAACAACTAATCACATAATAAAAGCTCTTCACAAATTTACTGGCCCTAAGAGAATTCCTATTTTCTTCCCTTTGATGCCAGAATATTGAGAACAATTTACATGCAAAGTCAAGATGCATTCACTTTGAGAACTGTACTTAGCTTTCCAAAGGTTTCCAAATCTAGTTAGTGAACCCTTTCCTGGTTAAAAATGACTTCCATTCTTCAAAGAAAAATCCATATATCTGATCTTACATTTTCTTTAAAAAGACCCTGCGTATTTTTTGCTTTCAACATGGCTTAACTGGTCCAGTGCACCGGCTCATAATGCCCACCTGGACAGACTTCTCCGGGGCAAACCCACCCTCACTGTAGAATCCCACCACGTAGATTTTTTGGCCACTCCAGATCCATGCAGGATCTTAGTTCCCCAGCCATGGATTGAACCTGGGCCGTTTGCAATGGTAGCACTGAGTCCTACCCGCTGGACCACCGGGAATTCCCAGAAGCTTTTTTTAATTCCTCACTCAAACGTCACATTCTCTCTCACATCTTGCTCTTCATATTTAAAGCTTCCAACAGTGTTCTCCCTTCTCTTTCCTTCTTTTTCAAAGTGATGAAATAAGTACAAAACTGCAGAGCATAGTCATAACGAACATCATAGAATTACCACCACCTTCTTCAACACTATTCATCCGCTCTATTTTTTAATGAGTAAAACGTTAAAGACTCGGTGGAATACCCTGCATATGCCTTCCTGATCCCCTTCCTCTTCCCGCAGAGGGAACCTCTAGCTTCAATGCAATGATTATCATGCCCATGAATGTTTTCGTACTGTGTCTACATATCTGTGAAAACATTGGAAATTTTAATCAGTTCAAACTGGACTTATTAGACAACGAATTGCAGTTTAGTTTCAAGTTCACACTATGTTTCTCTGTTGCCTTTTCCTTTATAAGTTATCTCAGAACTTTTTGCTCACACTTAAAGGCTTTCTCTTTTTCTGCCATGCTACACAGCTTACAGGAGCTCAGTTCCCTCAAAAGACTTTCGTTCCCACATGAAACAAAATCAGAGAAGTGAGCAAGATCTTGCTGTAGAAGTTTCAGTACAAACAGTCAAATTTTGCATTCTGCAGAATCTGTAAAATACCATAGAGAGGAAGCACAAGGTTACTTTTTAAAAAAGATAATCTGGTAGGCAGGTTTCAATAGATAACCAAGAAGTATGATTTTGTGAAGCCCAAACAAACTTCATCTGCATTGGGCCTTTTACTTGATTTGATTGAGGCCAGGAGAATTAACTTTATGGTATTTGAACTGATGACACAATAGCCTGTTTTGAAACTGAAAAGATGCAAAAGAGCATCTGTGAAGTCTTTCAGCCACTTCATCCCTCACCACATGCTTCCTGTCTCTAAAGGCAGTGCAATCAATCTCTTCCAAACTATTTAAACGGGACGATACTCTAGGTGTTCTTCGGCAACTTGCTTGGTTTCTCCAATCAAACTTATATTTTTGAGACTTCTATATTTTGAAACACTTTGAAAATGAGATAGCTCCTTTTATCTGCTCTATAGCAGTGCTGTCCAGTGGAACTTTCTGCAGTTTTGGAATGTTCTCTATCTGCACTGTCCAATACTATAGTACCCAACAGCCACATGTGGCTACTGAACATTTGAAATGGGGCTAAATTTGATAGAGGAACTTAATTTAAAATTTAAAACATAGAATTAATTAATTTTGGGGGGTAGGGGGCAACGCCTTGCAGCGTGTGGGGTCTTAGTTCCCTGACCAGGAACTAACCTGTGTCCCCTGCACTGGAAGCATGGAGTTCTAACCACTGGATGGCTAGGGAATTCCCCTAAAATTAATTTTATTTTAAAAATTTTCCTCTAGAATTAATTTTTCCCCTAGAATTAATTTTAATAAATTTAAATTTAAATAGGCACATTTGGGGCTTCCCTGGTGGTCCACTGGTTGAACCCACCCTGCAGTGTGGGGCTCATGGGTTTGATCCCTGGTCTGGGAAGCTCCCACATGCTGCGGAGCAACTAAGGCCCTCACCACAGCTACTGAGCCCACGCTCGCAGCCTGAGAGCTGAAAGCACTAAGCCCATGCACCACAACCCCGAAGCACAAGTGCCCGAGAGCCTGTGCTCTGAAACAAGAGAATTCACTGAAATGAGAAATCGAAACACGGAAACAAAGAGTAGCCCTTGCTCGCGGCAACTTGAGAAAGCTCCCGCACAGCAGCGAAGACCAGCACAGCCAAAAGGACTGAATAAATAAAAATGATATTAAAAAAGACACATGTGGCTAGTGGTCACCATATTGGACAGCACAGCTCTGTAACCTGCAATTACATAAATAGACCATGAATCATTTTTCCCTTCTTTCATTTACGGATGTTATTTCCAACTTCTTCCTTTTTTTTTTTTTACATTTACATTGAGATATCTGACTAGTTATTTTGGGACAATTATGTCATAGTCCGTGTTCGGGTTGGAAAGAATATCCAGACATGAGACAGAATGAGAGGGAAATAAAGTTTATTAGAGTTGACAGACACTGTTAGAAGACGAGGCTGGTTCGAGGGAGAGCTGACCCCAACTTATTTCTATATAAGAAAATGCTGCAATGAACATACTTTTCTATGCCTTCTTATGCAAATATGGGAGAATTTGGATATAAGTTTATAAGTGGAGTTATACTGTCAACTCTACTAGGCTAGGCTAGGCTAAGTCACTTCAGTCGTGTCCGACTCTGTGTGACCCCATAGACAGCAGCCTACCAGGCTCCCCCGTCCCTGGGATTCTCCAGGCAAGAACACTGGAGTGGGTTGCCATTTCCTTCTCCAATGCATGAAACTGAAAAGTGAAAAGTCAAAGTGAAGTCGCTCAGTCGTGTCTGACCCTCAGCGACCCAGTCAACTCTACTAGATATTGCCAAATGATTTCCACAGTGGTTTTTCCAGGTTACACTCTCATACAATGTAAGAGGGTCCCTATTGCCCCATAACCTCAGAAAGGCTTGATATTACCAGGCTTATCTTTGCCAATATGATGGATGGGAAATGTTATATCACTGTCGTTGTTTTTGTGGGCGGTGGGTGGGAGTATATTTTGGCTGTGCTATGTGACTTATGGGATCTTATTTCCCAGACCAGGGATCGAACCCATGCTCCCTGCAGTGAGGGTGCAGAGTCTAATCACTGGACTGCCAGGGAATTCTTTCCCGTTATTTTATTTTTCAATAGTTTATTCATTATATTTCTAGGTTAGACATATAACACAAACAAAATGTTAAAATTGTATTTCTTCAAAGCGCAGTGGGGGGAAAAAGGTAGTGGGCAGATGAACACAGTCTTTGAATATTAAATCTTTGCTTTCGTGGAGAAAGCAGCTGCTCTAGAGGCAATGAAGTTGGTTCATCTTAAAGTCCAAGGTATTGCTCTTGAAGGGCTTTTTCTCGCTGAAGTTATCATTGACTTTTTTCACAAGGAGACACTGCTGTGGTTCAAACGGATCTTTCAGTTACACTTGATAGCTGAATTCTTAATATCCCTCTGAAAGTTCAGTAATGCAGCTTCCATTTTATTTTGCATTTTCACGGAACCTACCTTTAGTCTGCAGTAGTCGCCTCAGCTCCCCTTTAGAGAAGCCAGCCCAAACCTTTGCCGAGGGCCTCGGCTTGCCAGCACAGCTAGAGCATCCAAAGCTCAGAGCCCCAGCTGCCAAGAGGACCACCCATGTACACTGGGGTTCTTCCCCTCACTGTTACTTTAAATTCCATTTTCTCTTTCTTCTTTGAGAAATTGTCTTCATCCTGTCTTCATTGTTCTCTTTGGTTGACTGTCTTTTTCATACTGGTTTGTTGTTCTTCATACATTCTAGACTGTAATTCTTTCTTGGTTATATGCCTATATATGGTGTCTATTATAATATGCTTTTGATTATTCATTTAATTTTTGGAATAGTAATATATTCACAAGTATTCCAAAAGGTACACAAAGATAAGCAGACAGATTACCATGAAGGTGTGGTCACTCACCTAAGCCAGACATCCTGGAGTGTGAAGTCAAGTGGGCCTTAGGAAGCATCACTATGAACAAAGCTAGTGGAGGTGATGGAATTGCAGTTGAGCTATTTCAAATCCTAAAAGATAATGCTGCTAAAGCGCTGCACTCAATATGCCAGCAAATTTGGAAAACTCAGCAGTGGCCACAGGACTGGAAAAGGTCAGTTTCCATTTCAATCCCCAAGAGGGGCAATGTCAAAGAATGTTCAAACTACCGCACGATTGCGCATTTCATATGCTATCAAGGTACATGCTATCAAGGTAATGCTCAAAATCCTTCAAGCTAGACTTCAACAGTACATGAACTGAGAACTTCCAGATGTTCAAGCTGGATTTAGAAAAGGCAGAGGAACCAGAGATCAAATTGCCAACATCCGTTGGATCACAGAAAAAGCTAGAGAGTTCCAGAAAAACATCTACTTCTGCTTTACTGACTACACCAACGCCTTTGACTGTGTGGATCACAACAAACTGAAAAGTTCTTCAAGAGATGGAAATACCAGACCACCTTTTCTACCTCCTGAGAAACCTGTATGCAGGTAAAAAAGCAACAGTTAGAACCGGACATGAAACAATGGACTTGTTCAAAATTGGGAAAGGAGTAAGACAAGGCTGTATATTGTCACCCTGCTTATTTAACTTTTGTGCAGAGTACATCATGTGAAATGCCGGGCTGGATGAAGCACAAGTTGGAATCAAGATTGCCAGGAGAAATATCAATAACCTCAGATATGCAGATGACACCACCCTAACGGCAGAAATTGAAGAGGAACTAAAGAGCTTCTTGATGAAGGTGAAAGAGGAGAGTGAAAAAGCTGGCTTAATACTCAACATTCAAAAAACTAAAATCATCACATCCAGTCCCATCACTTCATGGCAAATAGATGGAAAAAATGGAAACCGTGACAGACTTTATTTTCCTGGGCTCCAAAATCACTGTGGACAGTGACTGCAGCCTTGAAATTAAAAGATGTTTGCTCCTTGGAAGGAAAGCTATGACAAATCTGGACAGCATATTAAAAAGCAGAGACATCATTTTACCAACAAAGGTCTGTCTAGTCAAAGTTATGGTTTTTCAGTAGTAATGTACAGATGTGAGAGTTGGACCATGAAGGCTAAGTGCCAAAGAACTGATGCTTTTGAACTGTGGTGTTAGAGAAGACTCTTGAGAGTCCCTTAGACTGCAAGGAGATCAAATCAGTCAATCCTAAAATCAACTCTGAATATTCATTGGAAGGACTGATGCTTAAACTGAAGCTCCAATATTTTGGCCACCTGATGTGAAGAACCGACTCATTAGAAAAGACCCTGATGCTGGGAAAGATTGAGGGCAAGAAGAGAAGGGAGAAGCAGAGGATGAGAGGGTTGGATGGCATCACCAACTCAACAGACATGAGTTTGAGCAAGCTTCAGGAGATAGTGAAGGACAGGGAAGCCTGGTGTGCTGCAGTCCATTTGATGGCATAGAGTCCGATACAACTTAGCAACTGAACAACAACTCTTATGGCTGGATCTGATCTCACTCATACTCCCTGGCTATTGCAACCTCTCTGTGGCTCTGGAGAACCCAGTGGACTCCCTGAATATCTACTATATCCCCCACCTAGCCCCCGACCCAAGCTGTCTGAATGTTACACCTCTGTCACCCGTTCACCATCTTGCTTGCACTCCACGCCCATGGCAGGCCCATGGCTCTCAACTCAATACCCACCTAGGAAAAAACTAAAAGTGCAAACTACTCTCTGTCTCCCTCCTGGTTCACCTTGATTTGCCCATGTATCTACACTGGACACCAGTTTGTACCGACTTCAATGACTTCTTCTATTTTCTGGCTGTTTTGAAGCCATTTCCCCACTCCCACGGTCAGCCTCTTTGATGTCTATCTCACTGTCACCTCCTGGCTTTCTTCTTCAATCCCCAATACTAGAAGGGGTGGCTTCTCTTGCATTCCTTTCATATCATACCCTTGATTTCCTGGCTCTGGTTGCCACTTCAGAAGACAGGAGCCCCTTTTGGAAGTCATCCTTTGAGGTAGATGTTATGATTGTCATCGTGAACAGGTGACGAAATCAGAAACGAGAGATTAAATTACTTCTCCCTTTTGTAGAAACTTGGACCTAGAGCTCGATCTTGATTATGTTAAATAGGAGCTAAATGAATACAGAAAATGATTTCTCTGTGCGTGCAATTGCAAGTCTATTGTCTTGCTGCAAAATCCTATTTTGAATTTCAACACATTAGCTCTTTTCTCCTCTTTCTGTTCTTTCTGAAACAATCTTAATCTTCTCACAAGCAGGATAATGCCACAACCAAAGAAGGAGGAGGCCACTTAGTTGCTGAGGGCAAAGAGAAGAGCACATGAATGGTTTTTTCACACAGTCCTCATCCCAGCTCCCCGTTTCCATCTGACTTCCCATCTGCAGAGTCTAGTGAATTTTTATATAATCCTTTGATTTTCTGCACGTACACGTGTGTCAATATGTGTGTATGTATGTGAGTGTGTGGGGCAACACTGAGAAAAATGAATTCTCTAATTATTCTTCTAAAACTTTTTTTTTTTTTGAGACTTTGGCTTTTAAACCCCAAAGTCAAAAACTGAATAAATGATAATCTGCATTCTACTCTATTTCCTTTCCTGAGATACTAAAGGCAGGACCTTTGTTTTTGTGATGGGAGTAGGGATACACATAACAGAAAATATGACAATAGGGTCATGTATTTAAAATCTTCCATCTCCGGGATCTAAGTCAATGGCAAGAGGCTTGGAAAAGAGAACAGTGGTGGTGACCCAACCCAGCTCCCACAAGCTGTGCATCCTGCTGTTTTCTCCTTCATCTTCTTTGAGCCATCACCTGGGCTTCAGTGACCTCTGAATGCAGCAAAATGCAGCCAAGACATTTTTGAGTCTCAGCCATATGCCTGGAAATGTTTTTTGTACTTTCATGTACCTTACCTCATTTTTTCCTTGAATCAATCCTTCAAGGTACAGTTACCAAACCAAACTTAGGTCCATTTGCCCAAAGCACAGCAAAGTCAATCTACCGACTCGGGGTTGTGATGAAGGAAAGGACAGCATTTGTTGCAAGACTCCAAGCAAGAAGTATGGACAGCTCATGCTCAAAAAATCAGACTTTCCCTTGGCTTTCAAGGAAGGGCTTTTAAAGGCAAGGGGAGGAAGAGGGTTGTGGGGTGCATGATCAGCTTGTGTACAGTCCTCTGACTGGTCAGTGGTAAGGTAACAGGGTCAACTTTCAAGAATCTCAAACATCAACCTTCTGGTTCCAACTGTTCTGGGATCTATGCGCTGGTGGTCAGTGAACAGTTAACTTCTGCCTGGTGGGGCTTTAGTATCTGCAAAACAACTCAAGAGTATGGCTCAGGATAGGATTTATAGCTCCTGAAGAGGAACTAAATGTCCTTGCTGTTGTATTACGGATAAAGTTTTTATTACCTTGTCTTACTCTACTGCTTTCCTTTGTTTCTGCTTTTTTTTTTTTTTTTTTTTTAAATTTCTCTGATGAAATCTGCTGTCTGAGATTTGGGGAAGGTCTAGGACACGACTGAGCGACTTCACTTTCACTTTTCATTTTCATGCATTGGAGAAGGAAATGGCAACCCACTCCAGTGTTCTTGCCTGGAGAATCCCAGGGATGGGGGAGCCTGGTGGGTTGCCGTCTATGGGTCGCACAGAGTTGGACACAACTGAAGCGACTTAGCAGCAGCAGCAGCAGGATGAACAATGAGGCCTGGTGTGCTGTGGTTCATGGGGTCGCCAAGAGTCAAACACAACTGAGCGACTGAACTGAACTGAACTGAACTAGGAGGTTAAGCCTTTTTTTTTTCCCCCATTTATTTATTTTTTAATATTTTATTATATTTTATTTTAAATTTACAATATTGTATTGGTTTTGCCATATATCAAAATGAATCCGCCACAGGTATACATATGTTCCCCATCCTGAACCCTCCTCCCTCCTCCCTCCTCCCTCCCCATACCATCCCTCTGGGTCGTCCCAGTGCATCAGCCCCAAGAGGCAAGGGACACAGGGAGAGGTAGGGGGTGGTATATCCCCAGGAAGGCCCTCCAGGGTCCTGCTTGGTTTCAGTAGATATTACTAGTCTTACTGTGCTCAGCCTGAAAGATGTTGAATAACTTCTCCAGAGCATCACAGCTTTGAGGTGGGGAAGGAAGTGGGGATTCAAACCCCATCCTCTGTGACGACAGACCTCACCATTCTTTCCCTACATTAGGGTGCCTCTTCAGAGAATGGGCTGACACCACATGGGGAGAACTCCATAGAGAGGAGTAATTTCTTCCTTGCAGAACTTCTTTTAAATTTTACTTTCATTTATTTTTTATGGCCGTGCTGGGTCCTCGTTGCTGCGTGTGGGCTACTCTTTTGTTGTGGGGCTCGGGCTTCTCGTTGCAGAGCGTGAGCTCCAGGGTGCACGGGCTTCGGCAGCTGAGGCACGTGGGTTCTAGAGCTCGGGCTCAGTAGTTTTGACCCACGGGCTTCGTTGCCTTGTGGCATGTGGAATCCTCCTGGACCAGGGATGGAACCTGTGTCCCCTGCATTGGCAGGCACATTCTCAACCACTGGACCACCAGAGAAGTCCAAAACTTTATTTTTCAAACAAGCATAAAAGTGAGTTTATTTAATCTGATTGTAAACTAAAGGGATCAGATTTCAGCTCCTGGAAAAAAAAAATGAGGCCCCAGCTCCCTTGCCATTTGTTAGAAGGAGCTCATACTAGGATGGGTCCAGAAGTCACCCAGCCTGGAGGTACTTTGGGGAGCATTTCCTATTCTTCTCTTCAAACTTAGGTTTTCGAAGTATATCAGTAAAGAAAACAGTCCTTATTACAGATTTTTAAAAACTCTAACATGTATGTTTCCTCCAGACCAGCACATGATTTTAACTGCCTTGTAGGTTTCGCTCTTTTCAAGTGCAGTCTCAATGCTGTCAGACCTTACTGGTCTGGAGAGGAAGTCTCTCAAACATCAAGAACTCAAAGTTCCTCTTTTGGTTCAGTTTTGGTTTTCTGTTGATATATACCAAACTGTCCCAAAACATGATGCCTTAAAACAGTGACCATTTGATTGCTTCTCACAATTCAGTGGGTCAGGAGTTCTGGCGGGTCACAGGTCCCCTGCCATCCCTGTGGTGTCCATGGGGCTGGAAGGTCCATCAGGGCATCTCCCTCCTGCGCTCAGAGTCTCAGCTCGAAGGCTTCAGTGGCCGGGGGTGACTGGAACCGCCCGCCTGTGGTCACACCTCTGAGGCCTCAGTCCTCAGTGCCTTGTTGTGACCTCATCATGCAGTCGCTCCAACAGGGTAGACAGGCTTTTTACCTGGAGACCCAAAGCTCCCAGAACAGGGACTTCCCTGATGGTTCAATGGCTAAGACTCTGTGCTCCCAATGCAGGGGGCCCAGGTTTGAAGCTTGCTCAGGAAACTAGATCCCATGTGCTGCAACTGACTCCTGACGCAGCCAAATAAATAAATAGCAACGTTCCCAGAAGAGGAAAAATAGTAACTGCTGGGTTTCTTAAGGCTTAGGCTCAGAACTGGCACACAGCCAAGGCCACGGTGCTCTATTAAATCAGGTGGCAGGACCAGCACAGGCCAGCACTGTGCTCTGTGAAATCGAGGAGAGGGGCCATCGTGAGGTCGTGAATGCTGGGAGGCGTCCACTGGGGGTCACTGATGTCGCAGGCCTCCACCCGCATCAGCCAGTCCTGCAGACCAGTCTTCCCCTGACATCTCCGGATGAGCCCACAAGAGGCCTCATTCGTGTCCATAAACATCAGCTGTGGCCACCATGAAGTACCTACTGTGTTCTTCCTCTTCCATTCTGCGTCTCTGCCCACAGTTCTCAGAGCCACTCAAGGAAGTTTTGTTTTCTGGTCCTCATATCATACTAACATCCATTCCCACTGGAAGTAAAGTCTCTACTATAATTGATTTATGCAATGCATTCTTTAGAATTCTGGTTGATGAGCTAGCCAATGCCTTTCTCCCTTCACTTGGGAAGAAAAATAATTCACTTGAACAGTAGTGCCTCGGGGTTTTACTGAGAGTCCTTCTATTTATCATAAATCTTGAAGGCTGATCTGGGTGACATAAAGTTCCCTAAAGCTTCTACTTTGTTGCATACATGGATGATTTGTTTCTTTGCGCTCTTTCTCAAGGCTCCTCACAGGAAGACAGCATCCAGTTTGCTAAAGCACTCAGCCCTAAAAGACTAGAAAGTTACCAAAGAAAAAGTGCAGTTTGCCCAAATCTGGATTCAGTATCTGGGCGTCTGCTCTTAGAACCAGGACTACACCTAGATCCAAATAGACTTCATGGTCTCCTAAGTTTCCCCAAACCCAAAACTAAGTGCCTACTGTTTTTCTCTGGATAGCTGGTTATTGTCAAAATTGGATTTCAATTTCTCTTATGGCCAAACCTCTGTAAGTTTTACTCAACAATAATGACCCCAACCCAATTTTATGGAAACAACTGGAGGACATAGATTTAAGACTTTAAAAGGGAGTCTGATGAACCCACAGGCCATTAGGTATCCCAATTATCGGATTCCCTTTCTCCTTTTTGTATATGAAAACTAAAGAATGCCCTTGGAGTATTCACCCCAAAACAGGGGGACCACTGTTGACCCAGAGGGTATTACAGCCAGCAACTGACCACCTTGCCCTAGAGCCATTATGGTCAATGCCCTTTTAGTCAAAGCCACTGAGAAAATGATTATGAATCTCCTTTAACCTCATGCAATAGAAACCCTCCTGAATTCTCATTACACTGAACTTTTCTCGGCCAGACACCTCACCTCCTATGAAGTCCTTCTGTTACCTGATCTCATGTAACCCATTTATGTTATAGTCATCTTAACCCTGTCACCGACAGAATCCCTCGTGATTGCTTAATGCTGATGGATCACCTCCTGATTCCTCTTGGTGATCTTGAAATTCCTCTGGGTAACACTAATTTCTTATGGTTTACTGATGGTTTTTGTTCAAAAGGTGACAACCATAAATATAATGCTGGGCTGCTCTCACAGTTCCTTTTGATGTTGAGGCAGCATGTTTACCTATGGCCAACAGGCTGAATTATATAGTTTTACATGGGCTTGTTCTTCACACAAGGACAATATTTATATGGATAGTTGATATGTTTTCAGAGTAGTTCATGATTTTAGAATGCTGTGGAAGCAATGTGGCTTCCTTACTTCAGAGGAAATAAATTTTTAAATGGCTTCTATGTTCAGAAATTATTAGGTCCAGTACTTTTACCTGCTGCTTTAGCTATTGGTAAGATTCTAGGGTATTCTGAACTTGACCCTTTGGAAGTTAAGGGAAATCACCTTACTGATATTTCCACAAGAAATACTGCCCTTAAAGGGACTACCAGCTACTAAACTTCTGTCATAATCCAAAGGAATATTTCTCCCAAATGATAACTTAGAAACACTGGCTAGAGAAGTCCAACCAACTGGCCTCAGATAAGGAAAAACAAGATTTGGAATTCAAAAATTGTTGATTTGATTCTGAAATTCCCACTCCTCACTACAATACATGGATTAACCCATTGATTTACTGACAAAATGATAGCATTCATGACTCAATATTGGTGATGAAGCGTTAACAACACCACAGAAAGTGCCCACCTCACTTACCCCATTTGTCAGAAGTATAACCCAGAGAAGTCTATTCAACTATTCCTACATTTGAACTGCCTAATGGACCGTTCAAATTCTGGCAAATGGATTTCATACAACTTCCTCCATCTTCTGGATACACGTTTCGGTCGTGGTCTGTATGTTTTCATGTTGGACCAGGGCCTTGCCTTGCAGATGGGCTACTGCCTCTTTTGTGGCTGAAGTCTTTTTGGAAAAGATTATCCCTACTTAGGGCCTCCTCTCAAACTTCATTAGTGATCAAGGAACCCACTTTATTGGCCAGATACTTCAACAACTCGCCTGCACTTTGGCCAGTTCTACAGCAATTTCACTGTGGTTACCACCCTCAATTCTCTGGTTTAGTCAGATGCGCTAATGGCATCATTAAGATTCAACTGGCAAAATTTGTAGAGTCCCTCCAAATACCTTGGAAAGACCCTCCAAAGCATCGTCATTGGTCCTTCCAAGCCTCAGATCCGCCACTTTCGGAACTCATAAGTGCTCACCCTTTGAGACAGTTTCAGGATGCCCAATGCACTTGGCTTCTGCTTCTTTTGACCCACAACTGATCAAAGGAGAGGCATTCCAGGATTGCAAAGGCCTAACTGCTTCTATTAAAAATAACTGTGCTTTGGTAGAGCAATCTTTCCACAGTTTGTTTTCAAAAGAGGAAAACCTTATGCATCACACCTTGCAATCTGGAGATTTTCTCTCTTGAAAAAGACAGCCTTCAGAGGAAGGCTCTTCAACGTTGCTGGAAAGGCTTTTATCAGGTTTTTCTAACCAAACTTTGTCCTGCAAGACTCTGAGGAATTGGCCTTTGGATTTACCTGGAATACGTAAAGAAAGTACTGAGCCCTGACCGGGCCTGCCCGTCACTTGGCGACCCGAACTGACGCAGATGAGATCCAACAAAACGGTTTTCCCAAAATATCTGGACGAGGACTGTTGAAAACTTTTCACCAAACCTTTTTGATGACATAATACCTCAGAAGATTTCCAGTGTCTACGATCTTGATAACATATGGACTTGTGATAAAAGGTACATTTCTCTCTCCTGACCCTCCTCATTGCTTGAATGAGATCTTGATAGGCTTTCAATCTGTGCATTTTCCCTCTCACATAAGACACTACACCCAGGAAAGGTACTTTCTGATATTGAGAGACAAAAAGCTGTTGAAGTTAGAAAATCTGTTCCTTGATCACAGTGCTTTCAGAGAATGACCTTGATCAAAAGGGAGAAATGGTAAAAAAAAAAAAATTAATAAATAGAAAGTGAAAGTGAAGTCGCTCTTTGTGCCCCATGGACTGTAGCCTACCAGGCTCCCCCATCCATGGGATTTTCCAGGCAAGAGTACTGGAGTAGAAACCTCAATTAAATAGTCAGGAGACCAGCAGGGGGAGCTCTCACATGCTGCAACAATGCTGCTGCTGCTGCTAAGTCGCTTCAGTCGTGTCCGACTCTGTGCGACCTCATAGACGTCGGCCCACCAGGCTCCCCCTTCCCTGGGATTCTCCAGGCAAGAACACTGGAGTGGGTTGCCATTTCCTTCTCCAATATGCATGAGAGTGAAAAGTGAAAGTGAAGTCGCTCAGTTGTGTCCAACTCCTAGCGACCCCATGGACTGCAGCCCGCCAGGCTCCTCTGTCCATGGGATTTTCCAGGCAAGAGTACTGGAGTGGGGTGCCATCGCCTTCTCTGACAATAGCAGTCTACCAGGAAGAAGAAAGACTCCTCTTCCTTCCTGGCAAGGCGTCGGTCAATGAAAACTCATAGATTCTCTGTTTTTTATAGCTGTCCCAACTTCCTTTTCTGCTCTATAGGAGAGTTCCAAGATGTGTGTTTTTCATTTTCCCAAAGGTTTCCATAGCATTAAGCCTCAGTTACAGTTAGCCTTACAGCTGTTTTCTCTTCCCTGTCTCACTTTCCTACTCCTCTATGCTTCCAGTGAGTACTTCCACTTGAATACTTGGTTTTAGGGTCTCTTTTGGGAGAACTGAAACCAAGACATTCATGTTAAATTTGAAAAGCCCCACTCAAAGAGAAGAGATTGCCTAATCAGCTTTTTAGTGTCCCATTCTTAAATATAGGCAGATAGCCAAGGATCATCAGAAGTTTTAAGAAAAATCTCTAACTTGAAATACAGAGATTAGTCAAAACAAGAATAAGAGACTGCCTCAGAGGCGCGCGTTCATGCTCACTTGCTCTGGCATGTCCACCTCTTTGTGGCCCTATGGACTGTAGACTGCCAGGTTCCTCTGTCCATGGGATTTTCCAGGCAAGAATTCTGGAGTGGGTTGCCATTTCCTCCTCCAAGGCATCTTCCTGACCCAGGGGTGGAACCATGTCTCCTGTGTCACCTGCATTGGTGGGCAGATTCTTTACCACTGAGCCACCTGGGAAGCCCCTACCTCAGAGGAAACAGAGACTAAAAATAGATACTTGCCAAAGTATCTATTATGAATTTCTTCAAGAGAGTCAAGAAATTATAAATTTATGAAACAATCACAGAATACTATAAAAAATAATACTCAAAGAACACAGCAGAGCTCTTGAAAATAAAATATATGATAGTAGAAATGAAAAACACAGAGACTTGGAGTTGCTGAAGTCTCTCAGAAAGTAGAGAAAAGAAAAACAGTATGAAAAATGAGGAGTGGGAGAAAGGACTTAAAATATTTAGGAAATCAGTCCAAGAAATCCAGTATCTGCTTCTGGGAGTTATATAAAGAGAAAATAAAGAAAACAGCTGTGGCTTCCCAGGTGATCCAGTGGTTGAGAATCTGCCTGCCAATGGAGGGGACATGGATTTGGTCCCCGGTCCAGGAAGATCTCACATGTCACCAGGCAACAAGGCCCGTGTGTCCCCAACTACTAAAACCCGCACACTCTAGAGCCCATGCTCCTCAACAAGAGACGAGACCACAATGAGAAGCCTGCACATCTCGACTAGAGAGCAGCCCTTGCTCACCGCAGCTAAAGAAAGCTCTCGTGCAGCAATGAAGACCTTCAGTTCAGTCCAGTCACTCAGTCGTGTCCAGCTCTTTGCGAGCCCCATGGACTGCTGCACACCGAGCTTCCCTGTCCATCACCAACTCCCAGAGCTTGCTCAAACTCATGTCCATCGAGTTGGTGATGCCATCCGACCATCTCATCCTCTGTCGTCCCCTTCTCCTTCTGCCTTCAATCTTTCCCAGCATCAGGGTCTTTTCCAGTGACTCAGTTCTAGAGCTGATAAAAGTAAATAATTTTTTAAAAAGAAAAGAAAACATTTGGAAGGATATAACCAAAGAAATAATTTAAGAAAATTTCCAGAACTGGTGGATGAGTTTCTAGAAAGACGAGGCCCAGTACATTAAACAAAATTAGTTCTAGAGTTATATTGGGCTTCCCAGGTGGTGCTAGTGGTGAAGTACCTGTTGCCAATGCAGAAGACATAAGAAAAGTGGGTGCGATCCCTGGGTTGGGAAGATCCCTTGAAGGAGGGGATAGCGACCCACTCCAGTATTCTTGCCTGGAGAATTCCAGGGACAGGGGAGCCTGGTGGGCTACAGTCCATGTGGTTGCAAACAGCTGGACATGACTGAAGCTACTTAGCATGCATGCAGAGCTAGATCATTTTGAATTCACCACTGTGAAAAAAGAGACCTTATCAACTTCTAGAGAGGCTAAAACAGTTTTATTTTTTGTTTTTTTTTGGCTGCGCCACTCAGCATGCGGGATTCTAGTTTCCCTGCTGCTGCTGCTAAGTTGCTTCAGTCATGTCCAACTCTGTGCGACCCCGTAGACGGCAGCCTACCAGGCTCCCCTGTCCATGGGATTTTCCAGGCAAGAGTACTGGAGTGGGGTGCCATTGCCTTCTCTAGTTTCCCTGCTGCTGCTAAGTCGCTTCAGTCGTGTCCGACTCTGTGCGACCCCATAGACGGCAGCCCACCAGGCTCCCCTGTCCCTGGGAGTCTCAGGCAAGAACACTGGAGTGGGTTGCCATTTCCTTCTCCAATGCATGAAAGTGAAAAGTGAAAGTGAAGTCGCTCAGCCGTGTCTGACTCTTAGGGACCCCATGGACTGCAGCCCACCAGGCTCCTCTGTCCAAGGGATTTTCCAGGCAAGAGTACTGGAGTGGGGTGCCATCCCTACCAGGGATCAAACCTGCATCTGCAGTGGGAACACAAGGTCTCAACCACTGGACCGCCAGGCAAGTTCCCTAAAACAGGTTTTACACAAAGTATCAAGAGCAAGAATTCCATCCATTGAAATAAAAAACATAGCGGAACAACGCCTCCAAATTTTCTAGGAAATTTTTTCCAATCTAAGATTCAATACCAAACCAAACTATTAATTGGTTCATGAGGAGGATAGGTACACTTCCAGATGTACAAAGTCTCAAAGCATTTGCTTCTCACGTATCTCTGCTCTGGAAACTTACAGGATGTGCTCTACCACAACTAGGAGACAAACAAAAAAGAATTCTTGATATGCGTGAAGCAGGAGATGGAACACAAGAGAAGACGAAGAGGATTCCCAGAAAGACAGTGAATGGAGACTCCAAAGACCACAGCTGTTCAGCAGGCCTGGAGGGCAGCCAGTTCCCATAGGAGACGGTCAGAGGCTTCAAGAGGAAATTTCACTCAGAAAATGTGATAGATGACTTGATGTGTTTGAACAAATGGAAGAGAAATACATACTAGGAGATATGTGGAAGTTGAATTAATGGTAAGAATATAGAAACAATACACACAAAGGCAATTCTTAGGTCGAGGGGAAGGAGAGTTTATTTAGTGAGTAACCGGATGCCATGATCTTCGTTTTCTGAATGTTGAGCTTTAAGCCAACTTTTTCACTCTCCACTTTCACTTTCATCAAGAGGCTTCTGAGTTCCTCTTTACTTTCTGCCATAAGGGTGGTGTCATCTACATATCTGAGGTTATTGATATTTCTCCCGGCAATCTTGATTCCAGCTTGTGTTTCTTCCAGTCCAGCGTTTCTCATGATGTACACTGCATAGAAGTTAAATAAGCAGGGTGACAATATACAGCCTTGACGTACTCCTTTTCCTATTTGGAACCAGTCTGTTGTTCCATGTCCAGTTCTAACTGTTGCTTCCTGACCTGCACACAGATTTCTCAAGAGGCAGGTCAGGTGGTCTGGTATTCCCATCTCTTTCACTTCATGGGAAATAAATGGGGAAACAGTGTCAGACTTTATTTTGGGGGGCTCCAAAATCACTGCAGATGGTG
This sequence comes from Bos indicus, assembly GCF_029378745.1. Lineage (NCBI taxonomy): Eukaryota > Metazoa > Chordata > Mammalia > Artiodactyla > Bovidae > Bos > Bos indicus. The sequence goes on along the minus strand of NC_091782.1, from coordinate 9,046,853 downwards.
ACTGCAGCCATGAAATTAAAAGACGTTTACTCCTTGGAAGGAAAGTTATGTCCAACCTAGATAGCATGTTCAAAAGCTGAGACATTACTTTGCCAACAAAGGTCCGTCTAGTCAAAGCTATGGTTTTTCCTGTGGTCATGTATGGATGTGAGAGTTGGACTGTGAAGAAGGCTGAGCGCTAAAGAATTGATGCTTTTGAACTGTGGTGTTGGAGAAGACTCTTGAGAGTCCCTTGGACTGCAAGGAGATCCAACCAGTCCATTCTGAAGGAGATCAGCCCTGGGATTTCTTTGGAAGGAATGATGCTAAAGCTGAAACTCCAGTACTGTGGCCACCTCATGCGAAGAGTTGACTCATTGGAAAAGAGTCTGATGCTGGGAGGGATTGGGGGCAGGAGGAGAAGGGGACGACAGAGGATGAGATGGCTGGATGGCATCACTGACTGGATGGACGTGAGTCTGAGTGAACTCCGGGAGTTGGTGGTGGACAGGGAGGCCTGGCGTGCTGCAATTCATGGGGTCGCAAAGAGTTGGACACGACTGAGCGACTGAACTGAACTGAACTGAACACTTGTGCACTCATAATGTGTTAATGATGAATATCCATTTAAGCAAAATGAACTATATAGTACTAACTCTGTGTGATGACAAGTGGTAATTAGACTTATGGTAATCATTTCGTAATATAAAAAATATCAAATCACTATGTTCTATGCCTGAAACCAATATAATATATTGTATGTCAATTATAATTCAATAAATAGTTTTTTAAAATGAGCTATGTTGCACTGGAGAAGTGGATAGATGGGTGGGAGTAAGCGTTTGAATCCTAACCATTTGAATCTTTAGACTAAGTACATGAATAATTGATTAAAAATGACAATGTTGATTAAAAATATAAAAGTATGAAATTAATACCAAAATAAACAGCTAAGCGAAATAAGATTGGGACTTCTAAACCGAAAATGAGGTACCAGTAGGGATCAGCAGTCTACTGATTTTTTTAAAAAGTCTCATAAAATTATATGACATTGTTTTTCAGTTTCTTCACTGAAATTTTTTAAAAATTATTTATTTTTGGCTGTGCCACCCAGCATGTTGGATTCTGGTTCCCTGACCAGGGGTCAAACCTGCACCCTTTGCAGTGGAACCATGGAGTCTTAACCACTGGACCGCCAGGGATGTCCCTGAAATTTTTTATTGAAGTATAACATGCCTACCCAAAGTGTACAAGTCATAAATATACAACTTGTTTTTTATTTTTACACCTATTTTTATATTGGTCTATTGTTGTCAAGATGTATTGTGAATATTTTCTGTTACTTTATGAGTTACCTAATTTACTTTTAACTATGTTACACAAATAAAAACAAGACCAAAATTATATGTTTTGTACAAGAAACACATCAAATACAAAGCTATATTTAGGTTAAGGATGCAAAAAGATACACTATGAAACTCTAATCAAAAGAAAGCAGAGGGGCTACATTAATATGTGACAAATAGAGTTCACAGTAAGGAATGTTACCTGGGATAAAGAGGAATCAACTCATGAAGAACATAACAGTCCTAAATATTCATGCATTGAACACAGCTCCAGAATATGAATAGTAAAACTTACAGAACTGAAAATCAAAATAGACAAACCCACAATTATAGCTGGAGGTTTCAACACTCCTGTCTCAGGAATCAATGAAACAAGTAGACCAAAACTCAGCAAAGATAAAAAGACCTGAACACCCTAAACAAACTTGACCTAATTGACATTTATAGAACTTTCCACCAAACAGAAAAACAACATTCTTTCCAAGAGCACATGAAGGGTTCAGCAAGATCAATCATAGTCTGGGCCATAAAACAGCCTCAACAAATTTTAAACAACTAAAATCATAAAAAGTATGTTCTCTGACCACAACTGAATTAAATTAGAACAATATCTGGAAAATCTTTCAAATATTTGTAAGTTAAACAACACACTTCTAAATATTAACCCATGTGTCAAAGAGGAAGTCACAAGGGAAAGTAGAAAATATTTTGAATTGAATAAAAATAGAAACACAATATATCAAAATGTGTGGGGTATAGCCAAAGTGGTGCCTAAATGGAAATTTAAATATTAAACTAGAAAATAAGAAAAGTTTCAAATTATTAATCTATGTCCCTTAAGAGGCCAAAAAAAAAAAAAAGAGAGCAAATTAAATTCAAAGTGAACTGAAGAAGTAGGAAATAAGGAAGATTGGAGAGGAAATCAGTAAAACTGAGAACAGAAACAACAAATGAGAAAAATCAGTGATACCAAAAGCAATTTATTTGAAAAGACCATTAAAATCATATAAACCTATAAATAGACACATCAAGAAAAACTATGTTTAAAAATCTGTAGGAGCAGAAATCAAATCAGTGCTGGCCCCTGGCTTCACGTTAGGGGAGGGGACTGAGTGCAAAGGAGCGGGAGGCAGTTCTGAGGGGTCTGGAGATGTGCCACGTGTTGGTCGTGGTGGTTCTGTGATTGTACTCATTTATCAAGATACATGGAACTGTACACATAACAAGGGTGATTTTACTGTATGTAAATCATATCTCAGTGAACCTGAAGTAAAAGAAAATACAAGAGTGCGTTTTAGTATTTTATGTAGAAGGAGAATTTCATGAAATTTTTGCTTTGGATGCATGTGTGTTCTGGATTGCAGTAAGAAAATGCTTTTTATCCGATAAAATTGGAGTTAGAAAAAGCAAGTCATTGTCTGAGAATGTGCCAAGGTCCTCCCTATCCTGGGACTTGACACGAGTCGGTCCCTCTGCCTGAATCACTGAGATAGTTCGTTCTCCAACTTCAAGTCACCTCAGGGAGCCTTTTCCAGGCCACGCTGTCACGAAACCCAATGCCTCCCCACCCTCTGAAGCAATAATTCTCTCATGCTCTTTATTTCCTTTATATCATTTACTAAAATCTATGCTTATTATTTCTATAGCAGTACACTGAGTCTGTGGGCTTAGAGGTTGTAATCAGATAACAGCTTTATCCTTTGCCGCCACTTTCCCGAGAACCTGCCCTGTGGAGCTACTCCTTTCTCTGCCTCTGAACAACTCAGGAAGGCCACAGAACATATCTACCCACTATCTCTATAAAAAGCCCTTTACACTTCATCTTAAATTACATTTCATCTCTAGGCCAGCTATCACTGGCTTTGAGACAGGCGATACGTGGACCCCTGGGCTGGACAGCTGGTGTTTGTCAAGTAGAGTAAAATTCAAGCTTTGTTCTCACCCAGACACTCCGAGGACAAAGCTAGTGGCAGAAGCTGAGCTCTGCAGAAGTAACGAGATTAGGTGCCCTCCCTTGAGGTCAAGGAAAACCCTGTCTGCACACGGACAGGAAGGCTTCTTGCGAGTCAAAAAGGGGGGGCCCAACTCCATAATAGGTGTGGACATGCACCCACATGCCACTGTGGTAGAATCCATCTTAGCGGAAAATTGCACGCCCCTCTTGCGGAGGGTCCAAGGACCAGTCAGTTGTGAAAACAGAAACATGTAAAATTGGCCACATGTGAACAAAGACCACAGCTTCCCAGGGGCTCAGTGGTAAAGAATTTGCCTGCCGATGCAGGAGACAAAAGAGACGGGGGTTCAATCCCGGGGTGGGGAAGATCCCCTGGAGGAGGGCATGGCAACCCTCTCCAGTACTCTTGCCTCGAAAATGCCATGGACAGAGGAGCCTGGTGGGCTACAGTCCATAGAGTCGCCAAGAGTCAGACGTGACTGAGCAGCCGTGCAACGCATGCTCGCAAAGACCTGGAAAGACTACCCTGCATAAGAGATTTAAATTACCTCTTTGCTGTGCTCCTCATTCAGGACACCTCCACTCCTCTCTGGGTGTGTATTTCTGCCTTGCTTCTGTCTTAAATAAACAAACAGTTTCTCTCTGTGCTTTCCCACATGTTATTATGCTGTCTCTCTAATAATAAACTTAGTTTCTAATAATAAACTTTTCCCTGTTTTCACAGTTTTTGCCTCCTTGAAACATTCTTACTTTCAAAAGGAGGCAGGGGTAGGGGTGGGGTGGGGGAGCCTAAGGAGGAAGCCAGGATGACTTTGCTCCTATCCTCAAGCCCTGGTGGTCCAGTGGCTAGGATTCTTGGTTTTCATCCAGGCTACCCAGGTTTAAGGGGCTTCCCAGCTGGCTCAGAGGTAAAGAATTCGCCTGCCAATGCAGGAGACACAAGAGACACCGGTTTGATCCCTGGGTCAGGAAGATCCTCTGGAGGAGGAAATGGCAACCCACTGAAGAATTGATGCTTTTGAACTGTGGTGCTGGAGAAGACTCTTGAGAGTCCCTTGGACTGTAAGGAGAGCCAACCAGTCCATCCTAAAGGAAATCAACACTGAATATTCATTGGAAGGACGGATGCCGAAGCTGAAGCTCCAGTACTTTGGCCACCTGATGTAAAGAGCTGTCTCATTGACCCTGATGCTGGGAAAGATTGAAGGCAAAAGGAGAAGGGGGCAGCAGAGGATGAGATGGTTGGATAGCATCACTGATTCAATGGACATGAATTTGAGCAAACTCCGAGAGAGTGGAGGACAGAGAAGCGTAGTGTGCTGTAGTCCATGAGGTTGCAAGGAGTCAGACATGACTTAGCAACTGAACAACAGCAAGAACAACCCAATTCCTGGGCAGGGAACTGAGATGTCTCTTCAGAACTGCTCACTGCTCTCTCTCCCAGATAAGCTTGACTTGGAAAATTGTGCTGAGGAACAAAGACAGCGCAGCTGGCGTCTTTGTGTGTTTCTTTCCAGCCTCACTCAGCATCCCACCGTACCCATCAAAGCCAGAGGCAGGGAAGCAAGGGGAGGAAACGCTTCACTTAATAACCAGCTCAGACCAGCAGTGGTTTTGGTTTCCTCTGGCTGTGGCAGATGTTCGGATTGACTTTTGCTCTGTGGGATGTTTGTGGGTTTGTATAGCCCCGTGATTGCTAGCTACCTCCTACCTACACTCTATATCCCAAGCTTTGAATTTACATAGGTGTTGAATTGGCTGCAGTTCTCCTCACTTCCTATTTTCTGGGCCCTTTGCAACATGCTCTTGGCAGCTACTCCATCAAAAGGTGGAGCTTTCTTGCCACACTCCTGCAATCTGGATTGGCCTTATAACTGGCTTTGGTCAATAAAACGAGGTGGAAGCAACCTTATGCCAGCTCTGAGCCAAGGCCTCAGAAAGCTCTGTACACTTCTGCTGTCAATCCTAAAACACACTCAGGCTAGTCTTCTGGATCACTGGCCCTGTGGCCCCGGCACCTCTTATCAGTGCATCCACGCCCAGGCAACCTTCAGAAGCAGAGCTGTCCAGGAGTGAGCTTTGCTGAGATTACAAGAATTTCATGCAGGAGCCCAGCTCATACTGCTGACTCACAGAAGGGTGACCTAACTGTATGGTTGTTTCAAGACACTAAATTTTGGGGTAGTTAGATACACAGTGTTAAATAAAACAAAGTGGACTGAGAAAATTTGAAGATCTAATTGGCGTTATTCAATGATTCATGAAATGGACAGCACCCTATCTAACAAAGAGGAGTGTGCTCAGGGAATTCCCTGGTGGTCCAGGGGTTAAGGGGGCTTCCCTGGTGGTGCTAGTGGTAAAGAATCTGCCTGCCAAAAAAATGCAGGAAACACGAGAGTCGTGAGTTTGATCCCTGGGTCAGGAAGATTCCCTGGAGTAAGACCCTGCACTTTCACCGCCATGGGCCCCGGTTTGACCCCTGGTCGGGAAACTAAGATCCCACAAGTCCCACAGCATGCCCACCCCAAACAGACAAACAAAGAGAAGTGTGCTCTGAGGAGATGCACAAGATGCAAAGATTTTACAGGCAGAAGGAGGCCGAAGGAGGGTGAGACAAGGAGGTTAAAAGTGAATTTTCCAGGGATGATCCCCTTGCCTTATGGGAAGGCAGTGGGTCTTATCAAGCTGATTGCTTCACAAGGGTTGCTCAGGTAATTTCAGAGTAATTGGTTTAAAAGTCCACTCTAGGGAGAAGCTGAAACTGCTATATCATCTCACGGAAAAATCTGAACAAAGTTTTTAGCCATCCCAATACTAAGTCTTGGTGGGACTTAGCATTCACTGTGCTAAGTCGTGTCCGACTTAGTCAGTCGTGTCCGACTCTTTGCAACCCCATGGACTGTAGCCCGCCAGGATCCTCTGTCCATGGGAATTCTCCAGGCAAGAATACTGGAGTGGGTCACCATGCCCTCCTCCAGGGGATCTTCCCCACCCAGGGATCAAACCCAGGTCTCCTGCATTGCAGGCGAATTCTTTACTGTCTGAGCCACCAGGGAAGCCTATGAATACTGGAGTGGGTAGCCTATCCCTTCTCCAGGGGATCTTCCCAACCCAGGAAATGAACCAGGGTCTCCTGCCTTGCAGGCGGATTCTTCACCAGCTGAGCAACCAGGGAGGTCCAGGACTTAGCATAAGTGACTCCATTTGAGGCTTGGGGTTTTTTGGTTTTTTTTTTTTGAAAACAGCAATTAGCTAACTGATACAGTCTGTTAAGAAGTTATCTGTGCCAGGTGGATTCTAGTTAAAAATTTGCATGGCATACTCTTATCTTGCTTTAATTTGTGTGTGTGTGTCCTTTTGAGTCTTTCTTTTTAAACTTTATTTATTTATGGCTGTGCTGAGTCTTCGTTGCTGTACTTGGGCTTTCTCTAATTGTGGCAAGTGGGGGCTGCTCTTTAGTTGCGGTGCGTGGGCAATGCATGCAGTGCAGTGCATTGCAACGGCCTCTCTTGTTGGGGTGCACGGGCTTCATTAGCTGTGACATGTGGGCTCAGCAGTTACAGCATGCAGGCTCCAGAGGGTGGGCCCAGTACTTCGGCACACGGGCTCAGTTCCTCCACAGCAAGTGGAATCTTCCAGGACCAGGGATCAAAGCAGAGTCCCCTGCATTGCAAGGCGGATTCTTAACCACTGGACCACTAGGAAAGCTCCTTATGATTCTTTTCTTAAAAAAATCCAAATAACAGGATGAGAATTATTGTTTATTTTGGTTTTCCAAGCCAACTTTTCTTGGCATAGGCTCTTTGACTCCCATCTTGTGAAGCAGAGATTATTATCTACTTTATGAATAGCTAATTGAGTCCATGAAACTTAAAAGATGAGTCCAAAGTTACTTAGCAAGATGTAGAGCTAGAATATGAACCTAGGCAGTCTGGCTCCAGAGCTGATGCTATTAAACATCATCTACTCTGTTCCCTGTCACACTGAGAAGCATTTCCTGGTGTGTGTGTAAACCAGTTTGAGAAGCACGGGCTTAAAATAATCTTTATCTGTACACTGTGACCTCTAGCCTTCACTTTCCCAAAGTTATTTCTAAATTACAGGCAGCACTCCCCAAAACATAAACATCTCTTTCAAATCAATAAGAAAAATATTGACAACCAATAGAAAAACGGGCAAAGGATATAGATTATTTATGGAAAAGGAAATTCAAATGGTTTTTAATTTGATTGAAATCAAAATAGTTAATTTCACTCTTAACTTTAAAAATAACCGTTGATCTATTTAATTTATTTCGGCTGCACTAGATCTTGTTGCTGCGCCCGGGCTGTCTCTGGCTGCAGCGAGCAGGGCTACTCTTTGTTGTGGTATGCAGGCTTCCCGTCGCAGCGGCTTCTCTTGCTGCAGACGATGGGTTCTGGGTGTGCACAAGCTTTAGCGGTTGTGACACACGGGCTTAGTTGCCCCGGGGCACATGGGATCTTCCCGGACTAGGGATAGAACCCACATCCCCTGCACTGGCAGGTGGACTCTTAACCACCCTTGTAGGGACCACAAGGGAAGTCTCTACTCCCAACTTTTAAAATGTAAATTAAAATAACAGTGACACACTTTTTTGCCATCAGATAGACACAGGTAAAGAAGCTTGATAACAAGCTCAGTTGGCAGGAGCCAGGGAAGGAAATTAGTACCGTTCATACTGTCCACACATTGTTGGTTTTTTTTCCTTGTCCATTCCAGCCGGCAATGAAAGCAAAGAGTCTTAACTACTGGCCCTCTTAACTACTGGAATTTCCTGTCCACCTATTGTTGATGGAAGGGTACAATGCAACCTCTATAGATGGCAATCTTAAAATATCCGTTATTTAATATGAAATTAAATATCCTGGTAGCTCAGATGGTAAAGCGTCTGCCTACAATGCAGGAGACCTGGGTTCAATCCCTGGGTCGAGAAGATCCCCTAGAGAAGGAAATGGCAACCCACTTCAGTATTCTTGCCTGGAGAATTCCATGGACCAAGGAGCCTGATAGGCTACAGTCCATGGGGTCGCAAAGAGTCGGACATGGCTGAATGACTTCACTCACATATTCTTTGACCAAGCAATTCTGCTTCAAAGAATATACATCTACGCTGGACTTTTTGACACTCAAAGGGAGTGCTATTACAAGCAAGAACTACCCCAGATATCTGCAGGTACAGTCACCCTGACCATGAATTACACACAAGGACCTTCATTGCAGCACCGTGTGTGTTGGTAAAATACTAGAAATAACTCAATTATGTCTCAATAGATGAACTGTTAAATAAAAGGACCCTTATCCCTACAATAGAATGTAACACAATGGTTAAAAATGAGACAACTCTGTAAATATTGATTTCAAGATATGAAATGTAAAAAACAAAGGCAAAGAACACTGAGCATGATATACTAGTATTTATGTAATTTATACAGAATATATGTAAATCCACAGTTGTATGAGAAGGCAGACAGACCCAGGAAGCTGACAGACCCAGGTCTGGGGGCTCTGAAATTGTACAATTCTGGTGGCCCTTTCTAAGAAAAAGAATGCCAAAAGCACAAATATAAAATTAGGTACAATGGCTGGGAAGGGCCCAAGCAAGCAAGAGACCCTGGTGTGTTAGTCGCTCAGATGTGTGCAACTCTCTGCAGCTCCGTGGACTGAAGCCCGCCAGGCTCCTCTGTCCTTGGAATTCTCCAGGCAAGAATACTGGAGTGGGTTGCCATTCCCTTCTCCAGTCTCCTGGAGACTGAAGAACCCCGGTCTCCTGCATTGCAGGTGGATTCTTTACCACTGAACCACCAGGGAAGCCCAGGAAGGGACTCTGATGCCGAAACATAATTAGCTTCACAGTCAGTTCAGTTCAGTTCAGTTGCTCAGTCGTGTCCAACTCTTTGCGATCCCATGGACTGCACATCTGCAGCACACCAGGCTTCCCTGTCCATCACCAACTTCCAGAGCTTGCTCAAACTCATGTCCATCAAGTTGGTGATGCCATCCAACCATCTCGTCCTCTGTCGTCCCCTTCTCCTCCCACCTTCAATCATTCCCAGCACCAGGGTCTTTTCCAATGAATCAGCTCGTCACATCAGGTGGCCAAAGTATTGGAGCTTCAGCTTCAGCATCAGTTCTTTCAATGAATATCCAGGACTGATTTCCTTTAGGATGGACTGGCTTGATCTTCTTGCAGTCCAAGGGACTCTCAGGCGTCTTCTCCAACACCACAGTTTGAAAGCATCAAGTCTTCAGTGCTCAGCCTTCTTTATGGTTTAAGTGTCACATCCATGCATGACTACTGGAAAAACCATAGGTTTTACTAGACAAACCATTCTTGGCAAAGTAATGTCTCTGCTTTTTAATATGCTGTCTGGGTTGGTCATAGCTTTTCTTCCAAGGAGCAAGTGTCTCTTAATTTTATGGCTGCAGTTACCATCTCCAGTAATTTTGGAGCCCAGAAAAATAAAGTTTGTTACTGTTTCCAATAAATTGCCTGTATTCAGAAAGAGGGCTTCCCTGACAGCTCAGTTGGTAAAGAATCTGCCTGCAATGGAGGAGACCCCAGTTCGATTCCTGGGTAGGAAAGATCCCTTGGAGAAGGGAAAGGCTACCCACTCCAGTATTCTGGCCTGGAGAATCCCATGGGGTTGTAAAGAGTCAGACAGGACTGAGCAACTTTCACTTTCACTTTCACTTTCATCTGGGAAGATGCAAAAGAAACCAGTAAAAGATTTTGGCTCCTGAGAGGTGAACTGGTACAGAACAGAAAAAAACAAAACAAAACAAAACAAAACAGGGGATGTGCCTTTCCTCCTTTGGGATTTTGCACATATGCTCTGTATTCAATAGGAAGAGTTCTTTTGTAAATATTTGCAGTGTCAAATCAATACAATTCCTAAATAATTAAAACATAATAATTTCTCAGTGTAGTTGCTCAGTCGTGTCCAACTCTTTGCTATACTCCATGGACTGTAGCCCACCAGGCTCCTCTGTCCATGGGATTCTCCAGGCAAGAATACTGGAGTTGGTTGCCATTCCCTTCTCCAGGGGATCTTCCCGACCCAGGGATTTAATCCAGGTCTCCTGTATTGCAGGCAGATTCTTTACCATCTGAGCCACCAAGGAAACCCTGGTGTTTTATAGGTACCAACACAACAGTTGTTTACAATGAGAAAGCTCTATATTTAATAATTTATTAGTTTCTCTAATTTTAAAAGGATCCATCATTTGGCCACCGAGTAAGAACAGGATAAGACCTCTTCTAGGCCTAATATAAACAAACACACACACAATAGAGCAACCTAGTAAGACCGTGTGGGACATTTATATCTCAGAGACACAGAGAAGTCACCTTCCCCCTAGAAGGCCGTACTTAAGGTTTAACAAGACAGCTTTTAATTTTTAACTGCATATGCCTTAAAGAGCCTCCTCAATACTTAGGGCGAAATTCAATTTCTCCAGTTAACTAGGTACTCACAAGAATTTCTCAGAGAAAGAATTTCTTGGAGAAAGGTACATTTCTTTCTTTAGAGATTTCAGTCATTTTCAAGACAAAAAAGAAGGTACATACTTTTGTTGGATGGTTGAGCTAAGGATAATGACTATTGTTTTTTTAACAAAAAAGAAGGTACATACTTTTGTTGGTTGCTTGAGCTAAGGATAATGACAATTGTTTTTTAAATGCCAGTAGCTTCTTTCCATCATAAGAAGTAATCAAATCTAGATCTTAAAATTGGACTTAAGGTTTTATTTCTCATATACTATTGATCATCTTACTGTACCTTCTTGCTAATTTTTTTTTTTTACAGCATCCTGTTTTTCTTTCATAGATACTCTAGCTTATCTATGAGGAAGTTTATTATAATTTATGAGGCGTTTCCCTCTTCTCTGTTTCCTCCGTGTTGTTTTTTTTCCCAGCCACAGACAGAGCCCAGACTTTCATAGATCTCTGCCTGTCTCGTGTGTCCATCCACACACGTATCTGTATATCTCTGGTGCCTCAGGTGGTAAAGAATCTGTCCACAGTGTGGGAGACCCAAGTTTGATCCCTGGGTTGGGAAGATCCCCTGGAGAAGGATATGGCAACCCACTCCAGTATTCTTGCCTGGGAAATCCCAAGGACAGAGGAGCCTGGTGGGCTACAGTCTATGAGGTCACAAAGAGTTGGACACGACTGAGTGAGTAAAGACAACATCTCAATGGAAGGAGAAAGGCAAAAGGTGTGTGTGTGGCGGGGGGGTATCTCTCATGCAAAAAGTCCAAAATACAGTTCTACCTGAAGTGGTCAGTCCGAGTGTGGCTGTGAAGTGCCAAGCAAGAGATGGCACACAGGAGTGGCCCTTGATGCTGACTGGGGGCCATGGCAGACCAGTTACCAGGCTCCTGAGACCAGCCCTGCATTGGGAGGGGTGGGGAAGGGCACAGGCCGGCCCTCCTCCCAGTTAGCAGGGACATGGTGGGATCCCCTCCGTGGTCTTCCCCCTGGGAGAAGCAGGAGCCCTCCTTTATTTCGAAGTGCACTGGAAGGTTGCTGGCCGTCACAGAGCCTGGGGCCTGCAGGAGCTGCTTCCCGGAGTCAGGGCTACTGTTCTCTGGCTCCAGAGGCCTGGGGGCTTGCGGGCCAGGCTGCTGCCCGGGTCAGGCAGGCTCCTGTCGGGCACTGTCACCGAGGGGCAGAACAGATCCAGGAGGGTGCTGGTGTCCACGTGGAAGCCGTGCCTAGTCTGCCTGGTCTTCAGGTCATCCAGGTTGGAGTCTGTGGATCCAAGTGGTCCTTGAGCTCGGTCCCTGACTGGACTCGGTAATGCAGACAGCAGGAGGGGCTGGGGAAGAGACGGGCGCCCCCAGGCCTCTTCGGGGAGTGAGCCAAACTGTCCAGGTGGTTTAGGCTGAGGCACCTGATGGGGGACGGGGGCGGGGCTGGGAGGGGCAGGGACTGTGGGGAGGGCGCTCCCCCCAACCCCCCATCTGTAAAGGGTGTGGTTGATGTGGCCTGGGCGGCAGGCTCAGATTCTCCCACAGAATGGTGTCCAAAATCACTGCAGCTGGTGACTCAGCCGTGAAATTGAAAGACGCTTGCTCCTTGGAAGAATGTGACCAATTTCAGCCGTGAAATTAAAAGACGCTTGCTCCTTGGAAGAATGTGACCAACCTGGACAGCACATTAAAAAGCAGAGACATTACCAACAAAGGTCTGTCTAGTCAAACCTATGGCTTTTCCAGTAGTCGTGTATGGATGTGAGAGTTGGACTATAAAGAAAGCTGAGCACCGAAGATTTGATGCTTTCAAACTGTGGTGTTGGAGAAGACTCTTGAGAGTTCCTTGGACCGCAGGGAGATTCAACCAATCCATCCTAAAGGAAATCATCCTGAATATTCATTGGAAGGCCTGGTGCTGAAGCTGAAACTCCAATACTTTGGCCACCTGATGCGAAGAACAGACTCATTGGAAAAGACCCTGATGCAGGGAATGATTGAAGGTGGGAAGAGAAGGGGACGACAGAGGATGAGATGGTTGGATAGCATCAGGGAGGCGATGGACATGAGTTTGAGTAGGCTCTGGGAGGTGGTGATGGACAGGGAGGCCTGGCATGCTGCAGTTGGACACGAATGAGTGACTGAACTGAACTGGAGACAAGGGAGTCCCCATCACAGAGGACTGGAATCCTTGGCCCAGGGACTCTGAGGTGACCTGGGGGGTGGGGAGGGCTCCTTCTTGATTTCAACCAAGGGCCTGCTGGACAGGGGACTCTCTTTGCCAAGGGGCTGCTGGGGGCAGCTCAGTGATGTCACAGATGATGGGTCGAGAGCTGGCAACAGCATCTGGGGAGGCCAGGCGGGAGCCTCATAGGGGCTGTAGTGGACCTGCTCCAGGGAGTGTTGCCAGCCATTCTGGGGCTTGGGATGTGCCGAGCCGCCGTCTTCAGCATCACCGGGATCGTTCTCATCACCTGCAGGATCCGGCTGGACGCGCCAACTGGATGAGAACGTGGACGAGCCTGTCGACCGCCTTCTGCGGCCTGGCTTGCTTCTGCTGCAGGCCGGCCACGTCCCGCCACGGGGCCTCGTCCTCTGCCTCATGCGGGGCGGGTTGGGGTCCGTGCTCTCCTGCTTCCCCTTCATCCACGGAAAGGCGGTCAGCAGCCTGGTGATACTGTCCTGGCGAAGCTTTATGTCCTCACTCCTCGGTGGACGCACGGTCACTTCCCTCCTGATTGTTCTCCAGGAGCTACTCCTGGCCGCGCAGGAAGCGCGGTGCTGGCACTCGGGGTCATCGACTCTGGCCTGACCCGGCTGCCGGTCTCGATGAGGACCACCTTCCGGAAGCCACAGGGGTCGAGCAGCCGCACGAGGCTGGCCGCGCCTTGCTCGGGGACTCAGGCAGCCAGCCAGCCTGGTCGAGCACGTGGACACAGCTCCACGTGTCTGTCAGGGGTCGCTCAGGAGGGTCCACGGCTTGACCAGAAAGGCCGGATCGTTGCTGGGCCCGCTTGAGCCAGGGACCGTCGGTGAGATGGAGATCCGTCTGACCGGAGGCAGCGCAGCCGCTGCCGGTAGCGGCCCCGCGACCGGCGGGGACCGCGTGGCCGCCACCATCTTGCAACAGGCGCGCTCCCACCAGCTCCGCCGGCTCTCCTCCTTGTTGCTTTTTATTTTAATTTTTTTGTTCCTGTCCAAAATCTCCCTTAAATGTCTAGTGATCTTGACCTGAAAACTCCTGCTTAAAAGCAAGCCACCGGCAAGCTGGTGGGCCACTGTGGTATCCAGGTGGGAACTAGTAGCCTTACTGTGAGTTATTGAGAGACAATCCAGACTTTAAAAGTTTTGAATCAGGGGCTTCCCTGGCTGTCCAGTAAAGACTACCTTCTGATGCAGGGTGGAGGAGGGATCCGAGGTGCTAAGATTCTACCTGCGTTGTGGCCAAAAAACCAAAACGTAAAACAGAAACAATATAATAACACATTCAGTAAAAACTTTTAAAAGATTTTTATTTGAATCACATTCAAACGTCTGTATCTGTGGGTATTTTCCCTTGAGGGAGGCAGTTGCCTCCAAGCGTCAGACTCCTGGGTGATTGAAAGTGGATTGCCGGTCTTCTGGGACCCAGCTGGGGAAAGGAGGCTGCGGGTTCACTGCTTGGGATATAGGCCTCCCATCAATAAAAGTCTCTGTATTCAGTATGGAGCCTCCTCTGCTCTCCATTGGGTTTGAGGTCCCCAAGGCCAGATTTGTGTGGTTTGGCCCTGTTTTGCAGAAAGTTTGCACCTTCATCTCAGGCTCAAAGGATTTGTTAACAAAATAAGCCACTCATTTTATACAGATAAATAATACAGATATTTATTAGAGAATTATCTAACTTACTTTCAACATACTAATATTAAAAGAAAAGAGAACTAGAAAGAGCAGAGACTATATAACCAAATTGAGTTCTGACCAACATCCAGATTTAAACAGTCCTGTGTCACAGCACATCTGGAGTCCCAATTGGGAAAGGGTCCCAGGCAGCGTGTCCCGCTCCATGGGTGAGCCTTCAAAGATTGCCATTTAGGGTTCCCACTTATAATCCCAGGATGGATGCAAACTGATATCATCATCAATCTGTGACCAAGTTGCAAGCTTGGTTTCAAGTTAATGATGTTGGTTTTGCCATGTAAAACTTTGAACGTTGCTAAGCCCTGACCTGCCTCTTGAGAAACCTATATGCAGGTCAGGAAGCAACAGTTAGAACTGGACATGGAACAACAGACTGGTTCCAAATAGGAAAAGGAGTACGTCAAGGCCGTATATTATCACCTTGCTTATTTAACTTATATGCGGAGTACATCATGAGAAACACTGGGCTGGAAGAAGCACAAGCTGGAATCAAGATTGCTGGGAGAAATATCAATAACTTCAGATATGCAGATGACACCACCCTTATGGCAGAAAGTGAAGAGGAACTCAAAAGCCTCTTGATGAAAGTGAAAGAGGAGAGTGAAAAAGTTGGCTTAAAGCTCAACATTCAGAAAACGAAGATCATGGCATCTGGTCCCATCACTTCATGGGAAATAGATGGGGAAACAGTGGAAACAGTGTCAGACTTTAATTTTGGGGCTCCAAAATTACTGCAGATGGTGATTGCAGCCGTGAAATTAAAAGATGCTTACTCTTTGGAAGCAAAGTTATGACCAACCTAGATAGCATATTGAAAAGCAGAGACATTACTTTGCCAACAAAGATCCGTCTAGTCAAGGCTATGGTTTTTCCAGTGGTCATTTATGGATGTGAAAGTTGGACTGTGAAGAAAGCTGAGCACCGAAGAATTGATGCTTTTGAACTGTGGTGTTGGAGAAGTCTGTTGAGAGTCCCTTGGACTGCAAGGAGATCCAACCAGTCCATTCTAAAGGAGATCAGTCCTGCATGTTCTTTGGAAGGACTGATGCTAAAGCTGAAAGTCCAATACTTTGACCACTGCATGTAAAGAGTTGACTCATTGGAAAAGAGTCTGATGCTGGGAGGGATTGGGGGCAGGAGGAGAAGGGGACGACAGAGGATGAGATGGCTGGATGGCATCATCAACTTGATGGACGTGAGTTTGGGTGAACTCCGGAAGATGGACAGGGAAGCTGGTGTGCTGCAATTCATGGGATCACAGAGTCAGACACTACTGAGCACCTGAATTGAACTGAACTGAACTGAAATACAGTGGACTTTCCAGACCTCCTGTTACTAATTTCCCCAGCAGCCGGTGACTGGTACACTTCCACTTTCTTGGGACACTTTCCTTGGCCTCCAAGACCCAACACTTACTGATATCCACCTCTGTAACCACTCGATCTCCACTGCCTTTCTCATCCTGACATTAAATGCTGCAGCTGTCCAAAGCTTGGGCTTGAGCCCTCTTCTCTTCTCACTTTGCTACCTTTGGAAAGCTCCTCCTTAAGAACTGGAAATTTTAGCACTCGCCTTCCTGTCTGGATTGCACCAATAATCCTGAAGTTATTTTTGCATACAACCTTGACTCCTTTATCCCTTCATCCTTTCCCAGCACTCCTGGCAAAAGGTCCTAACTCTGCCTCTCTGCCATTGCTTTCACGTGGCTGAGCATATCTCAAGGGAAAGAAAACTACACAACCATGCTGGCTTTGAATTTCTCACTTTGAATTTATGTTAAGTCTTAAGTAGACTTCATACTGGCTGACAACCATGCTACATGTCCCTAATCCAGTGGTCTTCACCTTGAAGTGTGCAGACTCCAAGGAATACCCAAAGTCCTTACAAGGGACATGAGGACATGACCGGTTATGAAGGTATTCATGTTCACGTTCTCTATTTTTGTATATCCTTCTCCTAAAACTAATTTACCTCAGAACTTTTGTGCATATTTTCTCTCCTCCTTTTTTACCATTTCCCATTTGCCATTCTCCCAAGGTGGAGAAATGTAAAAACATCTGGGTTGCTAAACAAAAGTATAATTTGAAATATTGTTTTGGAAAGTAAACGACTCTAATGATTGAGTAATGAATCCTTTAGCAAGTGAGGTTGTTTTCAATTCTTTGTTTTCAACAAAATTAAAAGAGAATCTAATTGAGTTTTTAGTTTGATATATTAAATTTTAATGTATTTTGCAATACATTTATGATGGCTTATGATGTGATTTTTCACATATAGTTCAGAAGGAGTTCAAAGAAGTGAGTGTTGGGTCTTCCCTGGTTGTCCCTGTTGCTAAGCCTCCAAGTTCTCAAGGCAGAGTGCCCAAGTTCAATCCCTGGTCAGGAATCTAGATTCCCACATGCCACAAATAAGAGTTTGAATGCCCAAGCTGCAACTAAAGATCCTGCATGTCGCAACAGTGATTGATGATCCCACATGCTGCAAATAAGAGCTGGCACAGCCAAATAAATAAATGAGAAGTGAGTGTCATTGCTATGATAAATTTACATTGCAATTCCCATTTTCTTATTTATGTGAACAAGAACTCTCAGCTTTTATTTTTATGGAAAAAAAAATAGAGAATGTTACTGAAAGCTGACTCATTCCATCAATGTGATTTATGATTCAGGGATACATGAACTGTTACCTAAAGCCACTCTGTGTGCCTGAGGCACAGTGCAGTCAAACAATACTGAAAAGTTAAGAGTCTGGAGCAGAGAGAAGTTTACCGCCTGTATGTGCGTGCTTAGTAGTGTCCCGTCTCTTTGCAACTTCATGGACTGTAGCCAGGCGGGCTCCTCTGTCCATGGAATCTTCCAGGCAAGAATACTGGAGTGGGTTGCCATTTCCTACTTCAAGGGACCTTCCCAACCCAAGGATCAAATCTGGGTTTCCTGTGTCTCCTGCATTAGCAGGCAGATTCTTTACCACGGTGCCACCTGGGAAGCCTTAAGGTTTATTGCAGGGCCTGGCAAACCAGAACTCCCCAGGCTTTCAAGCAGAGCTTTGTTTTTTTCTTTTTGGCTGCCCCTCTTGGCAAGGCTATGGTTTTTTTAGTAGTCATGTATGAATGTGAGAGTTGGACTATAAAGAACGCTGAGTGCAGAAGAATTGATGCTTTTGAACTGTGGTGTTGGAGAATACTCTTGAGAGTCCCCTGGACTTCAAGGAGATCCAACCAGTCCATCCTAAAGGAGATCAGTCCTGGGTGTTCATTGGAAGGACTGATGTTGAAGCTGAAACTCCAATACTTTGGCCACCTGATGCAAGAGGTGACTCTTTTGAAAAGACCCTGATGCTGGGAAAGACTAAGGGCAGGAAGAGAAGGGGATGACAGAGAACGAAGATGGTTGGATGGTATCACCGACTCAATGGACATGAGTTTGGGTAAACCCCGAGAGTTGGTGATGGACAGGGGGGCCTTGGCGTGCTGCGGTTCATGGGGTTGCAAAGAGTCGGACACGACTGAGCGACTGAACTGAACTGAACTTGGCATGTAGGATCTTAGTTCACTGGCGAGGGATCCAATCCGTGCCCCGTGCAGTGGGGAATTTCAATCACTGGACTGCCAGGGAAGGCCCAGCAAAGCCCTTTGAAAGGGAAGATGAGGAAGGGGTGTGGTTAGTTGTTGCCAACTTCTTGGCGTGGAATGCCTTGTTCTTACAGCTGTCCACGTAGATCAGGTCACAGTCAGGTCATGATGTTCCTCCAAACCTCAAACAAAACTGATACTAGAATAGTTACCCTGGTCAGGTCAGGGTCAGGGTATCCTGTATACTGGAAGCTATAGGCAACATTCTTTTACAAAAGGTGCAGAGCCAGCATGACTGAGCCTAGGCAACAGAGCACTAAAGTTAAAAGGAACAGATCTAGTATGGAGTCACATCTGTTCTTCCCTATTACAGAACTAGCTAAAAACCCTTTAAAAGATGCATTGTGAATAACATTTTATATTTATATTTAATAAATCTATCAAGCTGTATAATACATCTGTGTAATACATGTGATTTCAATCAATTTGCTTTGTTGCTAACAGTTCAATCCAAAAGTTTAAACATTTAGAGTATTATGATTAAAAGAAATTAAAAAGAACTAACTTTTTGAAAGTATATTTTGTTACAGAGAAATAAAGATCAATACAAGGCTTTCAGATATACATTAAGATAAAATTATGTAGTGGAAATGAATGAAATATGAGTTCAAGGAAGAAGTAAATAATGTACAATGTCCAATTGTTGAAAAAGAGTCTATTCATGATTTTTAAAGGATGATGTTGAATATCAAAAAGCTATGGCATTGGGACACCCTTGGCAGTCCAGTGGTTAAGACTCAGAGCTTCCCCTGCAGGGCACACAGGTTTGGTTCCTGGCTAAAAAACTAAGATCCAGCATGGAGCACTGCACAGCCAAAAGAAAAAAGTTATGGCATTTAGGTTCTATTGGTCACATTTAAAAGAGTATTATAAAGTTTTATTTTTAAATGTCAATATTTGTGATATTAAATATTTTACATTGTTTGTAGTTATTTAAATTTACAAGGAAAGAAATTAGATATGAAGTAAAAAGTGTGCAACAAGTCATAGAGTTTTCCAAAAGGCTTTTAGGGAACATGCAAACAAAAAAATTGAAGACTGAGCCCTATATTTAAGAGGACACGACATGTCAACACACACAAAAAC
The DNA here is from genome assembly GCF_029378745.1 of Bos indicus. Lineage (NCBI taxonomy): Eukaryota > Metazoa > Chordata > Mammalia > Artiodactyla > Bovidae > Bos > Bos indicus. Next base: position 9,027,466 of record NC_091782.1, on the reverse strand, counting down.
TTTTGAAGGGACATAAGGTATCTGTGTTACTAAGGACTGACACAATTCTGGCTCAGTGTATTAGCTATATAAAAAAGTACCCCCAAAACTAGCGGCTCAAAACAGCACACATTATTTCATGATGTCTGTGGGTCAGAAACCTGCGAGAAGCTTAGCTGGATCCTCTGCTTCAGGGTCTCACAAAGTTGCAATCAAAGTGTTGCCAGTGATCTCATCTGAAGGCTCAGTTGGGAAAAGACCTGCTTCTAAGCCTTTCCCCAAGTTGTTGGCAGGATTCAGTTCCTTAAAGGTTGCTGGACTGAAGTTATCAGTTTCTTGTTGACTACTGCCCAGAGGCCACCCTCAGCGTCTTGCCATGTGGGCCTCTCCAAAATAACAATTTGCTTCATCAAAACCAGCTGTGGAAAGAGTGCCTACAAGACAAAAATCTTGACGTTTAATCTCAGAATTGACACCCCATCACTCTGCCATATTCTATTCATTACGAGCAAGTCACTAGATTCAGCCCACACTCAAGGGAAAGGCGTTACATATGGGCATGGCTGTCAGAAGGTAGAGACCACTCGGGGCCACTTAAGAAGGTTGCCTACTACACACAGCATGACCAAGGCTAAACATCTGCCTTTATAATTAACACTATTCAAGTCACAAGGAATGTGTTTCCAGACCTCTTGTCCTCTGTCATTGAAGCAAAAGGTGATAGTGACCAAATGCTGTGAAGATTCATGGATTGTGACCCTACAGATGGATACTTGTTTGGGATGCAAGAAAAATTTAGCAATGATAGGGATTAAGTAAGAGGAAAGACAAATTAACTAACTTGTCAAACCTTCTCTCTCAGTCAGGAGGAATGCAATCCTTTCTTACATAATGATGTATCCTTTCTCAGAGGGCTACAGTTGTATATGGTGGCTGAGGGATATTTTCCTTGTACTAAATAATTGATATTACTATTCAGGTTGTATATATATATACACATAACAAACATGGCACATGAAGCTACACTGGCAACTAAACAGACATCTAACACTTGAATTACATGTTGTTTTAATTTTATAAAAAATATTTCATAACATTTAATTAAAATTTCAGAAAGTTAAAGTTTCATGTCAGCGTTCTATAAACAATTTTTGTTTATTCAGTATAATTTGCAATTAACCCTCTAATTTTTTAAATTAATCATCACAGATGTCTTATTTATCTATCTATCTATCTGTTTTTGGCGGTGCCGGGTCTTCGTTGCTGTGAGTAGGCTTTCTCTAGCTGTGGCGCACAAAGGCTCCTCTTCACTTCGGCGCTTGGGCTTCTCATCACAATGGCTTCTCTTGTTGCGGGGCACAGGTTGTAGGCACGTGAGCTTCAGTAGATGTGGTGTGAGGGCTCAGTAGTTGAACCGGATTAGTTGTTCCACAGCATGTGGGATCTTCCCAGATCACGGATCAAACCCGTGTCCCCAGCATTGGCCGGTGGATTCTTAACCACAGGACTAGCAGGGAAGCCCCTACGCTTTAATTTTAGTAGACAATTCAAATATTAGAAAAATAACATTTGAAAGCATGAAAATAATTTAAATTTTACATTAACTTCATTTTATGTGTTTATGAAAATATATTCAATATATTTCACAAAGTTTGAAATTAGTTGCATTTACCTTTTAAATTCTTTAGCCCATTACCATTACTAGAACATAGGCTATGTGAAAATCTCAGTGAACACTATAAATAGTGACTTTGCAAAAATGAAGAAAATATAAACAGCTTGAAATATGTATTTACTAGTTTGTAAATAATAAGTCTTTTTAAAATTGAAGCAATATTGGCTACGTTTCATGCGTACAACATTACGTTCCTACTTCTGTATACACTACAGTGGGCTCATCACCAGAAGTTTCGTTTCCATCTATCACCTTGGAGTCGCTACCCTTCCCCCACCTCACCTTCCTCCCATCCATTCCTCTCTGCCCCTGCTTTGTTCTCTGTATTTATGTGTTTCTTTTTATTTAGTCTGGCTTGTTCATTTATTTCGGTTTTTTGTTTGTTCTTTATATTCCCCATATGAGCAAAAATCACACAGTTTATTTGTCCTTCTCCATCTGAGTTATTTCACTTAGTGTAACATCCTTAAGATCCGTATTGTCTCCGATTGCAAGATTTCATCTTTGTACGGCTGGTGGTATTCCACTGAACATGCATGTGCCACATCTTAGTTATCCTTTCATCCACCAATGGGCACTGAGGCTATTTCCACAGCTTGGCTATTGTAAATGATACTGTGATAAACATGTGAGATGCATATATCTCTTAAGTTGGTGTTTTCATATTTGCGGGATAAATACCCAAAAGCAGAATAGCTGGATTATATGGTAATTCTAGTCTTAATTTTTTGAGGAATCTCCATACTGTTCTCAATAATGGCTGTACCAATTTACATTCCTCCAAAAGTATACACAGATTCCATTTCTCCACATCCTCATCAACATTTGTTATTTCTTGCCTTTCTGATAATAGCCATTCTGACAGGCACGGTGATATCTTGTGATTCTGATTTGTATTTTCCTAATAATTAGTGATGTTGAACATCTTTTTCATGTGCCTGTTGGCCATCTGAGTGTCTTCTTTGGAAAAACGTCTATTCAGCACCTCTGCCCATTAAAAAAAAAAAAATTGAGTTGTGTTTTTTCAATGTTGAGTTGTATGAGTTCTTTATATACTTTGAATATCAAGCCCTTATCAGATATACAATTTTAAAATGTCTTCTCCCATTTTGTAGGTTGTCTTTTCATTTCTGTTGATGGTTTCCTTTGCTATGCAAAAGCTTTTTAGTTTGATACAGTTTGATTTATTTTTGCTTTTGTTTCCCTTGCCTGCGGTGACATATCCAGAAAGATAATGCTCCAATCCACGTGAAAGAGAATACCGTATAGTTTTTGTCTAAGAGTTTTATGATTTCAGGTCTTACATTCAAGTCTTTAATCCATTTTGACATTTTGAGTTGACTCTTTGTGAATGGTATGACGTAGTAGTCTAGTCTCTCTCTCTCTCTTTTTTTTTTTTGCATGTGGTTGTCCAGTTTCCCCAACACCACTGATTGATAAGACTATCCTTTCTCTAATAAAGCACATCTTTATTTGGTTACTTGTCCAGCCTTATCTGGTCCACCAAAAGAATACCTAGGTACATGTGATAATAGTTAAATGAGGTCATTTTGATATTGTCTCAGTTGTATTGTCTTATTTTGTTGTTATGAAGGTAGACTTATCAAAGGTAAGAGTAAAGAACATATCTAACAGTTTATTAGTTTGCTGATTAACTTTAAAAATTTAGACTTATTATATATAAGCCTCCATTTTTACTCTAGCTCTGGGGCACCTTCTTTTCTCTCTTCACATCAACTCACTTGTGCCCAACTGATGACATTACTTCCTAGTTCGTGGAACAAAAGGGGCAACAGAAAAGAACTTCTTTCTCCACTTCCCACCTTCTCCTGCATTTCTGGTCTTAGACTCTGTCTCTGTCCAGGCACCACAAGTTTAAGTGTCTATCTAAGGCCACCCTCTCCACTTGCGCACTGAATCTCAGTCCTTCTCAGCCAAGGGCATCACTCCTACCACTGCACTCTCTGGTCCCTGTCCCTCTGTACTTTCTCATTCCTATCAGTATGTGAAAATACTGAGATATTCTTATTTTAAAAATCCTTCCCCTTGAGCCTGCATCTCTTTCTACACTATGCAACATTTCTTTCCTTCCCTTTATGGTAAAATTATTTGAAAGGATTGGTTGTACTCTTGTTCTCTTCCTCATCTACTATTTTGTCTTTAATTCTCTCCATTTCTTTCATTAAGAGATGGGTTTATAGACTCACAGACATACAGAACAGACTTGTGGTTGCTAAAGATTGGGGGACTGGAGGAGGGAAGAATGGGAGTTTGGAATTAGCACATGCAAACTATTATATATAAGATGGATAAACAACACGGTCTTACTGTATAGCACTGGGAGCTATATTCAATATTCTGTGACAAACTATAATGGAAAAGAATATGAAAGAGAATATATGTATGTATAACTGAATCACTCTGTTCTACAGCAGAAATTAACACAATGTAGTAAATCAGATCTATTTCAATAAATTTTTCTAAAAAAGAAGTGGATTGGGAATTCCCTTGGTGGTCCAGTGGCTGACTTCACGCTCCCAACGGAGGGAGCCTGGGTTGGATCCCTGGTCAGGGGACTAGATCCTACATGCTGTGACTAATGATCTTGCATGCTGCAAGTAAGACCCCATGCAGCCTAATTAATTAATTAATTAAAAAAGAGGTGGGTTTGTGAGGTCCATACCTCCCCTCCATGAATCTAAACAGGTTTGTAAGTGTCTTGTAACCAATAGAATGAAACAGAAGTCATGCTGTATCATTTCTGAGGCTAGCTTATAAAAGATGATATAACTTCTGCCTTATTCACTGCAACATGCCTTTGGAGCCATGAGTGCCATGTAAGAATTTTATCTCAAGGTTTCCATGCCATGAAGAAACACAGGCTGCTTGGAGAGGACACATGTAGGTGTTCTAGCCAACAGCCGTAGCAGAGAACCAGCTGACAGCCAGCATCAACTGCCAGATGTGTAAAAGAAAGTTGTTTCAGATGATCCCAGCTCTTATCATTTAAGTCACCCTCAGCCTGTAAGTGTCCTCAGATAAGGACTAAGACATCACTGAGCAAAGACAAGCCACCCTCACCATGTCCTTTCTCATACAGTATTCTGTATCAATTTTGGTGGTGGTATGTTAGGTGGCAAAAGTAATTGGAGTAGTGTATGCGTGCATGTGTGCGTGTGTGTGTACATACATAGTAAATTCATGTATTTCTTAGTTTTATCTGCTGAAAAGGCCTAGAAACAATGGCATCATAGTAGCAACGAGAACATCTGGCACCTAGATCCTGGTTTCCAAATACTGCGCTGTGCTGTGCTTAGTCACTCAGTCATGTCCAATTCTTTGTGACTTCATCAACTATAGCCCACAGGCTCCTCTGTCCATGGGAATTCTCCAGGCAAGAATATTGGAGTGAGTCGCCATGCCCTCCTCCAGGGGATCTTCCCAACCCAAGAATCAAACCCAGGTCTCTCATGTTGCAGGCAGATTTTTTTTACTGACTGAACCACCAGGGAAACCCAAGAATACTGGAGTGGGTAGCCTATCCCTTCTCCAGGGGAATCTTTCCAAACCAGTAATCAAACTGGGGTCTCCTGCATTGCAGATGGATTCTTTACCATCTGAGCTACCTGGGAAGCCCCTTTCAAATACTATCTTTTGTTAAAAGAAGCCAGAGCCACTTGAAGAAATGGTTGATTATTGGGCTAAGTCAGGAAAAGAACAAATTGAGCCTAGATTGCCTTTTGTTCCAGAAAGTAAGGAAAGAGACTGGTCCAAGATGACAGAGTAGAAGGATGTGCACTCGTCTTTTTCTGCCAGAGCACCAAAATCACAACTAGCTTTTGAACAACCATCAACAGGAAGACACTGGAAGCTACCCAAAAAAGATACTCCATATCCAAGGACAAAGAAGAAGCCACAACGAAATGGTAGGAGTGGCACAATCACAATAAAATAAAATCCTACTGAAGAAGGAATTCACAGGGCCTGGACCCCATCTGAGGCCTGTTCGTGCTGATCAGGCTCAGCCACCTCTCCAACAGACTCTGAACTCTGTGCTTAGTGCCTATGGAAACTACAACAGAAGGGTAAGACACTCTCCAGACAGGGGAATCTTGAAGATCACATCCAGGTTACTCATCGACTAAGAGAAAACATACTCTAATCACCCCTGCCTCCGGACAGGTCATAAATTTTTTCTGCATCTATTGGAATGTAGAAAGTGAAAGTGGAGAGTGAAGAAGTTGGCTTAAAGCTCAACATTCAGAAAACGAAGATCATGGCGTCTTGTCCCATCTCTTCATGGGAAATAGATGGGGAAACAGTGGAAACAGTGTCAGACTTTATTTTTTGGGGCTCCAAAATCACTGCAGATGATGACTGCAGCCATGAAATTAAAAGACGCTTACTCCTTGGAAGGAAAGTTATGACCAACCTAGATAGCATATTCAAAAGCAGAGACATTACTTTGCCAACAAAGGTCCGTCTAGTCAAGGCTATGGTTTTTCCTGTGGTCATGTATGGATGTGAGAGTTGGACTGTGAAGAAAGCTGAGCACCAAAGAATTGATGCTTTTGAACTGTGGTGTTGGAGAAGACTCTTGAGAGTCCCTTGGACTGCAAGGAGATCCAACCAGTCCATTCTGAAGGAGATCAGCCCTGGGATTTCTTTGGAAGGAATGATGCTAAAGCTGAAACTCCAGTACTTTGGCCACCTCATGCGACGAGTTGACTCACTGGAAAAGACTCTGATGCTGGGAGGGACTGGGGGCAGGAGGAGAAGGGGACGACAGAGGATGAGATGGCTGGATGGCATCACTGACTCAATGGACGTGAGTGAGTGAACTCCGGGAGTTTGTGATGGACAGGGAGGCCTGGCGTGCTGCAATTCATGGGATCACAGAGTCAGATATGATTGAGCAACTGAACTGACCTGATTGGAATGTAACCACAGGCTTATCAATTATTAACTGGTTGGAATGTAACCGAGGGCTTATTGATCATTAACTGTTTGGAATGTAACCGTGGGCTTATTGATGATTACCTGTTTGAACACATAACACACAAATGATGGGGTTATTGTGATTGTATTTACCCTTTCTTTGTTTATGTAAGTCTCAAGGAATTCGGGGTGGTGGGTTTGGACACGTACACATGGGGTATAAAAGATTTTCACAAATGCTGGTCGGGGTCCTTGGCTAAGAGGAGACTCTGCTTTGGGTGCGCCGGTGTAGTAAACTGCACTCCACCATCTGCATTGTCCTTCTGAGTGAGTTTGTTTCCCGGAACGCGTGGCTATAACACTATACCCACTGAGTGGGTGACCCACAAACCGGAGAACAATAAAACCAAAGAAATCCTCACACTGTCGTGAAGGTTCTAGACCCCACATCAGGCTCCCCAGGTGGGGGATCCAGCCAAGGTATTGGGAATCCCAAGGGAATCTGACTTTGAAGGCCAGTGGGACTTGATTATAGGAGCTCCACAGGACTAGGAGAAACAGACTCCACTCTTGGAGGGCACAAGCAAAACCTGTGTGCACCAGGACCGAGGGGAAAGGAACAGTGACCCCGCAGAAGACTGAGCCAGACTTACCTGTGAGCGTGTGAGGATCTCCTGCAGAGGACTGGGTCAGCACTGGCCTGCCACAGTGGGAGGGGCACTGGCAGCAGCAGTCTTGGTGTTGCCAAAATCTTGGTTCTTTGTGGACCAAGGCCAAACAAATGCAGACAGAGTTATGGAGGAGAAAGAAAGAGCAGGTCTATTACTTTGCCAGGCAAAGGGTGAACACAGTAAGCTAGTGTCTCAAGAACGGGTTTCCCTTCCCTGGTGAGTAAAGTGAAAGTGAAGTCGCTCAGTCGTGTCCAACTCTTTGCGACCCCATGGCCTATAGCCTACCAGGCTCCTCCGTCCACGGGATTTTCCAGGCAATAGTACTGGAGTGGATTGACATTTCCTTCTCCAGGGGATCTTCCCAACCCAGGGCTCCCATATTTTAGACAGACGAAGGTTATATAGTCAGGCAGGAGTATGTGATAAGGATCAAGGCAGTAACAGTCTTGTATTCTTCTTTCTTCTGCAGTTTCCAAAGGTGGGGTTGCTGACAAGATTAGGGTGTGTGCAGGGTCTAAAGAAGAGAAGCGAAAAGCAAAGGAGAAAAGGAAAGATATAAACATCTGAATGCAGACTTCCAAAGAATAGCAAGAAGAGATAAGAAGGCCTTCCTCAGCGATCAATGCAAAAAAACAGAGGAAAAAGGGAACATTTCATGCAAAGATGGGCTCAATAAAGGACAGAAATGGTATGGACCTAACAGAAGCAGAAGATATTAAGAAGAGGTGGCAAGAATACACAGAAGAACTGTACAAAAAAGATCTTCATGACCCAGATAATCACGATGGTGTGATCACTGACCTAGAGCCAGACATCCTGGAATGTGAAGTCAAGTGGGCCTTAGAAAGCATCACTACGAACAAAGCTAGTGGAGGTGATGGAATTCCAGTTGAGCTATTTCAAATCCTGAAAGATGCTGCTGTGAAAGTGCTGCACTCAATATGCCAGCAAATTTGGAAAACTCAGCAGTGGCCACAGGACTGGAAAAGGTCAGTTTTCATTCTAATCCCAAAGAAAGGCAATGCCAAAGAATGCTCAAACTACCACACAATTGCACTCATCTCACACGCTAGTAAAGTAATGTTCAAAATTCTCCAAGCCAGGCTTCAGCAATACGTGAACCGTGAACTTCCAGATGTTCAAGCTGGTTTTAGAAAAGGCAGAGGAACCAGAGATCAAACTGCCAACATCCACTGGATCATGCAAAAAGCGAGAGAGTTCCAGAAAAACATCTATTTCTGCTTTATTGACTGTGCCAAAGCCTTTGACTGTGTGGATCACAATAAACTGTGAACAATTCTGAAAGAGATGGGAATACCAGAGCACCTGACCTGCCTCTTGAGAAACCTATATGCAGGTCAGGAAGCAACAGTTAGAACTGGACATGGAACAAATAGGAAATAGACTGGTTCCAAATAGGAAAAGGCTATATCACTACATAAGGCTGTATATTGTCACCCTGCTTATTTAACTTTTATGCAGAGTACATCATGAAAAACGCTGGGCTGGAAGAAGCACAAGCTGGAATCAAGACTGCTGGGAGAAATATCAATAACCTCAGATATGCAGGTGACACCATCCTTATGGCAGAAAGTGAAGAGGAATTAAAAAGCCTCTTGATGAAAGTGAAAGAGGAGAGTGAAAATGTTGGCTTAAAGCTCAACATTCAGAAAACGAAGATCATGGCATCTGGTCCCATCACTTCATGGCAAATAGATGGGGAAACAGTGAAAACAGCGTCAGACTTTATTTTGGGGGGCTCCAAAATCACTGCAGATGGTGACTGCAGCCATGAAATTAAAAGACGTTTACTCCATGGAAGCAAAGTTATGACCAACCTAGATAGCATATTCAAAAGCAGAGACATTACTTTGCCAACAAAGGTCCATTTAGTCAAAGCTATGGTTTTTCCAGTGGTCATGTATGGATGTGAGAGTTGGACTGTGAAGAAAGCTGAGCACTGGAGAATTGATGCTTTTGAACTGTGGTGTTGGAGAAGACTCTTGAGAGTCCCTTGGACTGCAAGGAGATCCAACCAGTCCATTCTGAAGGAGATCAGACCTGGGTGTTCTTTGGAAGGAATGATGCTAAAGCTGAAACTCCAGTACTTTGGCCACCTCATATGAAGAGTTGACTCATTGGAAAAGAGTCTGATGCTGGGAGGGATTGGGGGCAGGAGGAGAAGGGGACGACAGAGGATGAGATGGCTGGATGGCATCACTGACTCTATGGACGTGAGTCTGAGTGAACTCCGAGTGTTGGTGATGGACAGGGAGGCCTAGCGTGCTGCGATTCATGGGGTCGCAAAGAGTCGGACACAACTGAGCAACCGAACTGAACTGAACTGAACTGAGGGTCCTAGGTGGTCCATCTCTTAATCCTGATGAACCTTTGCCTCAAGTGGTTTTGTTTCTTCTTCCTCTTTGATTAGCAACTGTTCTGCCCTTTGGAACTCAGAGGTCATGAGTTCCAGGCCAGAGTTCTGGCCAGAGTTCCAGTTCAGGCAGGCCAGAGTCCTGCCTACAAGGAATGGGGAACAAAAAGGCCTCTGTGCCCTGGAGTCCCACAGGGCTCTGCTTGGCATCACTGGGAGATGCATCTCAGTGTAAGTCCCCTTGGAGGTCTTTTCCAATAGCCCTACCATAGAGCCTGTAGACTCCAAGACTGGGCCACCTCAGGCCAAACAACCAACAGGGAGGGTGTGCAGCCCCAGCCATCAGCAGACAATTGGATAAAGTTTTACTGAGCAAGGCCCTGTCCACCAGAGCAAGATCCATTTTTTCCCACAACCAGTCCTTCCCATCAAGAAGCTTGATGCAAGCCTCTTATCCTTATCCACTAGAGGGCAAACAGAAAAAATAAGAACTACAAACCAGCAGCCTCCAGAACTAAGACCACAATCACAGAAAACTAACCAAAATGAAAAGAAATAGGAATATGTTCCAGATGAAAGAACAAGATAAATCCCCAGAAAAACAACTAAATGTAGTGGAGATAGGCAACCTCCTATAGAAGAATTCAGAAGAATGATAATGAAGATAACCCAGATCTTGGGAAAAGAATGGAGAAGATGCAAGAAATGTTTACCAAAGACCCAGAAGAACTAAAGAACAAACAAAAAGAGATGAACAATACATTAGAAGGAATCAATAGCAGAATAACTGAGGCAGAAGAACTGATTAGTGACCTGCAAGACAGAATGGTGGAAATCATTGCTGCAAAACAGAATATAGAAAAAAGAATGAAAAGAAGTGAAGACAGCCTAAGAGCCCTCTGGGACAACATTAAATGGCCTAATATTCACATTATAGGGGTCCCAGAAGGAGGAGAGAGAAAGGACCTGAGAAAATATTTAAAGAGATAATTAGCTGAAAACTTCCCCAACATGGGAAAGAAAATAGTCAATGAAGTCCAGGAAGCACTGTGAGTCCCAGGCAGAATAAACCCAAGGAGGAACACACCGAGACACACAAAAATCAAACTGACAAAAATTAAAGACAAAGATACATTATTAAAAGAAACAAGGGGAAAAAAACAAATAACATACAAGGGAAATCCTATAAGGTTATCAGCCAATTTCTCAACAGAAACTCTACAAGCCAGAAGAGAATGGCATGACATATTCCAAGTGACGAAAGGGAAGAACCTACAACCAAGAATACCCAGCAAGACTCTCATTCAGATTTGATAGAGAAATCAAAAGCTTTCTTCACAAATAGTTAAGAGAATTCAGCACCACTAAATCAGTTTTGGAGAAGGAAATGGCAACCCACTCCAGTGTTCTTGCCTGGAGAATCCCAGGGACGGCAGAGCCTGGTGGGCTGCCGTCTATGGGGTCGCACAGAGTTGGATACGACTGAAGTGACTTAGCAGCAGCAAACCAGTTTTACAATAAATGCTAAAGGAACTTTTCAAGGCAAGAAACACAACAGAAGGAAAAGACATAAAAAAAACCCAAAACAATGAACAAAATGGTAATAGAATCATACATATTGATAATTAAGTATAAATGGATTAAATGCACCAACCAAAAGACATAGACTGGCTGGGTGGATACAAAAACAAGTCCTATATATATGTTGTCTACAAGATACCCACCTCAGACACTTACAGGCTGAAAGTAAGGGGATGGGAGATGGTATTTCATGCAAAAGGAAATCATAAGAAAGCTGGGGTAGCAATACTCATATCAGAAAAATAGACTTTAAAACAAAGACTGCTATAAGAGACAAAGAAGTAGACTATATAATGATCAAGTGTTCAATCCAAGAAGAAGTTATAACAATTATAATATATATGCATCCAACATAGGAGCACCTCAATATGTAAGGCAAATATTAACAAACATAAAGGGAAAAATTGACAGTAACACAAAGTGGGGGACTTTAATACTTTAAAATATTTTAAAGTATTTGTTTTAAATACTTTAAAATATTTTAAAGTATTTGTTTTAAATACTTTAAAATATTTTAAAGTATTTGTTTTAAATACTTTAAAATATTTTAAATACTTTAAAAATACTTTAAATATTTAGTACTTTAATACCCCACATTCATCAATGGAGAGATCATCCAGACAGAAAATCAGGCCGTAAATGACACTTTGGACGAGTTGGACTTAATTGATATTTATAGAGCATTCCATCCCAAAGCAGCAGAGTACCTCTTTTTCTCAAGTGCACACAGAACATTCTCCAGGATTGACCATATACTTGGCCACAAGGTGAGCCTTGGTAAATTTAAGAAACTGAAATCATACCAAGCATCTTTTCTGATCACAACACTGTGAGATTAGAAATAAACTATGAGAAAAAAAACTCTAAGAAACACAAATGCGTGATGGCTAAACAATATGCTACTACACAACCACTGGATCACTGAAGAAATCAAAGAATAAATTAAAAAAATACCTAGAGACACATGAAACTGAAAGCATAACGGTCCAAAACTTAGGCAAGCAGCAGAAACTGCTCTAAGATGGAATTTTATAGCAGTATAATCTTACCTCAAGAAACTAGAAAAATTTCAAATAAACAACCTAACCTTATACCTAAAACAACTAGAAAAAGAAGAACAAGCCCAATCTAAAGTTGGTATGAGGAAGAAAATCATAACGATCAGAGCAGAAATGAATGAAATAGAGACAAAGAAGACAATCACAAAGATCAATGAAACTGAAAGCTGGTTATTTGAGATGATAAGCAAAATTGATAAACCTTTAGCCAGACTCATCAAGAAAAAAAGAGAGAGGACTCAAATCAGTAAAATTAGAAATGAAAAAGGAGAAGCTACAACTGACTCCAAAGAAATACCAAGGATCATAAGAGACAACTGTGAACAGCTGTATGCCAGGAAAATGGACAACCTAGAAGAAATGGACAAATTCTTAGAAAGGTACAGTCTCCCTAGACTGAACCAGAAAGACATGGTAAATATGAACAGACCAATCACAAGCACTGAAATTGAAACAATGATTAAAAACCTCCCAACAAACAAAAGTCCAGGACCCAACGGCTTCACAGCTGAATTTTGTCAAATATTTAGAAAAGAGTTAACACCTATCCTTCTGAATCTACTCCAAAAAGTTACAGAGGAAGGAAAACTTCCCAACTCATTTTACAAGGCTACCATCACCCTAATACCAAAATCAGACAAAGATACCACACAAAAAAAGAAACTTACAGGCCAATATCACTGACGAACATAGATACAATAATCCTCAACAAAATACTAGCAATCCATATCCAGCAATACATTAAAAAGACCATATACCATGATCAAGTGGGATTCATCCCAGGAATGCAAGGATTTTTTAACATCTGCAAATAAATCAATGTGATACACCATATCAACAAATTGAAGAATAAAAACCATATGATCCTCTCAAAAGATGCAGAAAACCTTTTGACAAAATTCAGCACCCATTTATGATAAAAACTCTCCAGAAAGTGAGCATAGAGGCTACATACCTCAACATAATAAAGACCATATATGACAAACCTACAGATAGCATCATACTCAGTGGTGAAAAGCTGAAAGCATTCCAGGAACCCTAACATCAGGAACAAGACAAGGATGTCCACTCTCACCACTTTTAGTCAACATAGTTTTGGAAGTCCTAAATGCAGCAATCAGAGAAGAAAAAGAAGTAAAAAGAGTCCAAATTGGAAAAGAAGTTAAATTGTCACTGTTTATGTACATGATACTGTACATAAAAGATCCTGAAGATGCTACCAGAAAACTACTAGAACTCATCAATGAATCTGGTAAGGTTGCAGTTTACAAAATTAATACACAGAAGTCTGCTGCATTTCTATACACTAACAATGAAAGATCAAAAAAGAGAAATTCAAGAAGCAATTCTATTTACTACAGCATCTAAAGAATAAAATACCTAGGTATAAACCTACCTAAGGAGACAAAAGACCTGTACTACAAAAACCATAAGATGCTGATGAAAGAAATCCAAGAAGACATAAACAGATGGGAAAATATACCATGTTCATGGAGTGGAAGAATCAATTTTGTCAAAACGACTATACTACCCAAGGCAACCTACAGATTCAATACAATCCCTATCAAATTACCAATGGCATTTTCCACAGAACTAGAACAAAAAAATCTCAAAAATTTTATAGAGAAACAAAGACCCTGAATAGCAAAGCAATCTTGAAAAAGAAAAACGGACCTGGAGCAATCAGGCACCCTGATTTCAGACTATACTACAAAGCTAAAGTCATCAAAACAGTATGGTATTGGCACAAAAAGAAATATAGACCAATGGAACAGGATAGAAAACTGAGAAATAAGCCCATGCCCTTATAGTCAATTAATCTGTGACAAAGGAGGCAAGACAACACAATGTTGGAAAGACAGCCTCTTCAACAAATGGTGCTGGGAAAACTAGACAACCATGTGTGAAAAAATGAAATGGACTTCCTGGTGGTCCAGTGGCTAAGACTCCTCACTCCCACTGCAGGGGGCCTGGGTCCAATTCCTGGTCAGAGAACTAGGTTCCACGTGCCCCAACTAAGAAATCATATGCTGCTACTAAAATCTGGTGCAGTCAAATAGATAAATAAATTTTAAAAAATGAAATTAGATCATCCCTTAACTCTATATGCAAAAATAACCTCAAAATGGATTAAAGACCTAAATGTGAGACCAGACACTATAAAACTCCTAGAGGAAAACATAGGCAGAACACTCTCTGACATAAATCACAGCAACATCTTTTTTGATCCATCTCTCAGAATAATGGAAATAAAAGCAAAACTAAACAAATGGGGCCTACTGAAATGTAAAAGCTTTTGTAGAGCAAAGTGGAAACAATAAAGACAATCCACAGATTGGGAGAAAATATTTGTAAATGTGACCAATAAGGAATTAGTCTCCAAAATTTACAAACAGCTTATAACACTTACTAACATCAAAACAAACAACCCACTAAAAATATGGGCAGAAGGCCTGAATAGACATTTCTCCAAAGAGGATATACAGATGGTAATTAGGTACATGAAAAGATGTTCAGCATCACTAGTTATGAGAGAAATGCAAGTCAAAACTACAGTGACGTATCACCACACGCTGGTCAGAACGGCTATCATTAAAAAATCCAAAACCAACAAATGCTAGAGAGGGTGTGGAGAGAAGGGAACTCTCCTGCACTGCTGATGGGAATGTAAATTGGTATAACCACTATGGAGAACTTAAAAAACTAAAAATGGAGTATGGAGTTTCCTTAAAAAACTAGAAATAGAGCTACCTACAACCTCACTCCTGGGCATATATCCAGAGAAAAACATGGCCCCAAAAGATCCATGCACCCTAACATTCATTGCAGCACTGTTTACAACAGCCAAGACATGGAAGCAACCCCAGTGTCCACTGACAGAGGAATGGACAAAGAAGATGTGGTATATATATATATACAGTGGAATATTACTCAGCCATTAAAAAGAGTGAGATAAGACCATTTACAGCAACATGGATGGACCTAGAGAGCGTCATACCGAGTGAAGTAAATCAGAGAGAGAAGGAGAAATATATGACATCCCTTATATGTGGAATCGAAAAGGAAATAACAGAAATGCACTTATTTACAAAGCAGAAAGAGAATCACAGACTTAGAAAACAAACACGGTTGCCGGGGGAAAAGGGATAGTTGGGACTTTGGGAAAGTCAGGTATACACTGCTACCTTTAAAATGGGTAACCAACAAAGACCTATTGTATAGCACATGGAACTCTGCTCAATGTTATGCGCCAGCCTGGATGGGAGAGGGGTTTGGGGGAGAATGGATATATGGATGTGTATGGCTGAGTCCCTTCACTGTTCACCTGAAACTATCACAACGTTGTTGATTGGCTGTATCTCAATACAAAATGTTTTTGGGGTTAAAAAAATAATAAAATTTAAGAAAAAAGAAAGTAAGGAAACGATCAAATAATATTGAGGATATTGCAGAAGGACACAGAAGCTAGCTTGGAGGACTTTCCCATTTGCCAAATTAGGATAATTTTTTTTTTAACCTTACTTTCTGTTTAATTCATTTTGCCAAACACACACAGTGAGAACTTTAATCTAACTAACTGTACAGAAAATAGAATCTGTAGCAAACATAACAGGATACACCTAAGTCCCTGGCAAGCTGGATCCTCATCAACAAATCACCAAGATCCCCCTATAAATGGCCTTCTGAGAGGGACGTCCTAGGAGGAAGAAGCAGAGATCTGCCAGTTTCCCAAGAAACTGCTTCGGGGTGGGGGCGAGGTGGTGGGGGAGGCACAAAAAGTAGGAGAACTTACGTTACTTGGATCTCTGATCACCACACTCAGAAGAGCTGTCTCTGATTGCTGGCCAAACTCAAAGTGTTGTCTTCCCAGATCTCTAGTCGTGGGCATCCTGTCTGCATCCGTAGGGGATAAGTTTCAAGTTAAGTAGTTCTGAAGCTTCTGCTTTTCCAGAATGTGCAATATAAACTTGGGGTGTGGGGTGAAAGTGGGGAAAGGTAGATAAAGTCATAATTGCTGGTGTTACCAGTGCAGAGTCTGAGGTCCCAGACTTCAGGACCTGGCTTCAGGAGGCAACAAGAGAGGGTGCCAAGTCACCAGCAAAAGAGTTCAACTGCCTAAGCCTCAGTACTGTCAAACAGTGCCCCAGAGGTATAAGGGAGTTCAATAGCAGTGGCCCGAGGTCTCTTCCAAGCCGACAGGGGTCTGGGAGTCGCAAAGGCCAAAAGGGAACTTGTTCACATTCTGTCACGTTTTGCAAATGACAGCCGTGGGCAGCAAGACTTCCACGATGGCTCAGTAGTAAAGAATCCACTTGCAATGCAAGAGACGCAGGAGATGTGGGTTCAGTCTCTGGGTCAGGAAGATCCCCTAGAGTAGGAAAAGGCAATCTGCTCCAATATTCTTGCCTGAAAAATCCCATAGACAGAGGAGCCTGGCAAGTTACAGTCCAAAGGGTCACAAAGAGTCGGACATGACTGAGCGCACACACACAGCCAATGGCCAGCAGGTGATCCTTCTCGCCGAGCTCTTGAGACAAGGTGAGGATGCTGCCCTTCACATTCTTCATCTTCACCCCTATCAGCACCAGGATGTCTCACTACTTGCCCAGCTTGCACTGGGCTCCTCAGTGGTGCCTGATGACAAGTAGAGGGGTCCAAGCCACTATCAGGGAAATGCTTCCCGCTTCTCTCTCCCTGCACCAGCTAGGAACCCATGGGGCACTGCTGCTGGAGCAGCTCAGATGCCTGTGAACTTCACTTGCACCAGCAGGCCCATGGGCTTCCCATTCTCTCCTGTGGGAGTGATAGGGGCTGGTGAGCATGAATCTTGGAACCTGGAGATGCCCAAATTTGGGATAACTTGTGCATGAAATTAATGATGAGAATAGTAACTGATTACAATTAATGAAACAAAATAGAAATGTATGGGCCCAGATAATATAAATACATATAATAATAATGGATTACAATTCATTGAATAAAATAGGAATCCATGAGTTCATATGATATAAATAAAGAAAGGAGAAAGAAATTTCTCTTCATAGTAGACTGCTTACTGAAAACTGAAGAAAAAATGATGGAATAAAAAAATTACCATTTAATAAACATCATCATGCTTATTCTGATGAGAGTCATTAGTGAATGATGATAAAGCAGAAAGATGGAGACTAGATGAAGTGCCAGATACTTAGGAATCACAAAGGGACAGTCATGGCTTTATGGTAGAGAAACCTGCCAGACTGGTTTGGCAGCATCAAGAGTGAGATGGTTTCATCTCCTGTAACTTCTGATGTGATGCAAGGAGAGGAGCACATTATTTCTCTCTTCCCCTTATATGCACTGAGGTTTGTCTCTGTAAGAGACATCTTACAGAAATGAAAAGCTTGTACTCTTTAAAAGTGATTCATGGAAGACCAGAGAAATACAGAAGTACTGCTCACAAGTACTGTGGAAAATTCTGAAAGAGATGGGAATACCAGAGCACCTGACCTGCCTCTTGAGAAATCTGTATGCAGGTCAGGAAGCAACAGTTAGAACTGGACATGGAACAACAGACTGGTTCCAAATAGGGAAAGGAGTACGTCAAGGCCGTATATTATCACCCTGCTTATTTAACATATGCGGAGTACATCATGAGAAACACTGGGCTGGAAGAAGCACAAGCTGGAATCAAGATTGCTGCAAGAAATATCAATAACCTCAGATATGCAAATGACACCACCCTTATGGCAGAAAGTGAAGAGGAACTAAAAAGCCTCTTCATGAAAGTGAAAGAGGAGAGTGTAAAAGTTGGCTTAAAGCTCAACATTCAGAAAACGAAGATCATGGCATCTGGTCCCATCACTTCATGGCAAACAGCAGCTGCCTTTATTTTTGGGGGTTCCAAAATCACTGCAGATGGTGACTACACCCATGAAATTAAAAGACGCTTACTCCTTGGAAGGAAAATTGTGACCAGCCTAGACAGCATATTCAAAAGCAGAGATATTACTTTGCCAACAAAGGTCCATCTAGTCAAGGCTATGGTTTTTCCAGTGGTCATGTATGGATGTGAGTTGGACTGTGAAGAAAGCTGAGCACCGAAGAATTGATGCTTTTGAACTGTGGTGTTGGAGAAGACTCCTGAGAGTCCCTTGGACTGCAAGGAGATCCAACCAGTCCATCCTAAAGGATGTTCATTGGAAGGACTGATGTTGAAGCTGAAACTCCAATACTTTGGCCACCTGATGCGAAGAGCTGACTCTTTTGAAAAGACCCTGATGCTGAGAAAGATTGAGGGCAGGAGGAGAAGGGGACGACAGAGGATGAGATGGTTGGATGACATCACCAACTCAATGGACATGGGTTTGGGTGGACTCCAGGAGTTGGTGATGGACAGGGAGGCCTGGTGTGCTGTGGTTCATCGGGTCGCAGAGTCGGACACGACTGAGCGACTGAACTGAACAGAACTGAATGCTCATGCTGAAGGAGACTGCAGGTATGTGACAACCAAATGCGATATGTGATCCTAGACCAGAAAAGACAGAGCCATTAATGGGACAGCTGATAAAACCTGAATTGTACCTATGAATTGGATACTCGTATTGATTTCCTGAATAGGATGGTATATAACTTTCCTAGGGCTGCCACAACAAAGTACTGCAAACAGGGTGCTTAAACAGCAGAAATTGATCATCTTACAATTCTGAAGGCTAGAAGTCAGAAAACTAAGTGTCAACAGGATTGGTTCTCTCAGGGCTATGACAGAAAAGTCTATACCATGCCTCTCCCATAACTTTTCACGGTTTGTTGGCAATCTTTGGCATTCCTTGACTCGCAGTAACAGAAACACTATCTCTGCCTTCATGTTCATATGATATTCTCATGATATGCAGGTCTGTGTCTAAATTTCCCTTTATAAGAACATCAGTCATATTGAATTAAGGGTCCACTTACTGTAGTATGATTTCAATTTAATTTAACCAATTACATCTGCAACAACCCTATTTC
This sequence comes from Bos indicus, assembly GCF_029378745.1. NCBI lineage: Eukaryota > Metazoa > Chordata > Mammalia > Artiodactyla > Bovidae > Bos > Bos indicus. The sequence goes on along the minus strand of NC_091782.1, from coordinate 9,008,200 downwards.
CAAATAAGATCATATTTGGAGGTACTGGGAGTTAAAGTTTCAATATTTGAATTTTGGAGAAACACAATTCAGCTCATAACAGACAGTTACATTGGGGTTGAGAGAAATAAGCAAACAGAGCCAAATGTTGACAAATGGGGAATTGGGGGGAAAGGACACCAGAGTCCCTGGTACTGTTATTAAATGTTTTCTGTAAGTTCTAAATTGCTTCCAAAAATTTTTTAATTCAATAAAGTGCTGGGTTTATGTATTACACAAGATCCTAGTTTTGAACTTACCATGGGGAAGGAACTATAAGGAGATGATGAAGGTGTTTGGGTGGCATTATTGCAAACTTATCTGAGACATAGTGAGGGTATCAGAAATTAATACATTATATTTACACAGCATTTCATGATTTACCCAAAAGAAAATCTTATTTCATTTGTCCTTCATGACATCAGGTGACTTGTCCAAGATCCTGCTCACATAACTGTTAATGTTAAACTGAAGCATGTTAAAATTTTTAAGTTTATTTGAGCCAAAATGCATGGAATGGTACTGCATCAAACCAGAAGTGGTTATGAACACTCTTCAGACCTGTTGGTATTGTTGTTCAGTCACTAAGTTGTGTCCAGCTCTTTTCGACCTCATGGACTGCAGCACACCAGGCTTCCTCTATACTTCCCTATCTCCCAGAGTTTGCTCAAACTCATGTCCATTGAGTTGGTGATACCATCCAATCATTTCATCTTCTGTTGCCCCCTTCTCCTGCCCTCAATCTTTCCAGCATCAGGGTCTTTCCCAATAAGTCGGCTCTTTGCATCAGGTGGCTAAAATACTGGAGCTTCAGCTTCAGCATCAGTTCTTTCAATGAATATTCAGGGACTGGTTAGATCTCCTTGCTGTTCAAGGGACTCTCAAAAGTCTTCTCCAGCACCACAGTTCGAAAGCATCTATTCTTCAGCGCTCAGCTTTCTTTATGGTCCAACTCTCAAATCCATACAGAACTATTGAAAAAAACGTACCTTTGACTAGACGAACCTTTTTCAGCCAAGTGTTGTCTCTGCTTTTTAATATGCTGTCTAGGTTTGTCATAGCTCTTTTTCCAAGGAGCAAGTGTCTTTTAATTTCATGACTGCGGCCACTGTCTGCAGTGATTTTGGAGCCCAAGAAAATAAAATCTGCCACTGTTTCCATTTTTTCCCCATCTATTTGCCATCAAGTGATGGGATCAGATGCCATGATCTTAGTTTTTTTCATGTTGAGTTTTAAACTAGCTTTTTCACTCTCCTCTTTCACCTTGATCAAGAAGCTCTTTAGTTCCTCTTTGCTTTCTGCCATCAGCGTGGTATCATCTGCATATTTGAGTTTGTTGATATTTATCCCGGCAATCTTGATTCTAGCTTGTGATTCCGCCCAGCATTACACATGATGTACTCTGCACAGAAGTTAAATAAGCAGCATGACAATATACAGCCTTGTCTGACTCCTTTCTCAATTTTCAATCAGTCTGTGAACACTATGAAAAGGCAAAAAGATATAACACTGAAATATGAACTACCCAGGTTGGTAGGTGCCCAATATGCTACTGGAGAAGAGTGGAGAAATAACTCCAGAAAAATGAAGAGACAGAGCCAAAGTGAAACAACACCCAGTTGTGGATGTGACTGGTAATGGAAGTAAAGTCCGATGCTGTAAAGAACAACCTGGGGTGTTAGGTCCATGAAGCAAGGTAAATTGGAAGTGGTGAAACAGGAGATGGCAAGAGTCAACATTTACATTTTAGGAATCAGTGAACTAAAATGGACCGGAATGGGAGAATTTAATTCAGATGACCATTATATTTACTACTGTGGGCAAGAATCCCTTCAAAAATATGGAGTAGCCGTTATAGTCAACAAAAGAGTCTGAAATGCAGTACTTGGGTGCAATCTCAAAAATGACAGAATGATCTCTGTTCATTACCAAAGCAAACCATTCAATATCACAGTAAGCTAAATCTATTCCCTGACCAGTAATGGCGAAGAAGCTAAAGTTGAATGGTTCTATGATGACCCACCTGACTGTCTAGAACTAACGCACAAAAGAGATGTCCTTTTCATCATAGGGGACTGGAATGCAACAGCAGGAAGTCAAGAGATACCTGGAGTAACAAGCAAGTTTGGCCTTGGAGTACAAAATGAAGCAGGGCAAAGGATAACAGAGCTTTGCCAAGAGAACACACTGATTATAGCAAACACCCTCTTCCAACAACACAAGAGAAGACTCTACATATGGAGGTCACCAGATGGTCAATACCGAAATCAGATTGATTATGTTCTCTGCGGCCAAAGATGGAGAAGCTCTATACAGTCAGCAAAAACAAGTCTGGGAGCTGACTGTGGCTCAGATCATGGACTCCTGATTGCAAAATTCAGACTTAAATTGAAGAAAGTTGGAAAACCACTAGGAGAAGGCAATGGCAAGCCACTCCAGTACTATTGCCTGGAAAATCCCATGGACGGAGGATCCTGGTAGGCTGCAGTCCATGGGGTTGCTAGGAGTCAGAAACAGCTGAGCGACTTCACTTTCACTTTTCACTTTCATGCTTTGGAGAAGGAAATGGCAACCCACTCCAGTGTTCTTGCCTGGAGAATCCCAGGGACAGGGGAGCCTGGTGGACTTCCAACTATGGAGTTACACAGAGTTGGACACAACTGAAGCGACTTAGCAGCAGCAACAGCAGCAGGGAAAACCACTAGACCATTCAGGTATGACCTAAATCAAATCCCTTATGATTGCACAGTGAATGTGACAAATAGATTCAAGGGATTAGATCTGATAAAGTGCCTGAAGAACTATGGACAGAGGTTTGTAACACTGTACAGGAGGCAGTGACCAAGACCATCCCCAAGAAAAAGAAATGTGAAAAAGCAAAATCCAAAAAGTCCAAAAAAGGCTTACAAATAGCTGAAAAGAAAAGAGAAACAAAAGGCAATGGAGAAAAGGAAAGATACATCCATCTGAATGCAGAGTTCCAAAGAATAGCAAGGAGAGATAAGAAAGACTTCCTCAGTGGTCAATGCAAAGAAATAGAGGAAAACAATAGAATGGAAAACACTAGAGATCTCTTCAAGAAAATTAGAGATACCAAGGGAACATTTCATACAAAGATGGGCACAACAAAGGACAGAAATGATATGGACCTAACAGAAGCAGAAGATATTAAGAAAAGGTGACAAGAACACACAGAACTATACAAAAAGTCTTAATGACCCAGATAACCACAACAGTGTGATCACTCACCTAGAACCAGACATCCTGGAATGCGAAGTCAGGTGGGGCTTAGGAAGCATCACTAGGAACAAAGCTAGTGGAGGTGATGGCATTCCAGTTGAGCTATTTCAAATCTTAAAAGATGATGCTGTGAAAATGCTGCACTCCATATGCCGATAAAACTCAGCAGTGGCCCCTGGACTGGGAAAGGTCAGTTTTCATCCCAATCCCAAAGAAAGGCAAGGCCAAAGAATGTTCAAACTACGGCACAATTGCACTCATCTCACATGCTAGCAAAGCAATGCTCAAAATTCTCCAAGCGAGGCTTCAACAGTATGTGAACCAAGAAATTCCAGATGATCAAGCTGGATTTAGAAAAGAAAGAAGAACCAGAGATCAAATTGCCAACATTCATTGGATCACAGGAAAAGCAAGAGGATTCCAGAAAAACATCTACTTCTACTTTATTGAATACATTAAAGCTTTTGACTGTGTGGCTCACAACAAACTGTGGAAAGTTCTTCAAGAGATGGGAATACCATACTACCTTACCTGCCTCCGGAGACATCTGTATGCAGGTCAAGACGCAACAGTTAGAACCGAACATGGAACAACAAACTGGTTCCAAATTGAGAAAGGATTCAGATAAGGCTGTATATCGTCACCATGTTTATTTAACTTATATGTAGAGTACATCATGCCAAATGCCGAGCTGTATGAAGCACAAGTTGGAATCAAGATTGCAAGGAGAAATATCAATAACCTCAAATATGCAGATGACACCACCCTTATGGCAGAAATCAAAGAGGAATTAAAGAGCTTCTTGATGAAAGTGAAAGAGGAGAGTGAAAAGGCTGGCTTAAAACTCAGTATTCAGAAAACAAAGATCATGGCATCTGGTCCCATCACTTGATGGCAAATAGATGGGGAAACAATGGAAACAATGAAGAACTTTATTTTTCTGGGCTCCAAAATCACTGCAGATGGTGACTGAAGCCATGAAAGTAAAAGACACTTGCTTGCTCCTTGGAAGAAAAGCTATGACAAGCCTAGTGAAATGAAGTGAAAATTGCTCAGTTGTGTCCGACTCTTTGCGATCCCATGGACTATACAGTCCATGGAATTCTCCAGGCCAGAATACTGGAGTGGGTAGCCTTTCCCTTCTCCAGGGGATCTTCCCAACCCAGGGATCGAACCCAGGTCTCGCACACTGCAGGCAGATTTTTTATCAGCTGAGCTATCAGGGAAGCCCGTGACAAACCTAGACAGCATATTAAAAAGAGAGACATTAATTTGCCAACAAAGGTCTGTCTAGTCAAAGATATGGTTTTTCCAGTGGTCATGTATGGATGTGAGAGTTGGACCATAAAGAAAGCTAAGCACAGAAGAACTCATGCTTTCAAACTGTGGTGTTGGAGAAGACTCTTGAGAATTCCTTGGACTGCAACGAGATCCAACCAGTCAATCCTAAAAGAAAACAGTCCTAAATATTCATTGGAAGGACTGATGCTGAAGCTGAAGCTCCCAATACTTTGGCCACCTGATTCAAAGAACTGACTGATTGGAAAAGACCCTGATGCTGGGAAAGATTGAAGGCAGGAGGAGAAAGGGATGATAGAGGATGAGATGGCTGGATGGCATCACTGACTTCAATACTGATGGCTGGATGGCTGGATGGACATGAATTTGAGGAAGCTCCAGGAGTTGGTGATGGACAGGGAAGCATGGCATGCTGCTGTCCATGGGGTCGCAGAGTCAGACACAACTGAGCAACTGAACTGAATTGTTTTTCCATGTCTGGTTCTATCTGTTGCTTCTTGACCTGCATACAGGTTTCTCAGGAAGCAGGTAAGGTGGTCTGGTATTCCCGTCTCTTGAAGACTTTCCACAGTTTGTTGTAACCCACAGCCGAAAGCTTTAGTGTAATCAATGAAGCAGAAGTAGATGTTTTTCTAGAATCCTCCTGCTTTTCCTGTGATCCAATGGATGTTGGCAATTTGATGTCTGGTTCCTCCACCTTTTCTAAATCCAGCGTGTATATCTGGAAGTACATGGTTCTTGTACCGGCTTGAAGTAGGTTCAGCCTAGCTTGAAGGATTTTCAGCATTACCTTGCTAGCATGTGAAAGGAGCACAACTGCACCGGTAGTTTGAACGTCCTCAGACCTGACCCAGAGGAAAGACTTTAATGTGGAAGCATTAAACGTGGAAGCAAAGAAAGGAAATTATTTGATTGGCTATAGCTTAGTCGATTTGGCTGTGTGTGACTATCTTCCAGTGTTTTTTTTTTTTTGGCGAGTGGGGGGAGCGGGTTTGGGCCTGCGCATGCAGCGTTGGGGACCTTAGTTCACCCACCTCGGTGGGACCTGCAGTGGAAAGTGCAGATTCTTAACCACTCCGGGTAAGTCCCTCCTCTAGCTTCTCTTGAGGCATTTATAGGTTTAGATTTTGGCTTAAGTAGACCACCAGGGCATCAGAGTCACCTCAGTCTAAAGTTCTCCTTGTTTAATTAACACAACTCATAAACGATTAGTATGGGGTTTCCCTGGTGGCTCAGTGGTAAAGAATCCGACCGCCAACGCAGGGGACAGGTTCTGGGGTCAATCCCCAATGGGGAAAACATCCCACATGTTGAGGAGCAATTAAGCCCACTTCCACAACTACTGAGCCTGTGCTCTAGAGCTGAGGGAGCAGCAACTACTGAGCTCAAGTGCTACAACTACTGAAGCCTGTGCGCACCTACAGTACTCGATCGGCAAGACGAGAAGCCACTGCGATAACAAGTCCATGCATAGGCGACTAGAGAGTCGCCCCCGCTTGCCCCAACTAGGAAAAAATGCCCACAGAGCCACAAAGAGCCCGAACAGCCATAAATAAAATTTTTTAAAAAATAAAGCTGTGACTGATTTAAAAATATAAATAATTAGTTCAGACTCCCATCTAGTTTCTTTCTTTCTTTCGACTGGTAATGTGGTTTCCTGTGGTGGCAGCAAACGATAATATGAGTTGATTCTAAGCAAAACTGTGACATCCGTTGTACTATTTTGGGGTAAACAAGGTCTTCCCAAGAAAACAATGTTTTTTTTATCAAGGTCAAAGTGGAGTTTAGCTAAGGGGCCCTGCTGCTGCTGCTGCTAAGTTGTTTCAGTCGTGTCCGACTCTGTGCGACCCCATAGACGGCAGCCCACCAGGCTCCGCTGTCCCTGGGATTCTCCAGGCAAGAACCCACTGGAGGTCTATTACCTCTTGGGCTGTTTCCTCCCTCTGCACTCCACCCACCAACCACAATTTATGGGCAGGTCTCCATATAGACTTTGATTTCCCTCACGAAGCTTCAGGCCAGTGCCTGGGGAAGAGAGTTAAGAAAAGGCCTTCAATCCTAGTCCCAATGTCCTCGTTGACATTTCCCACCAGCAATTCTCAGACCAGGGCCCCTCAAGCACAGCTCACCCTTCCTTATTATTGCCTCAATAGTTAAGTCCCTATCGTTAACCGTCGCTCCGCTGGCCATCCACGGTCTTTCTCTTTTTATAAACCTCCGATTGGGCACCCGCAGTCCAGTTATAATCCTACTGGAAGTCACAAAGACAGCATGCCGGGTTTCGGCGCAGCAAGCTCAGCGACCCCAGACCTGGAGAAAAACTACGCCTGCGCAGACTGGAGCCGCCTCAGCTTCTGCTGCCCCCTGTCCGGCCCCTGCGGCCCGCACATACGACCCCCGCCTCCCCACAGCACCACCCCCCCGCGCCCCGCACTGCCGCCCAACCGCGCCTAGGTTAGATCGTTCCTCCCCATCCCCCCAACCCCACGCAGTGTTGAAGTGCTTGAGTGACCCCGGCTCACAGTAGGTACTAGGTCCTGGGCTGTAGAGGCCCAATGCCTTGAACCTTAATCTTAGAGACCTAGAATGACTTGGGCAGCTGCAGCTGGCATGTCTCTGTTGGGACTTCAGTTTCCGAAACACAAGTTAAAAAGCTGGACGTGGGTGTGTGCGTCCTCAGTGGCTCAGTGGTGTCTGACTCTTTGCAACTCTGGATTATAGGCAGCCTCCTCTGTTCTGGCTCCGGGCAAGAATACTGGAGTGGGTTGCCATTTCCTCCTCCAGGGGATCTTCCGGACCCATGGATCCAACCGGTGTCTCCTGCATTGGCAGGCGGATTCTTTTATCACTGAACCATCTGGGAAGCCCAAAAACTGGACAGAGTTTAGGAATTATTTATTCCAGATTATTCACATTATATTGATCGTTCAAAGACTCAGAGGCCTTCCTCTCCTTTTTTCTTCTTGGTTGGGGGAATTAGGGTCAAGCTGGGCAGGTGCAGGACTTGCCGACATCGTTCCCCTTAATCCTGGCAAGGCTGACTAAGGGCTTTCATCCCAGCCTCCTCGCTCAAGCCAGCGGTCAGACTGTGGGTTAGAATGGCCGAGGAGGAGGGCGATGTGGATGAGGAGGATGTGTTCCTGGCATTTGCCCGACATCCCACTCCTCCCAGGGGTCCCCTGCGGCGGGCCATGGACAAAGCCTTCTTTATCTTCCTGGTCCTCATCGTGACACTGCTGATGCTGGAGGCTGTTTGGAAGCTGCTATGGCTGCTACCTTGGGCAAAGTTTGAGGACTGGCTCCTGAGAACGCCTGAGAAGGAGGAGGAGCTGGAATTGTGACCATCTTTCCTAAACCTCTGCTTGCCCTGCCACAGAGGTGAGAGGGGAGACAGGGTGGAGGGGAATGGCACTGTTGGGGGCTTTGGAGGGACAGTTGGATAGCTGAGAGCAACTGTCTTAAAATTTCTGCACCTATACTTCAGGAAATAATTTTGAAAAAGTTTGTTCTTCTCAAGCACTTCTATGTAAGCATCTAAACTTTATCATCATAAGTTAACATTGTTTCAACGATGTAATTCCTGGGATATACAAAATATTTTAAAATAAATCAATCTTTTGTGTGTCCAGGGGAATTGAAATATCAGAGTGACGGTATCCACTAGCCCTCATTAAAAAATATAATTGGGACTCTTTCCTTTTCTTAACCCATCATTCTCTATTCTCCTAAAACTCCTATTACCATTCGACTTCCCCACAATTTTATGCTTTTATACTTGAAAGTCTTTTATTGACCAGTTTATCACATTTTAAAATATTTTTTTTCTTTGGTTGCACCTATGGGGGAATGTTAATTCCTCTACCAGGGATCTAAGGCCAGCCCCCTGCAATGGAAGCACAGAGTCTTAACCACTGGATGACCAGGGAAGTCCCCTATCACACTTTCTTACATATATATATATTATAATTGAGATGAAAAATATTTTTCTTTCTTGTGACCATAAAACTCTAGGTTTTTAGAAATATTTCTTCTGGGTTATCATTACAATTATTATGAGAGCAGAAGTGATAAAATAGCATAAAGATTGTACACATTTTCATAACTTAATATTCAGTTCAGTTCAGTCGCTCAGTCGTGTCTGACTCTTTGCAACCCCATGAATCACAGCACGCCAGGCCTCCCTGTCCATCACCAACTCCCGGAGTTCACTCAGACTCAGGTCCGTCGAGTCAGTGATGCCATCCAGCCATCTCATCCTCTGTCGTCCCCTTCTCCTGCCCCCAATCCCTCCCAGCATCAGAGTCTTTTCCAATGAGTCAACTCTTCGCATGAGGTGGCCAAAGTACTGGAGTTTCAGCTTTAGCATCATTCCTTCCAAAGAAATCCCAGGGCTGATCTCCTTCAGAATGGATTGGTTGGATCTCCTTGCAGTTCAAGGGACTCTCAAGAGTCTTCTCCAACACCACAGTTCAAAAGCATCAATTCTTTAGCGCTCAGCCTTCTTCACAGTCCAACTCTCACATCCATACATGACCACAGGAAAAACCATAGCCTTGACTAGACGGACCTTAGTTGGCAAAGTAATGTCTCTGCTTTTGAATATGCTATCTAGGTTGATCATAACTTTCCTTCCAAGGAGTGTCTTTTAATTTCATGGCTGCAGTCACCATCTGCAGTGATTTTGGAGCCCCAAAAAATAAAGTCTGATACTGTTTCCACTGTTTCCCCATCTATTTCCCATGAAGTGATGAACTTAATATTAAAAGTACATTTAAAATGAGATAGACAGGATGGTGTTTATGGTGCCTTGAAAGAAATAGGCTACATGTCTTTTTTTTTTAATTAGAGGATAATTATATTACAATATTGTTACATGTCTCTTTATTTAAGACAAGGTAATGAAATCCCTGGTGGTCCATCAGTTAGGACTTGGTGCTTTCATTGCTGTCGCTGGGGGCCAGTTCCATCCCTGGTTGGGGAACTAAGATCCCTGCAAGATTCAGGGCATGTGTCCCAAAACAAACAAACAAAAAACAACCAAGGTAAAACAAGGTAAAGTTATCCTTAGATTTCATGGTTAAGAACTATACCTTTTTTTTTTTTTTTTCCTTTTTAAATAGAGGGGGAGAAAGTCTATTGTAAAAGAGAAAAAGAAGGAGAAGCTCTAGTGCAAACATTTATTCAGGAAAACAAATTTTGGGAAAACTGAGAATCTGGAAATTAATCCTTTATATGTCCCAAATCCGAGTACCCTTAGGCGAGTCTTCATGTCCCCCAATTTGAAGACTACAGGCTTAGACGACTGGAGAAAAGTGGTGTGGGATTCTTTAATGGGAGTGAGGGTTTGAGGTTCTGTAACTCCGAGGGATTGGGGATGTAAGAGACTGTGGTCCTAGAAAGTGGCAAGATGCTCCCCCTCTGTGGAATTCTCAAGGATGTGGGAAACTCTGCGATTGGAACCATATTAACCTTTCCGGTTTCCTCAGAAGTTCACCTTTGGGCCCAGCTTTGCCTCTTCGAGCCCCTCCAGTTTCCCTAAAGTTGGTTTAGGGTGAGGGTGTGGGCGAGGCGGGCGCCAATGTTGGTTTCTTCTCTCTTCCTTCATCAGCTATCCCAGAGGAAGAGGAGGAGACGAGACTCAAGGTATTTTACGAGCCTCGAGCCTCGTTTCTTCTCACAGCTCTTACAGATTCTGCTCAGAGCTCCCTCCCCACATCGCCTGTCCTCAGGCCCTAGAGCTCCTGGACAAAGCACAGCCTCCTTGTCTTCAGCGCCTGCGCCTCGGGAACCCCCTCCAGAAAACGACGGAGAACCAACTAGGTCCCACCTACTTGGTTGGTCATTAGTTCTGTGGTGGAGCTTGGAAAGCACGCCAACAATCGCAATAATAATAACAACACATTTGTATAGCGTGTTGTGCTCGTTTGTATGCATGTGTTATGACTTGATGATTGGGAGATGTAGGCACCTGGATGTAGAAGTAGCTTCTGGGCAGCTGCAAGGGAGCGCGCAGACCATAGAAAGGAAAGACAGGTACAGTCGATTGAGCCGCGGAAACTGGGACCTGGCAGGTAGGAAAGCAGCGCCACAAGGCTTGTCAAAGCCCAGCGGATAGAAAAGGTTTTATTTCCCTTTTAAGAGACTCCTCCTTTCCATGCATCCCTGTTCAGCCTTGGAGGGCCCAATTCCTCACCCCGCGCTGTTCCGTTATTTCCTCCCCCCCTCCCCAACGTAGAAAGGTGGATCAGTCCTCCTCGCACGCGACTAGCGGTGGTTGGGCCGGGATGCGGGAAGTTTCTGATTGGCGGAGTCGCGGAAGCACCGGGTGAAAAGAGCTCCACAGACGGCGCCCCCCGGTCCCGGCGCAGCCAGAGCCGTACGGCAAAATGGCGGCCCTCGGGTATTTAGGACGCCCGGAGGCGACGAATCCGCCCCCTGCAGGCCAGGGTGAAAGGAGCCGCAGACTCTGTGGGCGGCACTGGAGGCTCTAGGAGGGGCGGCCCTACCTTCCTTCCTGCCTGACGGGGGCACTGGATTCCGTGCGACAATATGGCCGCGCCCGGCGCGTGTGGGCGGAAACTCCGCGGCTTCCGGTATGGAGTAGGGCCTGCGGTGGGAGGGGGAAGGAAGACGGAGGGAACCATGCGAGGTTCTGAGATCAGCGGAGAGGGTCGCCTCGAGAGACCGTTTCTGAGGTGGGGGCCGGACGGTGTGGGGAGCGAAGGCGGGGGCAGGAATGTCGAGGGAGAGGTACTGGGGAGTCCCGGGCGCTGAGTCTGACGGGCAGGCTGTGGGATCTTCCTTCCTATCCCTGAAGGGGAGTGGGGCGGCCAGGGGCTGAACTGGGGGAGGGGGACTTGGCGGGAAGCTCATTTAGGGGAAGGACTGGATTCAGGGCTGGAATCTGAGAGGAATCGGGAGAGCCCAGCGTGGAGCTCACGATCGGTTACAGGTCACTAAAAGAGAATGGGGAAAATTAGGGTGGGGTGAGAAGGAGGGGACTTGAGGTGAAATATCTTCAACCTAGCGCTTCGGTTTGAGGAGACCCACCAGAGGGTGGAATATAGAGATAATTTAAGTATAAAAGGGAATGGATTTTTGGGAGGGAACCTCCTTCTCAGAGGGTCTCCGAGTTGGGGTTATCTTTCAGAATGGGGTGAGGGTTTAGATTTGATATGTGTGAGAGAGAGCGAACAGGGAAGACGGTGGTGCCAGCGGGGTTGTGGTGTCTGTTCGAGAGGATGTCAAGGGAACCTGGAGTGCAGCGTGAGAGGTCGTCCAGGGGTTGAGAGGAAGACTCAACTTGCCAACTCTGAGAAATAGTGGGAAAACGATACTGAAAGACCGGATATAGGCGTGGGGGGTAGAGCTGGGGGTGGGACTTCAGGTTTTCAGAAGGTTTGGAACTCCCACAGTAAAGGGCCAGAAAAACATATGGTACTACTGCTTGCTGAAGCTAGGCAATAAGGACACTGTTGGGCATGGCTGGGTGCTTTTGAAACCCAAGAAGACTGGAAAACGTGTGAGCTGAAGGGATGGGGCGATGCTGGAGGGGCTCTGTCTGAGGCCCCATCCCCTTCCAGCAGGAATTACGAAATCCTCAACACTTCCTCCCTCCGGGGGATTTGATCCCCTATGGCCACCGCTAACAGCATCATCGTGCTGGATGATGATGAAGAAGATGAAGCAGCTGCTCAACCAGGGCCCTCCCACCCACCCCCTAATCCGGCCTCACCCAAGGCAGAAGCCCCTGGCTCCTCTCAGCCCCATGGGGCTGGAGGAAGCAGTAGTTCTGGCGGCAAGAAATGCTACAAGTTGGAGAATGAGAAGCTGTTTGAAGAGGTGAGCTTTAGGGGAGAAGACTGTCGTGCCCCAGGGAGGGGGATGGCTGATTGGCTCTCCTGTCCTTTCTCCCCCACTAACCCCACCTCACCTTTCTCTCAACCCTATCCTTTATCTTTTTCCCCTCCCTTTTCCCCCGTGAACCTTCCAGTTCCTTGCACTGTGTAAGACGCAGACGGCGGATCACCCTGAGGTGGTCCCGTTCCTCTATAACCGGCAGCAGCGGGCCCACCCTCTGTTTTTGGCCTCGGCGGAGTTCTGCAACATCCTCTCTCGGGTCCTCTCTCGGGCCCAGAACCGGCCAGCTAAGCTCTATGTCTACATTAATGAGCTCTGCACGGTTCTCAAGGCCCACTCAGCCAAGAAGAAGCTGAACCTGGCCCCTGCTGCCACCACCTCTAGTGAGCCCTCTGGGAATAACCCTCCCACAGACCCCTCCTCGGACCCAAATGCTGAGACCACTGCCTCTGAGGCCCCAAGGACCCATGGTTCCCGGCGGCAGATCCAGCGCTTGGAGCAGCTGCTGGCACTGTATGTGGCAGAGATCCGGCGGCTGCAAGAAAAGGAGTTGGATCTCTCAGAAATGGATGACCCAGACTCCACTTACCTGCAGGAAGCAAGGTTGAAGCGTAAGCTGATCCGTCTCTTTGGACGGCTGTGTGAGCTGAAAGACTGCTCTTCACTGACAGGCCGGGTCATAGAGCAGCGCATCCCCTACCGTGGTACCCGCTACCCAGAGGTCAATAGGCGCATTGAGCGGCTCATCAACAAGCCAGGGCCTGATACCTTCCCTGACTATGGAGATGTACTGCGCGCCGTAGAGAAGGCAGCTGCTCGGCACAGCCTTGGCCTCCCCCGACAGCAGCTCCAGCTCATGGCTCAGGATGCCTTCCGAGATGTGGGCATCAGGTTACAGGAGCGTCGCCACCTGGATCTCATCTACAACTTTGGCTGTCACCTCACAGATGACTATAGGCCAGGTAGGCATTAGTGAGATACTCCTTGGTAACCCTCATTCGTCAGGTGTGTGTGGTGGAGGGGGCATCTCTTTAGTCCCTACTTCTAGAGTTCTGGGTGACTACACTGACTTTATATCTTCCCACACAGGCATTGATCCCGCACTGTCAGATCCTGTCCTGGCCCGGCGCCTGCGGGAGAACCGAAGCTTGGCTATGAGCCGGCTGGATGAGGTCATCTCCAAGTATGCGATGATGCAAGACAGGAATGAGGAGAGTGAGAGACAGAAGAGAAGAGCCCGGCTCCCCCAGGCCACCTCTTCCCACTCTGAAGATACCCCCAAATCCTCGTTGGATTCTGGTGAGGTATGAAAGGAGAGACCTTGTCCTTCCCCTGCACTGGCCAGGAGGGAGTCTGGGGTGACTGATCGTGGCATGTGCAGAAGGAATTCAAGAAGCATTCCTTTGAGAATGGGGCAACAGATTCCTTCAGGAAACTCCTTTGTTCTCTGCAGGGCCCTAGTGGGATGGCATCCCAGGAGTGTCCTACCACTTCCAAGGCTGAGATCGATGATGAAGAAGATGAGGAAAGTGAAGAGGAGGAGGAAGATGAGGAGGAAGACGAGGAGGAAGACGAGGAAGATGAGGAGGAAGAAGATGAGGCCACAGATTCCGAAGAAGAGGAGGATCTGGAACAGATGAAGGAAGGTCAGGGGGACGATGAAGAGGAGGAGGAGGAAGCAGGTATGTCAAGGAAACAGTCTTCTCCTGTGTCAATTCTCTCTACTCTGTTGGGCACGAGCCCCTTTGAGATCCTTTCCTTCTTTCTCTTACTCTTTCCCCCAGTTCTTTTGCTACCAATCTGCTCTTTTTTCTTTTTTTTTTTCCAGAGAAGGATGGAGATAAGAGCCCCGTATCCCCACTACCGATCTCCACTGAAAAGAACCTGGAACCTCATAAAGGGAAAAATGGGTCTTCAGAGGAGCAGCAAAACAAAAGACTCACAGAGTCACCATCTTCACTGGCAGAAGAGCCCCCGGCCCCCTCCAGTGTAGTTGCTGAAAGCAGGGAAGAGCACCTCGAGGAGCTGCCCCTGGAGGAAGAGAGCCCTATGTCTCAGCTCTTTGAGCTAGAGATTGAAGCCTTGCCCCTGGATACGACCCCTTCCCCTGAGGAGAGGGACGTTTCCTCTTCCAAGAAATCAGAGGACCTCCTCAACACTGTGTTGGAGAATGGGGCCGCCATGGTCACCTCCACTTCCTTCAATGGAGGCGTCTCTCCTCACACTTGGGGGGATTCCAGTCCCCCCCGCAAGAAATCTCGGAAAGAGAAGCAAACAGAAGCTGGGCCATTAGGAAAGAGGTAACAGCAACAAGGAGAAAGAGGGAAGCCATGGAGGGACTGAAGGGGCTTTCTGAGAGAAATATTGTAGAAAGGAGTCTGGGGAAAAACTGCACGCTCCCCCTCCAGCCTCAGGCTCCACACACAACCCTCCTCCCATGTATGTTTCTGTCTCTAGCCATGTGGAAATGCAAAGGGCAGTACAGAAGAACGGGCAGAAGACACATACCCTGCCCAGCCCACCTTCCCCCTTGGCTTCTATGGCTCCAGTTGCTGATTCCTCAACAAGGGTGGACTCTCCTAGCCATGGCTTGGTGACCAGCTCCCTCTGTAGCCCACTTCCAACCCGGTTGTCCCACACTCCCCAGTCACAACCCTCCAGGCCTGGTACTTATAAGGTAAGAGGGGGTGGCTGTGTTTCCTAACTTCATTCTCTTTCATCATTCATTTGGGGTTCTCTGAATGTTATACCCATTACCTCCTCCCTCTCTCTTTTTTCCCACCCTAAGTTTTGATCTCTGATAAAGTCCTTCCCTGGCTTCACTGTGTTCCAGACCTTTCTGACTCTTTGTCTCTCATTCCCCTGCAGATGAGTGTGGCGACACAGTGTGATCCCGAGGAGATCATCGTGCTCTCAGACTCTGATTAACTGCCTCCCCCTCCTCCCTGACCCCAAAATGTTTGGGATCGTATTTGGAGGATGGTAGGAAGCACATGACTGAGGAAGGGATGGACTGAGCTAATTGCCTGTTGGTGGTTTCTTTTTAAAAACAACAACAACAACAAAGCTTAAGTTTTACATAGAAACATTAATAAACAATAAAGTTCTTTTCTTATTGTATCCCTGTCTTTTCCTTGTCCCGCCCTCACCAGCTGGTGATTGGCACCAGCTGTGCTCTGGCTCAGGGTTAGCCGTTCCCCCGGGACAGCCCTGGATCTGCCCTGTCCAGCTGCCTTCACGCCTCTGTTGGAGTTTTTCTCATCCTCAGGGCTCCTTGCCCTCTGCAAGGCACTAAAATGTGCTTCAGCCTCCTGAATGTGCTTTTCTTTCCCACTTCTAGCGGTAGCAGTAAAAAAGCCAATCAGCGGCCGACTCAAGGTTATCTAGCCAATCCAAGACCAGAGGTGGGGGGCGGAGCTTCAGGAGGACTGTCAGAATCTGGGCGACCGGGGCGGTTAGACATCGTAAACGCGCTAATGGCCACAGCTCAGGGGCGGAGCCCAAGCAGCGAAGGCCTAGGCCCATCGCCAATAGGAAGAGGCAGGCTTACTAAATTAAAGGGAAATGAGAGCTTCGGCGGACCCGAGTCCGGAGTCCTTAGCGGCGTACGAGACGTGGTACCTTTAAGGTGGAATGAAGCAGCCGTTTTTTAAAGGAGAAGTGGCCGAGTCGGCCGAGTATTGCCCAGCGGCTCGGGCGGGGGTGCCTGCCTGTGCCTTTAAAGCCTGAGGGGCGGGAGGCGGAGCGGAGGCGGAGGGCGGAGGGAGTCGGCGCAAGATGGCGGCGGGAGGGGCCCAGGCTGTGGCTCTGGCCGCCGAGTGAGGGGTGGGGGGGGCCCGGGGGCGCGCGGCCCGGTAAGCGGGGACGCGCGGGGTTGGGGGGCGCCTTCCGGGTGGGAGAGGAGGTCGAAGTACCGCTTGGGGCGGAGCAGAGGGGGGCGGGGTCCTATGTGGGCGGGGGTACTCAGGGGCGGAGCCAAAAGGCCACGGGGCGGGTCTTGAGCTGGGCGATTAGGGATAACTGGGGGCAAGGGGCGTGGCTAGCCAGGGGCATGGCCTAAAGGGAAATGGTTTTCGATGCCAGAACCGACCTGTCCCCCCCCACCCAAGAAAAGTGTACAAAACCCCAGTAAGGTAAATTTTATTAAGTTGGGCTCTCAGGCAAATGGGAATTTCTGAGGGGAGGCACCCCAGTCCCCAGGAGTACCTTATTTGTCTAACCTCCAAAGAAAGCACTGGATTTGGAGTTAGGACTCCTGCGTTTGTGGGTGCTGCCACTTAATGGTGTGACCTTGGATAATCTCTTAATCTTTCTGAGCCTCAGTTTCCTTATCTGTCAAATGGGGTTGAGAGGAGTGCCTACCTTATAGTGTCCTTGTAGGGGGTTACCCAGATAATAAATGTCAATGTGTTTTTAAACTGTAAAGGGCTGTGTCATTATGAGATGTTATCATTCGTCTCTCTTTTTCTTTCCAGAGACCCCCCCGGCCGCCCTCCTCCTTCCCTTGTTCCTGTGGCTGGGGGGGTACCCCTTCCCTCCACACCATGGAGCCATCTCCTCTGTCTCCCAGCGGGGCAGCACTCCCCCTGCCTCTATCACTGGCCCCGCCACCACTGCCCCTGCCTGCAGCGGCGGTGGTACATGTGTCCTTCCCAGAGGTGACCAGTGCCCTCCTGGAGTCTCTCAATCAGCAGCGGCTGCAGGGCCAGCTCTGTGATGTGTCCATCCGGGTGCAGGGACGGGAGTTCCGGGCTCATCGTGCTGTCCTGGCTGCTTCTTCCCCTTACTTCCACGACCAGGTCCTACTCAAGGGCATGACTTCCATCTCGCTGCCCAGCGTCATGGACCCAGGAGCCTTTGAGACTGTCTTGGCTTCAGCTTACACTGGCCGCCTCAGCATGGCTGCTGCTGACATTGTTAACTTCCTCACAGTGGGGTCTGTGCTCCAAATGTGGCACATCGTGGATAAGTGCACTGAACTCCTCCGAGAGGGCCGGGCCTCAGCCAGCGCCACCACCGTCACCACTGCTGCAGCCACGTCGGTCACTGTCCCTGGTGCTGGGGTCCCTTCAGGGAGTGGGGGCACGGTGGCCCCTGCCACTGTGAGCTCCGTGCGCTCCCATGCCTCCAGCCGGGCCAGTGAGAATCAATCCCCCAGCAGCAGCAACTACTTCAGCCCCCGGGAGTCCACTGATTTCTCATCTTCCTCCCAGGAGGCCTTTGCAGCTTCTGCAGTGGGCAGTGGGGAGCGCCGCACGGGCGGCCCTGTATTCCCTGCCCCTGTGGTTGGCAGTGGGGGTGCTACCTCTGGCAAGCTGCTGCTGGAGGCAGATGAGCTGTGTGATGACGGTGGGGATGGGAGGGGTGCGGTGGTCCCTGGGGCTGGGCTCCGCCGGCCCACCTATACACCCCCTAGCATTGTGCCACAGAAACACTGGGTATATGTGAAGCGGGGTGGAAACTGCCCAGCATCGGCACCCCTGGCTCCTCAAGACCCAGACCTGGAAGAGGAGGAGGAGGAGGAAGACTTGGTGTTGACCTGTGAGGATGACGAAGATGAAGAGCTGGGGGGTGGCTCCGGGGTTCCAGCACGGGGAGGACCCGAGGCTACCCTTAGCATAAGTGATGTCCGGACCCTGTCTGAGCCTCCGGACAAGGGAGAGGAGCAGGTTAATTTCTGTGAGTCCTCCAATGACTTTGGTCCCTATGAAGGTGGGGGTCCTGGGGCAGGGCTTGATGATTCAGGGGGACCAACCCCTTCATCCTATGCTCCAGCCCACCCTCCAAGGCCCCTGCTCCCACTGGACATGCAGGGCAACCAGATCCTAATCTTCCCATCCTCTTCATCCTCCTCCTCCTCCTCACAGCCACCAGGGAACCAAGCTGAACACGGGGCGGTGACCCTGGGGGGCACACCGGCAGGGGCCCTGGGCGGGCCAGGTGGTACTGGCGGGACCCCTGGAGGGACAGGCAGTGGGGATGGAAATAAGATCTTTCTGTGCCACTGCGGGAAAGCCTTCTCCCACAAGAGCATGCGAGATCGTCATGTGAACATGCACCTCAACCTGCGGCCCTTTGACTGCCCCGTGTGCAACAAAAAGTTCAAGATGAAGCATCACCTGACGGAGCACATGAAGACGCACACGGGTCTCAAGCCCTACGAGTGCAGTGTCTGCGCCAAGAAGTTCATGTGGCGAGACAGCTTCATGCGCCACCGGGGACACTGTGAGCGCAGGCACCACTTAGGCGGCGGGGGCGGGGGTGGACCGGGCCCCGGGGGCGGGCCCAGCGGACCGGCCTTGCAGCCCAAGAGAGAGTCCCCCTGCGGCGGCGGGGGCAGCGGCGATGAGGCCAGTGGGGCCACGCCCCCGTCCAGCCGATGCGTCTGGTCCCCGCTCAGTGTCCACAAGGTGGAAATGGGCTTCAGTGGGGGCGGCGGAGCAAACTGAAGGGGCGGCCCACCGGGGTAGCTTTCCGGGAAGAGAGATTAGGGGTCACGAATCTGGGGCACTGTGGACCCTACGTGATCTCCCAACACACTGTCTTCCTGTCTCTATGGACTTGTGTATATATATCCTGGAAGGGGAACCGCGTCGCATCATGGGCTACCCTATTCCACTCCTCAGCCCCTCCTCCCCAAAGTATCCCTGTAACTCAGCCCTTCCTTCCCTGCAGATGGGTGCACAGAAGCCCCAGCTCCCGAGTAGGGCGCATGTGGGGTGGGGGTGGGGGTGGGGTGAGGGGGCTTGTTGAGCATCCAGGAGTCACTGGGTCAAGGGTCAGGTGGTTGTAGTCTGTACCTGAAGTCTGTGTTTGTGTAGTTGTAGGGACCAGGCCTTAGAGCCCCACCCTTGTCCTAGAATATAGCCTGCCCCCCAAAAGGATGTGCCCTTTACTTCTACCCTAATCTCTCCTCCCCCACTTTGGGGGTCCCCAACTCAATTCTCACTGGGGAGAGCGGGGGATGGAGACAAGGAGGGACTAAGTCGTAGGAGTACAGGTTTTTATTTTAAATCTTATTTTTTCTAAACAGTGATTAAAATATTTATTGGTCATTTCATTTGGCTTCCCGACAACCCCGATGTGTCTGCTTGGGACCGGGCACAGGTGGGGAAAGGTGGAGTAATGGTTCTCAGGGAAGTGGATTCGGGGTTGGGGGGGACAAGCGGGAGCGCCTCGGGTGTGGGAAGACTCCCGGACTCTGCAGCGCTGGGTGATCCAGGAGGCCTGGGCGGGGCTGAGGTCCCCAGACCGGAACTCCCCAACTGAAGAGGATGTTCCGGAACCCCTGCCCGGCGCAAGGGAAGGGGGAAGGCGGGGAGAGAACCTGCCTCCCACGAACTTTCCCTTAGCCTGAGAGGGGATTTCCTCCGCCCCACCTGCTGGCCTTTGGAGGAAAGTGAAAGTGAAAGGAGGAAGAGGCTGCTTCGGAGCTGAGAAATCCGAACGCCATGAAGCGCCTGTCCCTGCTCCTCGCTGTGGCTTTGGGTGAGCGACCCCCGTGACTCCTGGCACAGGGAACGGTGGGAGGTGAGCCCCGCCACGTCCGGGGATGGGGGAGGTCGGGTCACCTGAAGTTGGGGCCGTGCCTTCACCCGCGCGCCTCTCCCCAGGCTTGGCGACCGCTGTCTCGGCCAGACCCGCGGTGATTGAGTGCTGGTTCGTGGAGGATGCGGGCGGGGCAAGTTGGCCAAGAAACCCGCTGCCCTGCTGCTGCGCCAGGGCGCGGAGAGCCCACCTCTTCGACCGGACCTCGCGCCAGAGCGCTACCTCAAAATTCACGGTGAGTCATCCCGGACTCGCTTCCAACTCTGTTGCCTCCTCCGAACACCCCCCCCCCCCCCCAGCCCTTTGGGTCTCAGTGACCTCGGGCCTCAGCTTCCCCCAGCTGTAAAGTGAAACGATCCGCCCTGTCAGTCTCTCACGACCGGCTAGTCTGCACCTTTGTAAGTCCCTGGACTCTGCCCTCCCCTCTTCTTTCCTGGCGGAGACTTTACGCCTGCAGCTCTTCTCTCTGCGTTCACAGACCCCGCGGGCGCCCTTCAGGCCGCCTTCAGGCAGTATCCCCGGGACGCCCCCGCGCCACGCTGCGAGATGAGCCTCTACGTCCCGCTCCCAGCCTCGGCCAAATGGCTCAGCGGCTTGACCCCGGAGCAGAGTTGCCCGCGGGCCCTGGACGGGACTTGGCTCATGGTCAGCATGTCTAGCCCGTTCCTCAGCCTCTCCAGCCTCCTTCGACCACAGTCGGAGCCTCAGCCGGAGCCTGCTCTCATCACCATGGCAACAGGTAGCTACAGAAGGGAATGGGAGATTACTGGGTAGATTGTAAGAGTCCAGATCAGCCGTTAATTCGCTCTGCGGACTTGAGCGAGTCACTTCCCCAGTCGGGTCTCCGTTTCTTTATTTGTAAATCAAGGCAGTTCAGTTAAAGTTAAAATGTCTTTACCGCTTCATCTAGTCTCAACCTAATCTAAAATAAAATGCGGTTTGGGGCGGGGTTTTGGAGAGAGGGGGGGGGTTCCGGACACCTGACCTCAAGAATGGAGAAAGAAATGGCAACCCACTCCAGTATTCTTGCCTAGAGAATCCTGTGAACAGAGGAGCCTGGTGGGCTGCCGTCTATGGGGTCGCAGAGAGTCGGACACGACTGAAACGACTTAGCAGCAGCAGCAGACCTTAAGCAACTGGCTAGGCGAGGGGCTTGGGAGGGTCTCAGAAGCAGGAACTTTTGCTCCTTTCCTCTGAGATCTTGCTAGGCGCTCCCACCTTTGCTGTTCACCCTGTTTAAAAAAAAAAAAACTGCCTTCACGCCCCACCCGTTCCCACATCCGGCGCTGCAACAATCAGCAAAGCACAGGCTCTTGCGCTTAAGCGCGTTAATCTCCCTTGACAGCCTCCTCTTATGGCTCGTGATGATGCGTTGACTCTGTGGTCACTGAATGGTGGGCTTGAGTGCATGGAAGGGACGCGGCGGGGGATCTGGTGGTTCCGGCTGCAAGGACGGACCACTTGCCGCATTGTGTAACCCGGTTCGAGGCCCAGGGGTTGGGCAGTTTTCGGGTCTTGGTCTTGGGAGTGGGTGGATAAAGCAAAAGTGGGGAAGATGCAACCTGGATTTGGGTTTCTTGGAGCTCTTCTCTGGAGGGTGATGGGAACAGAGTCCTTGGCAATTCTTAAACATTGTGTGATTTTATGGAAAGCATACAGCCTGACCTTCCAGTCAACCCCTACTGAGCCCTACACCCTGCCTTCCCCAGTACCTTCTCCCTGACGTTCGAGAATCACCCGTGGGACTCAGCACCCACTACACAATCCTCACCTCTGCTTCCACCTCCATTCTTTGTCCCCAGACATTGCCCAGGGCAGGGACAGAGGCAAACTGTTCCTTGTGGGGACGGCAGTTGTCTCTAGTGGACAGAAATATTTCCAAGGCTGTTGGTTTCACGAGGTAGGGTAAGAATGTCCCTTTTTCTCTGAATCTGCTTTTCTAGCTGTAAAATGTGGATGGTATTTCCCATCTGCCTTCCTGTTGTTGTGACAATCAAGGGAGACACTTTGTTAATTTATTCACTGACTTAATAAATGTTTATTATCACCAAGAATAAATTAGGGCCCTGTAGTTCTCAGTTCGGTCTACAAATAAGAATCCTTAAAAATTTCACTCCAGGTAAATTAAATCAGAATCTCTGGGGTGGCCTTGAACACTTTTAAGGGTCACAGAGGTGATTAGATGTAGAGTCTACTCTCAGAAACGTTCTCATCAGATTTGCCATGGGATAGTTTTAGAGTAGAAAGTGACTTGAGCCCTAAAAGAAGTGTGGATAGGGAGCCAAGGGCATGGCCAGGTGAGAACGTTATTGCAGCTCACCCACCACCGGGGGTGAAAACTAGTTGCTGTGCTCAGTCTTCCTTTTCAAACATTCTTGCTTGATTAGGGATTTAAGAAAATGAAAGGTTTTTTTTTTTTTAATGTAAAATTAAAAATAGACTCTTTCCAGGGTCACAGATCAATAGTTTTGCTAGTATGGATTTATTTATACTTTATTTCTTACCAAGTAAGTTGTTAAATACTCTAAAATGTTTGTTGACAAATATACTTTCTTAATATACTTTGTGTGTATAGTATTTCTCATCATTCTTTTAAAATTATTATAGAAAGTTTCAGTGATACACTAGGAGAGGAAAATAAACCCGCCATACACTGTATACCTACTTGTACAGTTATTACATTTACCGAATTTTTTAATGGGAATAACATCTTATCTATTAGTTTTGGCTGTGCTGGGTCTTCGTTGCTGGGCGTGGGCTTTCTTCAGCTGCAGTGTGAGGGCTTCTCATTGTGGCCATTTCTCTTGTCGCGGAGCACAGGCTCTGCAGTGCAGACTCAATAGTAGTTATGGCGCATGGCTTTAGTTACTCCAGGGCATGTGGGATTTTCCTGGACCAGGGATTGAACCTGTGCATTGTAAAGAGGATTCTTAACCACTGGATCCCCAGAGAAGCCCTACCAAATTGTTATACCTATCTTCCTCCAATTTTCTATTCTTTTTTGGAAGTGTTTTTAAGTATGTCTCATCATATTATTTTACTCATAAGTACTTCAGTAAACATCTCTATTACCTAAGGACTTTAACATCCCCCCTACACACAATAGCATTATACCTAACAAAACAAATAATAATTCCTTAATATGATTTAATTTCTGGCCCATACTAAATTTTTCCCAATTGTCTCAGTGATGCTATTTTACAATTGATTTGTTTGAATCAGGATCAAAAAGATGTCTATATTTTCTCTTTGGTTGTTGAATCTGCTTGGGCTACCATCACAAAATATCGTCGACTGGGGGGCTTAAACAATAGGAATTTATTTTCTCACAGTTCTGGAGGCTAGAAGTTCAAGATCAGTGTGCTAACATGGCTGATGTCTGCTGAGAACTCTCCCCTTGTGCTCACAGACAGCTGCCTTCTGGCTGTGTCCTCACAGGGAGGGAAGAGGGAGAGAGCTTTGCTATTTCTTCCTCTTCTTATAAGGGCACCAGCTCCATCAGATTAGGGCTTACCTATGACCTCATTGACTTGTATCACCTCGTCCAACTCCCTGTCTCCAGTCACATTGCAGGTTAGGGCTTCAACGTATGAATTGGGGGTTGGGGAAGGCAGAGCCGCAAACATCCAGTCCATAGCAGTTTTATCTCTTGAGTCTGTCTTATTGTAATTGCCCTATCCCTTTAAATGCTATTGGCTTGTCATTTGTTCTGTAGATGTTCCCTTATTCTATATTTGACCAATTGTTTGCTCATCCTGTCATTTTCTGTGTTCCTTTTCCCTCCATGTTTCCTATACATTGATAGAGCTAGAGGTTTGATTAGATTTGGGTTTAATTTTTTTCAGTAATACCCTATAATAGTTGTTATCATTCACTTTTAACAGAAAAGCATAGACCTATATAATACAAACTGTGAAACAGTAGAAATTTCCTTACCAACAGGTTCTGGCCCTGTTATGTTTACATGTGTATTTTTACAGAGTCCAGGTTGTGGAATGTAGGTCTAAAATTGCTTCAATTACCCATATTAAAGAGCACTCTTAGCTTAAGATTTGCTTATTAATTCTACAGATTGATTCATACAATTCAAAAGTGTGTTTCTGGATTTAAATAAACTAAATGAAATTGCTTACTTTTTTTACTCTCTTGAACAAAAATAGTCCTGTGAGGTTCAGAGAAGTTTAACTTTGTGGGCCTTAGAAGCTAGGATTAAAAGTTACATAAAAGTAGGGAATTCCCTGGTGGTCTAGTGGTTAGAACTCTGCTACGCTTTCACTGCCAAGGGCTCTGGTTCCATCTCTGGTTGTAGAACTAAGATTCTGCAAGCCAAATGGCACAACCAAAAAACAAAAATAATCACAAGAGGAAAAAAAAATTACTTCCACTTGGAAGACCCAGACATTTCTGGCAGTTGAACAAAGCTAAGAAAAGCCCAATGACAACAGATTTTCTACTGGTCATAGAAAGGGCTTCTCCGTGGCTGGTTCTTCGGGTGCAAGAGAAGTCCGGAAAGGCTAGATTACCCAGTTCCTTGAAAGCTGGGGTTTATAAGTGATAGTGAATCATCAGAAGTTTTGTGTGTATGTGTAGGTATGTGGGTGCCATTTTTCCAAAAGCCTGTTATTTTACATGATTCCTACAAAAGGTAGGCAAGGATCAGTCATTGGACTAATGGGAAAATAGAGATAAAGTCATTTTTCCAAGATACCCTGCAAATCCTTCACCATGATGATGACAGTAATGAAAGTAGTAACAGCTAAGCATTTTCTATACACCAGCTCCTGTTCTAAGCACTTTATAGGCATAATCTTATTTATTCCTCTGAACAACCGTAAGAACTAAGTACTGATGTTATACCCATGTCACAGATGAAGAAATATGAGACAGAGCAGTTAGGTAACTTGTCCAGGGACACACAACTTGTAAGAAGCAAGGCTAGGGATTGAACCTGGGCCCTCTAGCGCCAGCCTCTGCTTTTAGTTGCTAGGTTCCTAGGAAACTGGGATTTTTAAACAGGCAAGTGCCTGGGTCAGACTTGCAGCCATGTTATTTGGTTATAGTGTGAGGATGAAATGAAGGAGAGCGAGATCTGAGAGGAGGCTGCTGTAACTGCCCAAATGTAGCAGAAGCAGCACTTGCTGCTGCTGCTAAGTCGCTTCAGTCGTGTCTGACTCTGTGTGACCCCACAGACGGCAGCCCACCAGGCTCCCCCGTCCCTGGGATTCTCTAGGCAAAAACACTGGAGTGGGTTGCCATTGCCTTCTCCGGATGAGCACTTGAGTCGGAAACAAATGTAACATCTATCTGGGAGACAGAATTAGGGCCTGGTGGGGATGGCACATAGCGTGTTATGTTTGGCAATCTGTCTTTCTTATCAGACTGCACAGTTGGAGGGCAGGGGGCTGCCTGTCCTGTTCACCACTCTCATCAACTTTGAACATCCTAGGTGCTCAATCAATATTAGTCAAATGAATGAATTAGAAGGAATCTTAGGGATTGCAAATGCTTTCCTTTAGTGCCTAGGGGCTGGTGGTGATCATTTAAGGCAGGGAAGACCGGCACTGGAGCTGGGCCAGGGGATGTTCTAGAGATGCTGTTCAGCTGGGACATGTTATGTTTGTCTGGCAGATGACTGGCTGTAATCACAGCAAACACTTTTGTAGATGTACTGTGTTCCAGGCACTATTCTAAGCAGCTTTAATATATAGGTGTCTTTGTTGTCCAGATCAGTAGCAGATATGAATTGACTGAACCTTCACTGCTCCAACTCCTTGGGATGAGTGCTAGCATCATCATCATCCTTATTTAGGAGAACGGGACACTGAAGAGTAAACTAACGGCCCAAGGCTATATAACAGCTGCTGAGTTGGGACTGATCAGGGCAATCAGGCTCCAGGCATTTAACCAGCCTATACTTGCCTAAGCAGAGCCCAGAGGTCTGTGTTCAGCTTTAGTCTAGAGCCAGAACCTTCCAGGGTCAGTAAATACTCTGTGTAGCATCAGGGGATTGACAGTCATGAGTCATCACTGTCTTCACCAGCAAACCAAGAAAGGCCTGGCTCTTCAAGTGTGGGTGTGGAGACTGGTGGGCTGGTTCAGGCTGTGTCAAAAGGACCCTCAGATCCCTCTGTCCCCAGGGCTGGTGCAGAATGGGCTGTGTGTTCCGAGCAGCCTTTAAAGGCCGCCCTTATTCACCTCAAGACCCCTCTGCTCACTCTGAGTTACAGTGGGTCCCACAGTCCCAGGACAAAGGGGGTTTGCAGGGAGGGCTGGGAGATGGTGAGTGTCCAAGGAAGTGTCCTTGGAGGGGTGGGTAAGAGTTAACTCCTCCCCATAACCCAATTCTCTATTTTTTCTCTTTCT
The DNA here is from genome assembly GCF_029378745.1 of Bos indicus. Lineage (NCBI taxonomy): Eukaryota > Metazoa > Chordata > Mammalia > Artiodactyla > Bovidae > Bos > Bos indicus. The sequence continues at coordinate 8,981,872 of NC_091782.1, read as the reverse complement.
CTTCCCCTCCCGACCCTTCTCTCCCCACCGTCCCCAGCTGTCCTAACTGTCTTCACTCACACCCCTACCCCTCGCATCCCAATGGGACAAGATGCCTTGCTGGACTTGAGCTTTGCCTACGTGCCCCTCACCCCCAAGGCTCCTTCTCTGGCCCCAGGTCCCCCTCCCTTTGGGCTGGAGTGGCGACGCCAGCACCTGGGTAAGGGGCACCTGCTGCTAGCTGTGACTCCTGGACTGAATGGGCAGGTGCCAGCTGCCCGAGAGGGGGCAGTGGCATTTGCTGCTTGGGATGACGATGAGCCCTGGGGGCCATGGACCGGAAATGGGACCTTCTGGCTGCCTGCAGTTCGGCCCTCCCAGGAGGGTACCTATCTGGCTACTGTTCACCTGCCATACCTGCAAGGGCAGATCACCCTGGAGCTTGCTGTACTGAGTGAGTGAGGATATGGCGATTCTTATGGGTATACGATGGTCACTAGGATTGTAGGGACTCCATGATGGGAGGACAGTGGAGAAAAGGGTGCTGGGTGAATACGGGGAGATATACTGGGGTCCCTGGGAGTCAGAGGGGCAATGGGTAAAGGATTCCTAGGGATCTAAAGGGCTTTGGGATGGAGGTTCCCAAATCTGAAGAAGGGGTCCTTGAGGCTGGGGACACGGCATGAAGATTCCTGCGAAACACCAATGGGGAGATGGTGGGCTCCCCAACCTGGGAGGAAACCCCTAAACCCTCTCAGTATGGGGAGCCAGAGGGCACACAGAGGGCCTCTGAGGCAGGGCTGTGTAGATCAATTCCCCATGCTCCTTTCTTCCTCTCTCCCCAGAACCCCCCAAGGTGGCCCTGACACCAGCGCCTCTTGTATGGGCTGCTCCTGGGGAGGCACCCCCAGAGCTGCTCTGCCTCGTGTCCCACTTCTACCCCTCCCATGGGCTGGAGGTGGAATGGGAGCTTCGGGGTGGCCCAGAGGGTCGCCTTCAGAAGGCTGAGGGCCAGAGGTGGCTCTCGGCCCTGAGACATCACTCAGATGGCTCTTTGAGCCTCTCCGCACACCTGCAGCTGCCCCCGGTCACCAGTGAGCAGCATGGGGCCCGCTATGCCTGCCGAGTCCACCACCCCAGCCTGTCCGCCCTGGGGCGCAGCGCTGAGGTCACCCTGCAGGTGGCTGGTAAGAGTCTGGAGGACGGAGAAATGGGGTGGCGCTGGGGGGTGTGCCTGGGAATTTCAGACTCACTCTCTTGCCCCTTCTGCCTGCCAGGTCTCTCTGGGCCCTCTCTGGAGGACGGCATTGGTCTCTTCCTGTCTGCCTTTCTCCTCCTTGGGCTCCTCAAGGCACTGGGCTGGGCCGGTGAGTGTGAGCCCCACCCAAACTGGGACCCTTGAGAGGCAAGACATTATCTGCCTCCTCCCAAAGAAGTCTGACACTCATCCCTTTGCCCTACTGCTCCCCCATCCCATCTCTTCTCAATCTCTCTCCACAGCTGCCTACCTGACCACACAGAATTCAATGGAAAAGGTAACAACACTCCACTTTCCTTTATTTTTCCCTTCTCATTTTATCCCCTTTCCCCAACTCCTCACCCAAGAGGGCGGCTGCTGGCCTGGTGGGCAGAATCCAGCCTTGGAATTCACACAGACCTGCATTAAATCCCGCCACCTCAAACAGGCTACACCTGTTTCCTTGGGTGTAAGGGGGGGAAAATGACTTAGGCAGTGATATCCTATAGAAATATAACACAAGGCACATATGTAAATTTAAATGCATAGTCTAGGGACTGCATTAAAAAGGTAAAATATATCTAATATATCCAAAATGTTGGCATGGCAACATGTCATCAGTATAAGAAATTATAGTGTTTTCTCCATTCTGAGTCTTCAAAAGCAGTGGTTTATTTTAAACCTCAGTATGGACTAGCCACATTTCAAATGCTCAACAGACACGAGTGAATGGTGGCTACTGTACCGGTCAGCAGAGCCTCAGAGGGCTGTTGGAAGGATTTAAGGAGATATGGCATCTCCTTTGAAAGATGCAGGAGCAGAAGCACTTGGTGCTGCATCTGCCAGGCTTAAAATACACAGAAAGCGTTAGCCTCTTTCTGCTGCCACCTCTGTGCCCTTGACGTTCACTGTCTCTGGACTGACCATGAGCATTTAACCCTGCTTTCTAATACCCTGAATCCCTCACCTTTTTATTTCTCTTCCAGAAAACAGAGTGAAACCAACTCAGCACCATCCTGGGGAAGCCACCATCCTCTCCGGTCTAAGCTACTGTAATAACTCCCCAAATTGTATGCCCTCTGTTCCTGCTCCCTCCAGTCTCTCTCCACTGAGCCACTGGAATGCTTCCTGAAAAGACACAAGGCATTCACCTCCTTAGGACTCTAGAGCAGCGGTTCTCAAAATTTTTGGTCTCAGGATCTCTTAAAAATTATTAAGGACTCTATAAAGCTTTCACTTATGTAGATTATAAGCCACAGATATTTACTGTACTGTTCTCAAAACTGAGAACAATTTAATACACAGGAAGACACAAGCACACGTTCCATTAGCTGTGGGGACGATGTCAGTACATGTCATGTAGCTTCAGGAAAACGCCAGTGTAGGTTCTTTAGTGACCGAGAGTGAAAAGGCAAGTAACAGTTTAGGATTGCTACGAAAATAGTCTAAACCTCACGTAGCCCTTGAAATAGTCTCAGGGACATCTGGGACAGGAACCGGTGCTCTAGAGGCCAAATCCATTCTTTCCGGCCCTGACTCTCTGCATCCCTGCCCTCCAGCCACTGCTCCGCTTAGCGCTCTCCCGCCCTCCTCCCGATGCTCATTACACCTAAAGCTGATCCTTTTCTCCATGGCCTCCCACTCCCTCTGGGTCCCAGAGCGTTGTTGTCTCTGCCTGGGCTACGGACCAGGTCAGCCTCGCCCCCTCAGACCGCCGCGTGTCCCTCTGGTGCGGTTCACCACGGTTGTATTTAAGTGATTGTGCGAGTCGTTGTTAAAAGCCTGCCTCCCTGCCCGGACTGTTGGCTCCTCGAAGGCTGGGACGACCCTGTCCTTTCCCTGCGGTGTCTCCCGCGCCTGCACAGGGCCCGCTGGAGGGCGCTCAATTTAAGAAGTTGGCCTTTTTTTCGTCCGAAAGATTAAAAAAAATGTGTTGAATCAAATAAACTACTGGAAGAAGGAAGCAGCGGCTCGGCTGAGGGGGGTCCCCTTCGAGGGCCAGGTCGGTCGGCCCGACGGACGCAGGGTGCGGGTCTAATCGTGTGGCAATAAACTCGTTGCAGTGTTTTTCAAAAGGAACCTCTCAGTTCTACCTCAGGGACCCTCTTTCCAGGCGCTGTGATACTTCCACTCCCCCATGGTTCCTTCCCACGGCCCGCCTCTAACGCCTTGGCGGCACCCGACGCCCCTTTGGAAGGGACTGAAGCCGGGCGCCACCCACGGCCGACAGCGTGCCCTCATGCCGCGGGCACTCGCGGGGCACCAGGGCAGCGGAGGGGCCGGCCTCGGCGCCGGAAACAACCCCCGGCGCCCTCTCTGGGACCGGAAGTAGCGGCTTCCTGCCCCGCCCACTCCCGAGCAAGAGAGGAGCCCCGGGCTCCCCCGAAAACCCGGAGCGGATTTTGGCCCGCCAAACGCGTGGGTTGGGGCGAAGTGGAGCCCCGGTGGCCCGGAGAAACTGGGCCCGTTCCCCCTGACACGCTCCCCGCGGGACTTTTAGCCTCGCGGTGTGCGAGGAGCGGGATGTTAGATTCGGCTCTCGCCCTTCCCCGGGGGCTGGAAACGGGAATCCCTGTCCCCACTCAGCGCAGAGCAACGTGGGCTCCAGGCTCCCCGAGCACAGTCGGGCTGGAGACCCGGGCTCCTGGGTCCCAGCCCCCAAGCGTCCGGCGCTCCTCTAAGTCCGCGGCCGTGGCTCCTGTCCTCACTTCCTTCCCTTTTGGCTCCTGCTCTCGGGGCGGGCGGACGTCGGGGGGGAGCGGAAAGGGCGGGAGGGCCCGGGAGTCTGGCGGGGCGGGGGGTTGGGGGGGGCGTACAAGGGGGTGCGGAAAAGCCGGGGACGGGCTCGGTCCGGGGACGTGATCCGGGGCCGGAGACCGACGGGAACGGCAACTCGGGAGCCGCGCTGCCCCCACCCGTCCTGAGCAGGTCAGAGCCGGAGCCCCCCGTAACCCCGCCCGAGCCCGTGCTCCTGACCCCCGGTCCACACAACGCCAGGCCCTGTGTGCCCCTGCAGCGTTGCCCCCCGCCCCACCTCCCCGCGGGGCTTCCCGGCGACTACCTGGAGCCCACCTTCTGGGGCCCTGCTCACCCCTGACCCCCGCCTCCCCGCTCCTGTCTCTCCTCAGGCGCCCCCATGGCCCGACCCCGCTGACTCCTTCAGCCGGCCATGCTCCCGCGGCCCCTGCGGCTGCTGTGGGACACGAGCCCCCCTGGGGGAGTCGTGCTGAGCAGCTTCCGGAGTCGAGACCCCGAAGAGGGTGGGGGCCCCAGTGGCCGGGGCGGGGGCGGGGGGCAGGAGGAGGAAGACGACGACGACGACGACGAGGTGAGGCGCGGGCGGCATGTGTCCCGGAGACTCTCCCCGCTGCGAGTCTGTGTCCCTGCGTCTCTTCCTGCCTCAGCCCTTGCTGCGCCTCTCGCCGGAGTCGGCCCGTGTCCCCCAGCGGGGAGCCCCGGCGTTTCCGAGGTTCTGTGCGGCACAGACACTCAGGAGCCTGCCCCGTTCGCGCACGGCGCGTGTGGCTGGCTGGCCTGCGGGTCCCTAGCCCTCTCCGCCCTTGCCCGAGTGGCCCGTCCCTCCGGGCGTGGAGTCTAGGTCCCTGTCTCCCTCCGGGTGTCTGTTTGGCGGGGAGGGGTTTGTTTCCACAGTAACCCGCTCCTCCGACTTCGGGATTGGGGAGGGAACCCTTCTATTTCGTGACCCCTCCCCGCTCCGCTCCGCCGCCTGGGGCTGGGCGGAGGTGGGGAGCCGAGGCTCTCGGACCGTTGAGGGCGGTCCCGGGCCGAGTGGCTGGTGGTCACCTGCTTCTCTCCGGGGCTAGTGGCAGGAGTAGGATTCGGGCCTTAAGAAGGGCCGAAAGTTGGATTTGGGGCCCCGAGGTTTTGGACACTCTTATCCAGAGTCTGGGTGAGGACTGACTGGGTGACTAGCAGGGCTGGTTTTTCGGGATCGGTTGGGGGAGCGGCCGGGGTCACATGACTCTGTGAGTCTAAACCACCGCCCCCCCCCCCCAACACACACACACACACACACCATCCCCACTTCCCCTTCTCCTTCCTGTATTGGGATCGGCGCCGCCGCCCTGAGGGGGGTCTCCAGAGCTGAGGAGGGACCCGGAGAAAGGGGGCTAAGGGGACTTACTCTTTGGGCTTGGCTAGTTCCTGCGGGGGAGGGCGGAGCATGCGGTTGTGCCTGTGACTGAGGTTTCAGCTTCTCTAGATCGCTGCCTCAGGCTTTCTGCCTCTCTTGCTTCCCCCTCCTCCTACCTTTGCACCTGGATTCTTGGCTGTTCAAGGGTTCAGCTCTGGGGGGAAGGGGCTGCAGCGGTCACCAGGCTCAGGGTTCCTGCATTCCATCCAACTCCCCACTGCAACCCCTTAGACTCCACCGGGCCCTGAGGCGGCTTGGGGGGGGCTGTCTGGGCCCCAGTGGGGAAGACCTGGGGTCACCAGCCCCCCCAACCCCTCGTACTCGCTGGTACTGTCCCCCTCCGCAACAGGTGAGGGGCACAGAGGGAGGAGCAGGGCTTGGGGGTGAGGCTTGGGCAGTGGGGTGGGGTGTGGAACCATCTGACCTCCCCTTCTTGCTCCTCCAGGCCCCTGTGTCTGTCTGGGAGGAGGAGGAGGATGGTGCTACCTTTACAGTCACAAGTCGCCAGTATCAGCCTCTTGATTCCTTGGTGAGATTATAACTTTGATGTCTCACCTCTGACCTACCACCTCCCAGTTCCCCTGCCTCCCACTGACTTTCTGGCCAGAATACTAGGTTGGAGGTTTGGAGACTGGACTCAGCTGTGTGACTTAGTTCGAATCATTTGCTCTCTCTCAATCCTAATACAATGAGGCTGAATCATCTCCTAGGTCTGGGATTTCTCCCAGAGATCTAGCGAGGGAGAGTTGAAAAAAGGGTCAGTGGCTGGTGCTCTGTCTCCCCCAGGCCCCAAGGCCTCCTCTGCGTTCCTCCCGGAAACTCCGAGCTGGCACCCTGGAGGCCCTGGTCAGACACCTGCTGGACGCCCGTACATCAGGGGCTGACATGACCTTCACAGCAGCCTTCTTGGCCACTCACCGGGCCTTCACCTCCACGCCTGCCCTGCTAGGGCTTATGGTTGACAGGTCAGGCTACTAAAGGACCAAGGGTCATTGACATGTCTTGACTTTGTAAAGCCAGACATCCCACCCAAATAGTCAAAACCGCTAGGGTTTTGGAAAACATGGACACATAGAATCTCTTCCCTTCCCCAGGCTGGAAGCTCTTGAATCTCATCCTGCTGATGAGCTAGAGAGGACAAAAGGGTAAGTGACCCCTGAGTCTGACTTCACAGTTTTCTCCGGCCAAGCAGCAGCCTGACACCTAATCCCCGGTGAATTCCCCTTCTCCCAGGGTAGCCATCTCTGTACTGTCAACCTGGCTGGCCTCTCACCCTGAGGATTTTGGCTCTGAGGTCAAGGGTCAGCTTGACCGGCTTGAGAGCTTCTTTCTTCGGACAGGGTATGCAGCAGGGGAGGGTATTGTGGGGGGCGGCGCTGACCTCATCCGCAACCTCCGGTCCCGGGTGGACCCCCAGACCCCCGAACTTCCTAAGCCCTTGGCCCTCCCCGGCGATCCCCCTGCTGACCCCACGGATGTCCTGGTGTACCTCGCTGACCACTTGGCCGAACAGCTGACCCTGCTAGATGCGGTGAGACCCTGACCTCTGACCCCATGACCCCTGCCCCCTTACTAACCTGTCCCTAACTCCACATCCTTACCTGGCTTCCAGTCCTTCCTGGTCCAGCTCCCAGCCTCCTCTGTCCACCCAGTTTTGACCTTTCCCCATTTCCCCTTGATTGTTGCCCTTCAAACCCTATGCCCCTCTGGTTCCTTGGCCACATGAGATCCTCACACCCCTGACATTGGAAGGCTGACCTCACTTGACTATGAACTTTAACCTCTTACCTCTGCCCTGCAGGAGCTGTTTCTCAATCTGGTCCCCTCTCAGTGCCTGGGGGGCCTGTGGGGTCACAGAGACCGGCCAGGACATTCTCACCTCTGCCCATCTGTCCGGGCGACTGTCACACAGTTCAACAAGGTGGCAGGGGCAGTGGTCAGCTCTGTCCTGGGGGCTACCTCAACTGGAGAAGGGCTTGGAGATGTGACCGTACGGCCACTTCGTCCTCCCCAGAGGGCCCGGCTCTTGGAGAAGTGGATCCGCGTGGCAGAGGTACGAGAGAGACTTGGCCCTGTTGGGGATCAAGGTGTGGAAAGAGGTCCGTCCGAAAGCTGTGATCTCTGTCTGTGACCCTACAGGAGTGCCGTCTGCTCCGAAATTTCTCTTCAGTGTATGCTGTGGTATCAGCCCTGCAATCCAGCCCCATCCACAGGCTTCGGGCAGCCTGGGGGGAAGCAACCAGGTGGGGAGGACAGGGCCCTGGAGGGGAGTCAGGGCTCGGAGTCGGGAGCTGAGCTAGGCCCCTCCTCAAGGCCGCTGCCCCCCACCCCCCAGGGACAGCCTCAGAGTCTTCTCCAGCCTCTGCCAGATTTTCTCTGAGGAGGATAACTATTCCCAGAGCCGGGAGCTCCTCCTGCAGGTGAGGCCCCATTCCCTGGCATTCCTGCCATCTCCCCCCACCCCCATCCCCCATGTCACCTTGTTCTGTCACCGTCAGGAGGTGAAGCTGCAGCCCTCTCTGGAGCCAAATTCCAAGAAGTCCCCGAGGTCTGCCTCCCGGGGTGGGGTGAGTGACCACTGGGGGTGGAAGCGCTAGGGTTGGGAAGGGGGCACAGCAGGGGGAGGAGAATTAAACTTGTTCTGGGGCAGTGGGTTAGGAAAGTGCAGAGGGAGGGGGATCCCTGGGATTAGTGGCAGGGGTGACTGACCCTCTGACTTCTGACCTCAGGGTGTGGTCCCATACCTTGGCACCTTCTTAAAAGACCTCGTAATGTTGGACGCAGCCTCTAAGGATGAGCTGGAGGTCAGTAGTGTGTGTGTGTGTGTGTGTGTGTGTGTGTATTATGGTGATGGAATGAAGAGACCTCAGGGTCTGACAGGCCACCTCTTTCCAGTGCAAGGCAGAAGCAGCAGTAAGGGCCAGGACTCTGTTATTTTGGCAAATGTGCTTAACCTTCTTGTGCCTCAGTGAGCTGTAAGTGGGAGACTAGTGACAGCATCTACATCAAGCCTTTCTTATGAGGGTTGGATGAATTAATGTTGGCGAGTGCTCAGAGCACGCCTGAGGTGCAAGCATACGTACACAACGTTTGATAAATAAACCAAAGCTGGGATCTTGGGCAAGTTCCTTTTCTGATCTCTAGTTTTCTTCTCTGTAAATTGGCCACAGTTTCTACCTGTGATGTTCAATGTAAAGGGCAAGGTAGTGGGCTGAGGGTGTGATGGGTAAGAGGGGGAGGAGCGGGGGGCCAGAGAAGTCACAGAGGCCAGTGTGGGGAGAGGGGATATGCTCTCTGTGGCAGGGTTGGGACCCTCACCCCACCCCCTTCCCCTTGCAGAATGGATACATCAATTTTGACAAGCGGAGGAAGGTGAGGAGAGTGCTTGGCCATATGCCAGCCATCTGTAGCCCCATCCCAGGAAAGGGAGAGGAGGGCGAAGTCAGAGCTCCCTGGATTGGGCCTCCTGCAGTCTGTGGGCTCCTTCCTAGGAGTTTGCTGTCCTTTCTGAGCTGCGGCGGCTCCAGAACGAATGTCGTGGCTATGACCTCCGACCTGACCCCGATATCCAGCGGTGGCTACAGGGGCTCCGGCCACTGACAGAGGCGCAGAGGTGACTGGCTGGGTGCGGTTGGGACTCCAGGGCACAGGCTGAATGTGGGGGTCAGTGTGTCATGTCCTGACTTCTGCCCATTGCCCCCTCCCCAGCCATCGCGTGTCGTGTGAGGTGGAGACGCCTGGGAGCGGTGACCCACCTGCCCCGCGGGTGCTTCGGCCAACACTGGTCATCTCACAGTGGACAGAGTGAGGGAGTCAGTGGTTGGAGGGCAGTCTCTTGGGGACTTGTCCTTCTTCTTCTGATCCTCCCAATCTCCTGCCATTCCAGGGTGCTGGGTTCTGTTGGGGGTCCCACCCCCCTCGTCTCCTGGGATCGGCCCAGTGTGGGAGCAGAGGAGGTGCCTGGAACCCCCGCCCCACTGCTGACCCGGCTGGCCCAGGTGAGCTCCACTCCTGAGCCTCTGGTCTCTACACAGACCCTGACTTTGTGAATCTTTCTCCCTTGGCTTTCCTGCCTTCATGCCAGTTCTGTCTTGTTGGTCCCCAGCACATGAAGTGGCCGTCTGTCTCATCTCTGGACTCCGCCCTGGAAAGCACCCCAGCCCTGCAGAGTCCAGCTGACCCCAGCCACCTCTCTCCCCCAGCTTCCTCCCCTCGGCCTTCTCGAGGTCACCGCCGCTCAGCCTCCTGTGGTTCCCCGCTCAGTGGGGGTGCAGAAGGGGCCTCCAAGGGGCCTGGATGTGGGGGAGGGGCGCCTGGGCCAGGGACCTCTGATTGCCGAATCATCCGAGTCCAGATGGAGCTGGGGGAAGACGGCAGTGTCTATAAGAGCATCTTGGTGAGAGCTGTGGGTCAGGAGGTTGGGGGTGGAGATGATGTCTTAGGTGTCAACAGCCAAAGGGGAGGATGATTTTAGTTTTAATTGACCTTTGGTTTTAGCAGCCATGTTTTATTTTCAAAGTTACTTTGTATTAGCTGCTGCACTTTGAACTTTGGGTGTCCTCTGAGATTCTCAGAACCAACAGTGGTTTCCCCGGAGGGAACAGCCCGGCAACCATGTGGGCTGGCCCGCGGGGTACAGGGGGCCACCATGTTGGGTTTCCCTGGTAACTCAAAAGTTTGGACAAGGGCAGCCTTCTCTGTGAAGGCCATGGCAACCCACTCCAGTATTCTTGCCTGGAGAATCCCATGGACAGAGGAGCCTAACAGGGTACAGTCCACGGGGTCGCAAAGAGTTGGACACGACTTGGCAACTGAGCAGCAGCAGCAGCTTTCTCTGGGTGGGCTCACTGGCTAGGGTTGGAATGATGCAAGGCCAAGGTCATCATTGCAATTAACTGCTCTTTTGGTCTGCTGTCCTGCCAGGTGACAAGTCAGGACAAGGCTCCAAGTGTCATCAGTCGTGTCCTTAAGAAAAATAATCGTGATTCTGCGGTAGCTTCGGAGTACGAGCTAGTGCAGCTGCTCCCAGGGGAGCGAGGTCAGGGGCTGGGAGGGAAGGCAGACTCGGGAGGAGAGTGGCGCCCGCTGGTGGGAATGCTGCCACACCCAGGGGTTGTGTGGGAATGACTGTGCTTGACACCTTTTCCTGAACCTTCAGAGCTGACCATCCCCGCCTCAGCTAACGTCTTCTACGCTATGGACGGAGCCTCACACGATTTCCTCCTGCGGCAGCGGCGGCGGCGGCCCTCCAGTGCTACAGTGGGCCTCACCAGTGGCCCTTCTGCCTCGGGAACTCCCCCAAGCGAGGGAGGAGGGGGTTCCTTTCCCAGGATCAAGGCCACAGGGAGAAAGATTGCCCGGGCACTCTTCTGAGGAGGAAGCCTTGTTGGTTCATAGAATTCATGGTGGCCATTCCAAACGTGGGGAGCCATCCTGAGTGGTGGCAGTTGCCACATAGGGAAAACATCCAGAAGGGTGGCCAGCCACCCTGGGGCAGTGAAGCACCACTGGTTTACCAGACAGCCAAGACTCAGCCCTGTGAAACTGGTAATCTTGGTGCCTAAGCTGGATACCTGCGTATAGCTTCTCACGTGCCATGAATGCAGCACACAGCTAGTGCTGGGGAAAAGATCTGTTTTTGATTCCTGGCCACATCCTAGCATGCCAAGGGCCAAGGAAAGGCCTGGAAGGAGGAGGAGAGGAAAAGCCTAGAGGCTCTGAGTCCCAGGGGAAGGGAATGGCAAGAGAAAGTTTCTCGCAGGAGCCTCCTCTTCCTACTCTGGAGGTTCCTGTCGCTGTGACAACACTAATAAACCAGACACTACCTGATTGACTCCTGTCCTCAGTCTGTGCACTAGCTGCTGGGGGTGCAGAGCTGGCTGAAGGCAGACCCCATGGGAAAGGGGCCCAACCGAATCTATCCGTGAAAGCTGGATGCAGGGGCTTGGTGGGAACAGTTTCCTCAGAATGGTTTATTCCTCTCCAGCAACCTCTCCACCCCGGTCCCTTTATTGGCTCTTACATTTTTCTTCTCAGTTGTTACACACCCAAGTCAAGTATCCAATTAAAGCGATCAGTGTGAAAAACACCCTTGGCTCTGAATTCCTAAGACAATTTTAGGACAAAAAAATGGAAGAACCCCTTCATGGACAATGTACAAACTTGGAGGTCTTAGAATATCACAATGCATTATGTGCTGGGATCTGAAATCAATTTAAGCTACATTTAAACAAAGTCTAGGAAGAAAAGAGACTAAAAAGAACTAAGATGCCAGGGCTATTTTGAAGATGACAAGAAATCATCAAAAGAGGATTACCATGTTCCATTCTGGGGTTGCAGGTTAGAGAATTGTGAGTTTTTCAATTTAACTTTTCCCCAAATTGTCTCACTGTCAATGCCCTTTTCTTGGTTGCTTCCAATCAAGAGAAGAGAGTTAAGGCTTGCATATACAGGCAAGAATTAGGTTTGAGACATTTCGGATTTTAGTCTCAAGAAAGAAGGGTTACTCTGCCACACAGAAATTCCAGTGCAAGAATCTGGATCTGAGAGAGTAATGCAGGCAATGTAGGGGTGAGGGGGAAGGGACCAGAGGAAAGGATGGAGACAATACAACAGAAGTGGCTGGTCAGAACACGCCAGGTATTTTCACATTTTATTAGCTACAGTATAGACCCTAGAGCTGCCTCATTCCTTCCCCTCCCCCACCCCCCAGGACAGGGTCAGGCTTTCCCAGGAGCTCCTGCCTTTGCCGCCTGCGCCCGCTGAAACTCCTGCTGCAGCTGAGCAAGGGTCTCCCTCTGTTGTTCTGACTGCTGCTCTAGGTCTCGGAGCTGGGATTCATATCGCTTACTGAGGAAAGGCAAAAAAGCAAATAAGGAGAAGTTAGTGAGACTTGCTCTTGAGGGTGCTGAAGACAAGGAGATTGGTGAGAAACTTGAGCTCTAAGGGGAGTATGAAGAAAAGGGATGGAGTTGAAAGACCTGCTCAAATGGGGGCTACTCTAGAGAATGACTCTACAAAGGTTTCTCAACACCTTTATCCCAACGGATCAGGTACATCACAGTGGGGTGGAAGGAAGACTCACATCTCAGCTGTGATGTAGTCCAGCCTTTTCCCCACTGTGGCCCGAGCTTCCCCAAGCTCCTGTTTGACCAACACGGGCCCCAGAAGTTTAAACACCACGTTGGATCCATCCAGCAAGGCCAGTTCCTGATGGAGGAGTGGGAAAAACATGATCAGAATCACTTCCAGGACAGGTCCCTCCTCGCCCCACAAATCTCAGTCTCTCACCTCCTTCACGATATTATTTTCTGTTAGTTGTGCCTCTAGTTTCTGCCTCCCTGACATGGATTTACTCAAGTCTGGCGGATGAAAAGGTTTGTTTAGAGACATCTCATGTGCCACCCGATCACCACAATCCTGGTGAGAACGTACAGCTGAGGAAGCAGCCAAGGATGGGCAGGCGGGACAGGGAATGGGAAGAATACAGAGAAGGGGAAGGAGCCGCAGGCTGGGGCCGGGGGTGGGACAGAATGCATTATTCGGGTGTAGACTTGGGTTGTGAGGGAATTGCCGCGAGGTCACCCCTACCCTGCTCCCTTACCCTTCTGCAGCTGTTGATATTTCTCCACTTCTCCCTGCAGCTTCTTCTGGATTAGCTCAGCCATGGCGGGGACGAAAGCCTGCGGGTAGCAGCAGAGGGGCGCTGGGTCTCGCTCTGGAAGGTACCCGGGCTCCCCTTTCTGGCCTGCGGAGGTGACAGCCCTCTTGAGAGGCAGCCCCTCGGGGCACCCACTGCAGTCTCTCCTCGTCCGGGATATCGACTCACCCCCGGCCTCAGGGAGTGGCAGAACCCCGAACTCTTCAACCGAACCGCTCCCCGACTCACGCTCTCACTTCAGTATTGATGAACCCGGAAGTAAATAGAGAATGCTGGGGAAAGACGGCACCGGAAGCTGTCATCTGACGCACGCCGGGAAATGTAGTTCTAACATGGTCGATGTGTGGTGTTCTGCTAAAAAGACCAGACGCGGAAGGATTTAAGGCAAGATGGAGAAACCGAGATGGGAAAAGAAACTGCACGGTTGCTTGGGTCTTGACCTCGGAGTGCCCGTCTTTCATCACTTGGGCATAAGTTGCCTCACTGGGGTCCTTGGTCCCGCCCCTCATTGGGGAGCGCGCCCTCATTAAAGATGGCGCCTGGGAGGCTTCGACCTGGAACGGCGCTGATTGGATGAGTCTCGGAGGACTTCCGGGAGTTTTCCATCCGACTGTGGAACTGTGGAGAGGAGTTTGCACGTGGATCGTGGTTCTAGTGGGCTAGATGGAGACAGTCCCCGAGCCGGGCAGTAATGTCCCACCCAAGAAGGACAGACTGCAGACCAAGAAGAAGGTAGGGATCTCCTTGGGGTGGAAGGGAAGTTTTTAGTTGCGGGGTTCGAGGGGCGGGGCGAAGGGCCGCGGAATACGAGGGATCCTGCTCTGCTGGTAGAAACTACGGCGATACTGGGAGCAAGAGACCACTGGGACAGCTGCCGGAGCTTCTCCAGGTCCCCCTCGTAAGCGGAAGAGGAATCGAGAGCTCCGCCCCCAGAAGCCAAAGAAAAATGACACCTCAAAGAAGTTTCGGATCTCGAAGAAGCCCCGAGAACTGAAGAGTCCGAGGCCTCAGCGGAGCTTATCTGGGGTGAGCCTGGGACCTCCCGGGGTGCCGAGGCAAGTCGTCCTGTGCTTTCAGGGTCGGGGGGTTGGGGTCAGCTCGAGCCTGTTTCTCAATTGCCTCCTCCCTGCCGCAGGCCCAGGACCCATTTGCAGGTCCCGCCCCCGTCAGTGTGGAGGTGGTTCAGAAGTACTGTCGCATTGACAAATCCAAGGAGGTGAGGACTAGTCGGAGAGTGGGGAGCGGTTGCAGGAGGGAGTGTCTGGGTGAGTTGAATGGAGGCGGGGCTCTCCTGTGACCCCCACATCCCTTTGTCCTTCTCTCACTCCATCCGCACCACCGATGTTGTAGCTACCACATCCGAAGACCAAGACGCGAAGCCGACTTGTGGTGGCTGAAGCCCAAGAAGAGGAAACAAGTGTCAGAGCTGCTCGATCTGAGCTTCTGCTTACTGAAGAACCTGGGTGAGTGGACCCTGATGTGGGCCTCCCCAACCCCTGCTTTCTGGGGCTCTCATTTCTGATTGTGATGCTGGGACACCCACTTCTTATTAGGAAGCTTTAATGCAACTCTCACACTCACTTACAGGTTTCTGGAAGGAGAGGATGGGGAGGACACGGCGAAGATTCGCCAGGCTGACATCGTGGAGGCTGTGGACATTGCAAGTGCAGCCAAAGTGAGCCTGAGAATGGCAAAGGGGCCAGCGGGTCGACTGATCGTGCAGAATAAGATGGGAGTGGGGACTAGAAAATTCCTGAAAGGAACCAACTCTCTTTTTTCTTTTTTTCACTGTTCCCTTCTCCAGCATTTTGACTTGAACTTGAGGCAGTTTGGACCCTACAGGCTAAATTATTCTAGAACTGGGAGGTAAGGTTGAATTCCATTGACTTTAGCCTAGTCCATCTCAGCCATAGCAGTGTACATCTGGGTTGTTGACGTGGGGAGGGTCTTGTTATTTGCTTGCATGTGTGATAAGCTTGTGTGGTAACATCTCTCCTCCCACCTGGAGAGGAGGAGCTGGCGTGGGACAGACCCTTGAGTCCGGGCGCCTGCCCTACACACACGCCTTGAACTGACACCCTGCCTGTCCTCCACCTTCAACAGACACCTGGCTTTTGGAGGACGCCGGGGTCATGTGGCTGCCCTCGACTGGGTAACAAAGAAGCTTATGTGTGAGATCAACGTCATGGAGGCAGTGCGGGACATCCGGTCAGTGGCCTTGGTCAGCGGCCGGTGGGGATGAGACAGCCCGTCACTGATCAGTCGACAGCTGGTGACTCCCTTTCACATTGCTCCGCTCCTCCGCCCCTCTCAGGTTTCTGCATTCTGAGGCACTGCTCGCTGTTGCCCAGAACCGCTGGCTTCACATTTACGACAACCAGGGCATAGAGCTCCATTGCGTCCGCCGCTGTGACCGGGTCACCCGACTTGAGTTCCTGCCTTTCCACTTCCTCCTGGCCACAGCTGTGAGTGACTGGAGTGCAGGGACCAGATGGCAGCCCTGAGAAGACCGTCCCTCCCCTGGGGCCCCAGTAGGGGGAGGACAGAGGGCAATCCGGTCTCCTTCCCTCTCTCTCTCACAGTCAGAGACAGGGTTTCTGACCTACCTGGACGTGTCAGTGGGAAAGATCGTGGCAGCTCTGAATGCTCGGGCTGGACGGCTCAGCGTCATGACTCAGAACCCTTACAATGCCGTCATCCATCTCGGACACAGTAATGGTTGGTGCCTGGCAGAACTTTAACCCTCACCATCCTGTCTTGCTTTTCTTTTTGGCCATGTCATGTGGCTTGTATGATCTTGGTTCCCTGACCGGGGATTGAACCTTGGCCCACAGCAGTGAAAGCTGAGTCCCACCCGCTGGATCATCAGGGAATGCCCCAGCTTTTCGTCTATATTTGTACTTAACGAGTCCCTTCAGGTTGCCCCTCTGTTCCCCTCTTTTCTTACCTCTTGGCCCCGAATCCCCCTCTTTTGCAGGTTTAATCGCCTCAGCACCCTATTAGTAACTTCTGCTCTTCTCTGGTGCACAGGGACTGTGTCTTTATGGAGCCCAGCCATGAAGGAGCCACTGGTAAAGATTCTCTGTCACCGAGGTGGAGTCCGGGCTGTGGCAGTAGATTCTACAGGCATGTAAGTCAGTTGTTTGGGCCTGAGGTGCTGGGGCTGGGGGCGGGGGGCGTGGGGTGGTGTCTCAGCTTGAGAGAAAGTCCTCAAAGGTAGTGCGCCTTTGGGAGCACAGACTCTGCACCCAAGCTGGCCTTAAATCCTGGTGTTACCCCTTACCAACCATGTTGGCAGGCATGTTAGGTGACCTCGGTGTACATGGTCTTCACCCTGAGACTGGGGATATGAGTATCTTGCTCAAGGGCCAGAAGACTTTAAGGGGCCCGATAGTAAATATTTTAGGCTTTGTTGGTAACGGAGCACAACTGAGTGCTTTATGTAGGTTCTTAAATAACAAGAGAAGAAACAATGGATGCCAAATTATTAATGAAATGAGAAAAAGAATTGAATGCAATATTTGTGTAATATAGGTCTACTCTTGGAAATAATTGGATTCCTGTTTTTGTTTGTTTTTCTGCCATGCCATGTGGCATGCAGGATCTTCAGTTTTCCAACCAGGGATGGAACCTGCCCCCCCTTGCATTGGAATTGTAGAGTCCTCACCCCTGTACTGCCAGGGAAATCCATGAATTCCTGTTTTTGAGCATAGCACTTAGTTTAGTTGAGGTTCAAAGTTAGTGTTCCAAATCATCCAACTCAACTGCAAATGTTGATCTACAGCTGCCAATTTGTGAAGAGGTTTTGGGTATTTTGGGCTTCCCTGGTGGCTCTGACGGTAAAGAATCTGCCTGCAATGCAGGAGACCCGGGTTTGATCCCTTGGTCAGGAAGATCGCTTGGAGAACAGAATAGTTACCCACTCTAGTATTCTCGCCTGGCGAATTCCATGGACAGAGGAGCCCAATAGGCTGCAGTCCATGAGGTCACAAAGAGTCAGATACAACTGAGTGACTAACACTTTGACTTTTGAGTATTTTATCTTTGCAAACATCTTTTCACACAGATAGATGATAAGACGGATGGTGCTTGAAATGCTCTGAAGTGATGTGTGTCACTGAGATTATAGTGTTCTGGGCAGCAGTGCAAAGAGATAAGATGTGGTGTCTGCTTGACCACAATACTGTGCTACCTTAGCACAAAAAGCAGCCACAGAATAAGTAACCAAATGAGTGTAGCTGTGTCCCAGTTCAGTTCATTTGCTCACTCGTGTCTGACTCTTTGCGACCCCATGGATTGCAGCAGGCCAGGCCTCCCTGTCCATCACCAACTCCCGGAGTTTACTCAAAACTCATGTCCATTGAGTCGATGATGTCATCCAACCATCTCATCCTCTGTCGTCCCCTTCTCCTCCTGCCTTCAATCTTTCTCAGCATCAGGGTCTTTTCCAATGAGTCACTTCTTCGCAGCAGGTGGCCAAAGTATTGGCATTTCAGCTTCAGCATCAGTCCTTCTAGTGAATACTCAGGACTGATTTCCTTTAGGATGGACTGGTGTGATCTCCTTGCAGTCCAAGGGACTCTCAAGGGTCTTCTCCAACACCAGATTTCAAAAGCATCAATTCTTCAGCACTCAGCTTTCTTTATAGTCCAACTCTCACATCCATACATGACCACTGGAAAAACCATAGCCTTGACTAGATGGACCTTTGTTGGCAAAGTCATGTCTCTGCTTTTCAATATGCTGTCTAGGTTAGTCATAACTTTTCTTCCAAGGAGCAAGTGTCTTTTAATTTCATGGCTGCAATCACCATCTGCAGTGATTTTGGAGCCCAGAAAAATAGTCTCTCACTGTTTCCCCATCTATTTGCCATGAAATGATGGGACCAGATGCCATGATCTTCGTTTTCTGAATGTTGAGCTTTAAGCCAACTTTTTCACTCTCATCAAGAGGCTCTTTAGTTCTTCTTTGCTTTCTGCCATAAGGGTGGTGATAGCTGCATATCTGAGGTTATTGATATTTCTCCTGGCAATCTTGATTCCGGCTTGTGCTTCATCCAGCCTAGCATTTCTTATGATGTACTCTGCACGTAAGTTAAATAAGCAGGGTGACAATATACAGCCTTGACGAACTCCTTTTCCTCTTTGGAACCAGTCTGTTGTTCCATGTCCAGTTCTAACTGTTGCTTCCTGACCTGCATACAGATTTCTCAAGAGGCAGGTCAAGTGGTCTGGTATTCCCATCTCTTTAAGAATTTTCCAGAGTTTGTTGTGGTCCACACATTCAAAGGCTTTGGCATAGTCAATAAAGCAGAAGGAGATGTTTTTCTGGAACTCTCTATTGCTGTGTCCCAGCATGACTTTATTTATGAACACTGACACTGGAGTTTTCAAATAATTTTCACGTCTTGAAATATATTTCTTCTGATGTTTTTCCCAACCACTTAAAAATGTGAAAACCATTCTGTAGAGCTTGTAGGCTCTACAGAAAGTGGTGGGCTGGTTTTGTTGACTCATGGGCCGTAGTTTGCCAAGCTTGGCCTTCAGTTAGGAAACTGTTGTAGATGTGAACACCAGTCAAGGTATTCAGAGGTGCACACGGTGCCTGGTAGGTGGGGAGCGCTGTTTCATCATCGTCGTAAAGACGACTGTTCTCTTTAGGTCTGGCTGGTGCTGTGGGGGCTTTGGGGTGGCCAGTCCGCTTTGAATTTCCACCCTTCCTGAGAGACTATTTGCGTTTCCACAGCTGTTTTGTCTGGTTTGTATTGTATGTATGTCTGGATCTGGCAGACTTTCCCACAAGTTCCCACGTGTTTTTCTTAAATTCTTTGATCCATCAGGCATTCATTGGGTGCCAGCTGTAGGCTGGGTTCTGGGGGTAGAAGGATGAATCTGCCCTGGTGGGGTGTTCCAGTTACACTTTATTTACAACCACAGCTGAGGAGTTGGCGGGCCGGGCGAAACCCTCAGGTTCTGCTCAGTCGTCTCCCATCTCCCCACCGTTACCGTGTCCGTCGCTGGATGCTGCACCCCCGCCCACAGCTTCTCCCGGCCTGCTCCCTTTCTGCCACATTGCCCTCACCCAGAACACGACTTCTTGCTAGCTGTCCCCATAGCTTCGTGTTCTTCAGCCATCAGTCATGGCAGACGCAGAATCACTGTTGGCTGAGCGCTCCTCGGGAGCCCAGGCCCTGCTGGTGGCTTTGGCTGCATCGCCCCATTACTGCTCACGACCTGTGAAGCCCTTGCTGCTTTTCCCCTCCAGGGTCTGCTGCTTCCAGTCCTTGCCACCTCACAGTTCCAGCCTCTGGTTCTTCCTTCTTTTAGGGTGTCCTATCGGAATACTTCTTCCCACATGGCTTTCTTCCGCATATACCACCACTCAGGAAATCAGAATGCAGAAGCCCAGTGGCTGTGGAAAGCCTGCTGACTGCTCAGGCCCCCGGGGCCCTCTGGTTGTGTCTTTGTGGATTAGTGGTTTGGTTCTTCCCCTTTACTCCAGGTCTGTGCCAGTCTGGATCTAGGAGAGTGGGGGCCTCTTCCAGGGCCTTCTGCCTTCTATGGGCCCCTGGACCCAAGCTGGACTTGGCCTTCCCTGGGCTGCCTAGGTCAGCTGCTTCTGCTCAAGGCTCCGTCAGTTGTTCACAGAGGTTTGGCCAACAGCCCAATGCCAAACAGCTCTGGTTCTTGACTTTGGGCCCACTCGTGTAGCTCTGGTCCTCCTCAGGGCTGCCTCAGACCGGCCACAGGGGCTCCAGAGATGCCGCGGGCTGTCATCCTCAGCAGGCTTCCTGGAAGCTTGCATTAGGATTGGACTGGACCCTCAGAGTTGATCTGTTTCTTGCAAGTTCAGTAGGATGGTGGCATGGTCTGGATGCCCATCTGGCTACCAGGTGGGTGTCTGCACAGAGGCTTCCAGAGGTGGGTGTGGGGGGCAGGAGCCAGCGGGTGCCCTTGAGTTGTTGGCCCAGTGAAGGCTGTGACCTGTGTCCCAGGAGCCCTCAGCAAGTCCTGGTTTGTGCTCATGACCTCTCCCTCGGGTGGAGCTGGGCCCTGTCTGTCTTGTCAGGACAGGTATCCAGCTAGGTCTTGCATCAGTCCCATCACAGGCCAAGTCTCTGCTCAGAGGAGCGCCTTAGTGTTTTCTTCCTGGGCTCACAGTCAAGGTTAAAATGTGAGTCTTCAGCGTCTGCCAAACAGACATGCCCTGACCTGGCTGGCCACCCTTCAGCATCTCTGAGCAACTTGAATATCCATAGAAACTCCAGTCTCTGAAAGTAAATGTCTTATGCGGTACACACATCCTTAAGAGGACTTTTGACAATTCTTTTTTAATTTAACTATATAGGGTCTTAGCTGTATCACATAGGACCTTTCTAGTTGTACTGAGCAGGCTTGGTTGCTCCATGGCATGTGGGATCTTAGTTCCCAGACCAAGGATCGAATCTGTGTCCTCTGCATTACAAAGCTGATTCTTAACCACTGGGCCACCAGGCAAGTCCCTTTCTCCAGAGGATCTGGTCACCAACCTTGCCCTTCCTCCTTCTAGCGAAAGGGGTCTTCTAGCGCATCACTTCCTTGCTTTCTAAGGTTTTCTCGGGTCCATGCAGCCTCCACCTCTTGGCCTGTCACTGCCAGAGAGCCACTTTGGGGACTGTCGGTCTCCCATCTGACCTTCAGGAGCCTCTGCAGTTTGTCCCCGCCTGGCCATATTCCACCAGCCGGGAAAACAAACTCATTTCCATCTTCCTGTGTCCACAGTCTGATGTTCATTTATTTAAACCTGCTGTGTGTCTCTGTTTCTTACGCTTTTTTAAAGTGAGTTTCATTTAAACCTTTTCAGTTTTCAGCTACAATCTTTAAATTGCTCCTTGTGCTTTCTATTTTTATCCTTGCCCGTGCTGGGTCTTCACTGCTGCGTGGGCTTTTCTCTAGTTGCGGTGAGCAGGCTTCTCATTCGGTGGTTTCTCTTGCGGACCATGGGCTTCAGGGCACGAGGGTCTCAGTAATTGGGGCATGTGGGCTCAACTCTCAGGTTCTAGAGCACAGGCCCAGCTGCTCCGCGGCATGTGGGATCTTCTCAAATCAGGGACTGAACCCTTGTCTCCTGTATCGGCAGGGAGATTCTCCAGCACTGAGCCACCAGGGAAGCCCTCTTGTGCTTTCTTCACTTGATCTTAGCCAAAAGGCTGAGAAGCAATCCTCTTGTGCTTTCTTGATTATTACCTAGAATGGCTCAAGTCCCACAAAGCCCTCCCTGACCATTGCCATCAGCCTTTCCTTCTGCTGACTGCTGGGCTGCCTGTCTGTGTGATGTGACCTCACACCTGAGTGTAGATTGTCACATGCATCCTCCCTTTCATTCACATGTGGTGAGAAAAGACAGTAAAGACACAGCTCTGACTTGAATTCTAGCTCCACCACTCACCCCAATACTTCAGTTTCCTCTCTGTAAAAGGGAAATGAAAAGAGGTGGTGGTGGTAGTGGTTCCGTCCTTATCAGTCATCTTCTCCCCCAGCAGACCTGATGCTTCATGCTGTGATTAACTTCCCTCTCTCACTCCCAGGCACATGGCCACCTCTGGCCTGGACCACCAGCTGAAGGTCTTCGACCTGCGAGGGACGTTCCAGCCTCTGAGCGCTCGGACCCTGCCCCAAGGTGCAGGGCACCTGGCGTTCTCCCAGCGGGGACTGCTGGCAGCGGGAATGGGCGATGTGGTCAACATTTGGGCAGGACAGGGCAAGGCCAGCCCTCCTTCCCTGGAGCAGCCCTACCTCACGCACCGGCTCTCGGGCCACGTGCACGGCCTTCAGTTCTGCCCCTATGAGGATGTGCTGGGAGTGGGGCACAGCGGGGGCATCACCAGCATGCTGGTCCCTGGTGAGCAGGCAGGGCTGGGGCTCCAAGCGGTGACCTCGAAATGGAGGCTTTTGTGGGCTGGACCCTGAGACAGCAGGGGGCTCCTGTCACGCTGGAGCAGGTTCCTGTTATAGTTCCACGTGCCCCCTCTCCCTCCAGGGGCTGCCGAACCCAACTTCGACGGCCTGGAGAGTAACCCATACAGGAGCCGGAAGCAGCGGCAGGAGTGGGAGGTGAAGGCGCTGCTAGAGAAGGTGAGGATGCGCCTGCGCCCCCGCGGGCTGGGGCGGGGGGTCTTAGGAAGAAAGGATTTCAGCAGTGCCTCTGCTTTCTGTCCCTCTTTGGTGTCACCTTCCTGTGGATCCTTACCCGTCCGTCCCTCTGTGTTGCATCCAGGTGCCCGCCGAGCTCATCTGTCTGGATCCACGAGCCCTGGCAGAGGTCGATGTCATCTCTTTGGAGCAGGCAAAGAAGGAACGGGCAGAGAGGCTGGTACGGAGCGGGGCTCCGAGGGCCCGGGCGCCCCTTCCCACCACGTCCCATCCCCACTGCATCCTCAGAAGCACAGCTCCCTGCCCCAGAGGCTGCTGCAGCTTTCACCTCCTTCCCCTTCCTCAGGGCTACGATCCCGATGCCAGGGCTCCCTTCCAGCCAAAGCCAAAGCAGAAAGGTCGCAGCTCGACCGCGAGTCTGGTAAAGAGGAAGAGGAAGGTCATGGACCAGGAGCACAGGGTGAGCGGGCACCGGGGGCGGGCTGGGCATCCCAAGGGGAACGCCCTCCTGCTGGCCCCGCTGGCCTCATCCACCTGCCACTTCTCACCTGTCTCTCCCTACCCAGGACAAAATCCGCCAGAGCCTGGAGCAGCAGCTGCAGAAGCAAGAGAAGGCCAAGCCCACGGGGGCCCGGCCGTCGGCCCTGGACAGATTCCTGCGCTGAGTCAGGCTCCCGGACCCGGGAGAAACATTCTCTCCCCACGCCCACCTGTGGGGAATTACCCGTCCCTGGAATGAGGAGGGAGCAGGGAGCCCCCTTCCTCCTGGGGAGGACAGCTGGTTCCTGGGGTGGGGGGTGGTCGGTATTAAAAAGGAACGTGGACTTTTGGATACCGTGTCTCAATCATCCCGTGAACCTGTCCCCTGCCTGCGTGCACCCTGGGGCTACTCTTGGACGTGAGGGGCTGTGTCTCCCCTCTGGCCCCACCCGTCTTGTGGGCGCTGTGGCCTCGTCCAGCTCCCTAAGGCCTTCCTCCAGGGAGAGGTATGCTCCAAGTCCCTGGAGATGGCCTTCCCCACCAGCAGGCTCTGGTAGCCTCTGGGTTTCCCAGGATTGTGTTCTGAGAGTCCTGGACCACACACTCAAAGAAGAAAAAAGACAAGTTTATTGAGGGGCCTATGCCCCTCCCCTGCCATGGCTGGAGAGAACAAGCCAGCGTGTGTGGTTCTTCCTGAAGACCATCTCTGGGGCTGGCAGGCCAGGCAGCCCCCTAGGTCCCTCCTGTGACCCTCAGTCTTCAGTGACAGCCCGAGCACCTGTGTGGAGCAGCTTGCTCAGCTGCAGCCAACTAGCGCTCCTGCTTTGGGCCTGGGAGAAAGAAAGGTGGGGGGGGGTGCTGGCTGGACCCTCCATTCCACACCCCTCTCCTGGGTGCCCAGGCCCTCTCAGCTGTGAAGCCAAGCTATTAACCGGCATCGCAGGATGCCCAGGAGCCCCTGGAGCCAGGAGCAGAAAGGTACAGTTCTTTCCGCATCAGAGCCACCCACTAGCTTCCAGGCTTCCTGCATCTCCCAGGGGTCCAACTTGTGCGATGTCAGAAGGAATTTCCCATAGCAGCACCGATCCAGGGGGTAGTGGGTGGCACCAGCCAGCTTGACACAGTGGGTTGGGGCAAGGCCTCCTCGGCGGGCACTTAACCCCACAAAAACATCCTCCAGGGGCAGAAGGGGTGCCCGGCTGGCCACCTTCAGGATAAGCTGCACAGCAGAAGCTGATAGCACATAGCCCGTGCCTGAGGCGTAGGGGGGAAAGGGGCCCCAGGAGGGAGGCCACTGCTCCTCCGATACCTGGTGCTTGCCTCCCGGTGACCGAGAGGGCTGCACCCGCCAATGCACGCGACCCAAGTACAAGAGAGGCACTGGCTGGCTCCCCAAGGTGGGGCTTCCGTCCCACTTCTCATCTCCAGCCTTCGCCTTTCTCGGGGGCCCCACGCCCGTCTCCCATTGCTCCCAGCGGCCTCCCCGCCTGACCAGCTCCGACACCAGTTCGGGGACGTTGACGAACACATCATCGTCGGTCTTGAGGATGTAGCGGGCCGTGGGGCAGTGTCTGTCGGCCCAGCTCAGCCCGCTGAGGGTCTTGAGGGTGAGGTTGCGGTAGGAGTCCTGGAAGGCTGCCTGCATGATGTCCCCGTGGGCCGCCGACTCCCACACCAGGTCGCTCCCGCGCGACCCCCAGCCGGGCTCTCCCAGCAGGAAAACAGTCTGCACCCTGAGCCCGCGGACCTCGCGCAGGCGGCCCCAGGAGGCCCGGATGGCGTTTCTCTGGTTCAGGTTGTCCGGGGCGGTGCAGACCAGGATCAGGAGGAAGGGAGGGGGGCCGGGCGCGCCGCACGCCGCCTCGTTGGGGATCAGGAGGCGGGGCAGGGCCAGGGGCGGCCCGGGCGAGGCCGGGCCGGGGAGCAAGGAGGCCAGGGAGAGGCTCAACAGCTCCTCCCCGAGGCCGGAGGGCCCAAAGAGGGTCCAGACGAGCAGGAGCAGCAGGGCGGCCAGGAGCAGGCGCCGGGACAAGCCGGGGCGCATGGTGCGGCGCGGCCAGAGGGCACCTGGGGGGAGAGACCGGGCGTGGTTAGAGGCCGCGGAGCGCGGTTCTCAGACAGCGGCCTGCAGCGAGCCACCCCCGGGACGGGGCGGCGGCCGGTGCCGACGCCCTAAGCTGCCCTCGCGGCGGGGCCCGCGGGGACGTTACCTGGTCGGCGCGGCCGACAAGGCCCGGCTCCATGGCCGGCCGTCTCCGCTCGCCGCCCCTCCCCGCCGGAAGGCGTGGCGTGCGCAGCCCCCGCCGGAAGCTCCGCGGCTGCGCGCTTGGCGGAACACAGACTGGAGGGAGCGGGGGGTGCGCAAGGGGGGTCTTTGCCCAAAACGGGAAGCGGGTTTGGATCCGCGGGCCTCGGCCACATCGGCCGGACGCCGTGCGGCCGGCGCCTCCCCACACCCACCCCCGCGCGGCGGGGCTCAACGTTTCCAGGTCACCAACACCAGCATCTCCAGCCTTCGGAGACGTACGGCGGTCAATACGCAGATACTCACCTAACCGGCCGCTGGCTAGGCTCAGCTACCTGCGCAAGCCCCAACACCCCGCCAGCCAGCAAGGGGAAGCCGGGCCTTGGAATGTCCGAGAGCGCCCCCTCGAGGGTGAATGTGCAGCTCCTCCCTCTACCCACCTGGAGAGTGGCACCAATAGGTAAAAGGTTGCTTCTGGTAAGGGGGTGTGGCAACAGCATAGCTTTAATCAAGACCAAGAGTGTTAGGAGCTCTCTAGAATATACCTGTCAACGCAGGGGACACAGACCCCACCCCAGGTCCCGGAATGCCGCATGCCCTAGGGCAACTGAGCCCAGGGACCACCACTTCGGTGCCTACACGGTGCCTACACACTACCGTGCCGCGGAGCCTGTGCTCTGCAATGAGCAGCCATGCTCACAACTAAAGAGAAGCCGAGCGCAGCGAGGACACAAAGACCAAGACAAGGTCTGGGCAGCTGAGTGGGGACATCAATCGAGTGTGAAAAATGACCAACAGGGCCCGGTGTGAAAGCATATTCCCTATCAGAGTTTCCAGAAAAACGCAAAGAACCACAAGACGGAAGCCGTTAACTGTATAAACTATTTATTAACACAAAGCCCACACATTATTTCTTCTTGGACACACCCACAGTGCGACCACGGCGGCCTGTGGTCTTGGTGTGCTGGCCTCGGACACGGAGTCTGCAGGGAGAAAAGACAAAGGTTACTCACCATATCAAGCAAATCTGGGAAAAGACGGGGCATGAGAGTCCCCTGGGAGTCTAAGGACAGACAAATGGGCCCCCACTCACCCCCAGAAGTGGCGCAGCCCCCTGTGGGCCCGAATCTTCTTCAGGCGCTCCAGGTCTTCACGGAGTTTGTTGTCTAGACCGTTGGCCAGGACCTGCACAGACGGGGGACAGTGAGGGATGGCTGTTCTCCGCCCTGGTCTCCTAGGTCCAGTCCCAACTGGACAGCCTGCTTTTCTTTCTGCTCTCCCCTCTCCACACACACCTGGCTGTATTTCCCGTCCTTCACGTCCTTCTGTCTGTTTAAGAACCAGTCTGGGATCTTGTATTGGCGTGGATTCTGCATAATGGTGATCACACGTTCCACCTGGCAGGCAGGACAAGGGTCAGGTCCAGACAGCCCCCATCTCCAGGCAGGCCCAGGCCCAGCCCCAGCCCCGATCCCTGTCCTCACCTCATCCTCGGTGAGCTCCCCGGCCCTCTTGGTGAGGTCGATGTCTGCTTTCCTCAACACCACATGAGCATATCTTCGCCCCACACCCTGAGGAGAGGTTTTAGAGTTGTGTGAGTCTGACCTTTTGGGTTGCTCATGATTCAAAAAGCACACAAAAGTAGGGTCCAAAATAACATACTCTTCCAGATACAAAGCCTAATCATTAAAGGGAAAAAAAGGTTTTGATATCCCCTGAAAGCTGTAGCACCCGAGTGGCACCTTCTGATTTCTACACAGTGGAGACGAAATTGATGCTTCTCAGTCAATGGAGCACCAAAGCAACAAGATCAAGGTTCTCTGAATTAACGGTTGAGGGACAGCATGGTCAGTTGCTCGTGATGTCAAAGGGCCATAGGCCATGATCCTTTGGGCAGGTCACTAAATCCCTGTGATCAAAATAAACACTGAGACCAGTGGCATCCTGTCACCACCAACACTGGTGCTCCTTGCCACCTGAGCTCACGAGCCAAACAGATTTGCAAAGTGAACGACTGTGTGCTGGGTTGAGTAGTGTTCCACCAACTTTCTGTTCATCGGGAGCCTCAAAACATGGCTTTGGTTAGAAATAGTTAAATCCAATGACTGGTATTCTTATAAAAGGAGAGGACACAGACAAGCAAGAAGGCCATGTGATAAGGTGAGACACTAGAGTGATGCAGCTGCCAAGACAAGGAAACCAAGGATGTTTGGCACGGAACTGAGAGATTAAGTTTCGGTTGTTTTAAGTCAACAAATCTGTGTCACAAAGGTCCCAGGAAACTGGATTTCCTCTCTGTAAGAAAGTGACCTGGAGGTCAAATTACCAAATTGATTGAGAGGAGACTAAGATCTAAGTGTCTCTCAAATTTAAATATTTACAGGTGGTATGTCTGAGACTTGCTTTAAAATACAAGTGGGTAGAGAAAGGTAAAGATAAAACAAGATTCTAATTTTTAACTAGATGATACATCGACCGTTGTTCAGTCACCCAGTAGTGTCCAACTCTTTGCTACCCTGTGGGCGGTAGCACACCAGGCCTCCCTGCCCCCCACCACCTCCCAGAATTTGCCCAACTTCATGTTCACTGCATCGGTGATGCTGTCCAGCCATCTCACCTCTGATGCCCTCTTCTCCTGTCCTCAATCTTTCCCAGCATCAGATGACCAAAATACTAGAGCGTCAACATCAGTCCTTCCAGTGAATATTCAGGGTTGACCTCCCTTAAGATTGACTGGTTTGATCTCCCTGCTGTCCAAGGGATTTTCAGGAGTCCCTTGGATGCCTCAATAGGGGGCCAATAATTCTCTCTCTCCTACTTTTTAGCGTTTATGATTTTTGATAAACAGCTTTTCTTTTTTTTAAGTTGCTGTCAAGCTTTTTGAAAGCCCTGTTCAGATACTGGCTTGCCAATTATGAGAACCAGTGGGTATCATCCAGTCATTGTGACTAGTTCCAACCATGTTTCCAAACAATCCAGATGACCAGGTATCATCCTGATTTAGAGGAAGGGCAGGCCAACCTTAAGGACTATTCATAGCAGAAGTGCACAAATGGAAAGAAAAGAAGGGATTGTGGCATAAAAAAACCTTGCAGGTGTGTTACCACTTAGTAAATACCCTTTTCTGCTTATGTCACCTTTGATACCTCACCTTTCCCAATTAACTTTGCTCCTTTAATTTTCTGAGGAATCCCTCCTCCTACTCAGCCTCCAGCCCCAGCAACTCCCTTCCAATTTATAAGTATTACTCAACCCCACATTCCAAATCATTAACAAAAGACCAGGTACCTCTAAGCTTTGGCTGTCTCACCAGAGAAGAGCCAGCAAAAGCTGAAACACAGTTAGCAAAACCCCAAGTACCTGTGTATCTCTAGAATAATCTTTCCCAGTGGTAAGCAGGGCATGAGATTCCCTAAGAGAGTCTTATCAACATTCTCATTAAGTACTGGAAACTGCTTACAAAATCTGTTTTAAGGTCATCACATATACTTAAGGTAACAAATACCAAACTAGTTAATTTCAAAGAAGCAGGGAGAAAGGGTTTAATAGAAGCATCCTATCAACCACGCTCATCTTTTATTTTCACTATCTGACCTAAGCATTCTAGCAATCTTTAAAAACAGAAGCAACCTCAGAGATACAGCAGGTTCAGTTCCAGACAACACCCAACAACACTGAAATAAAGAGAGCTACATGGTATTTTGGTTTCTCAGCACATGTAGTTACATAATCTATTAAGTGAGCAACTGCCTATACATACCTTAATCAAGACACTTTATTACTATGAAGTACTAACCATCATGTGAACTTTAAGCAAGTCTAAATCTTTTTGCAATAGTAACAAAGGTCACTGATCACAGATAAGCATAACAAATACACCACTGAAAACTTTTAAAGTATTTCATCAAAATGTGACAGACACACCATGTGTGCAAATGTTGAAGAACTGTCTTAAGAGCTACCACAAAAAAACACAGTATCTGCAAAGCTCCACAAAATGAGGTGAGCCTGCACTGAACACTGTATTTTTCACTGACTTACTAGTTTCACAGAAGATGAAACGTACTATTTAAGAATGAAAGCCGTGCTCCTTGAATTAGAGTGAAAAAGTAAACGTGACAAATCTCACCAAGAAAAGCTGATGCTGATTTGCCGTTTTAAACAATCTATAAAATACTTATCATAGTGTCTTCTGGGGATTCTAAGCAACCTTGGCTCCAAGAAGTGTAAACATACTGGCAGAAAACATTCAGTCATTTCCACAATTAAAAAATCTTTTTAAGGATAACATCCCCATCTGGAAGGCTGGGAGTTCATTAGGTTAAGGAAGATATCCAAGCTTGCATTCACTGACATAATAACTATAGGTTTCTTCATACTTGGAATCTCTTGGCATTTCTATTTACCCTTCAAATGGTACAATTATCCAACTTCCCCATTCCCTAGGTGAAATCTCTTGGTTTGACCTGAGAGGACTCTCTGGCTTTTCTCACTTACCTTTTGGGACAATGAGGGCGAGCGGTTAAGAGAACTAATTGCTCTCTTAATCGTCCTTTTTTTTTACCTAGCAGACAAGACCATCTGGTTGGGACTCCCCTCACTTTGCCTCACTTTCAGCTCAGGTGTTAACAACTCAAGTTTCATCTATAGTCTCTAGTCCTTACCCTGCGTGTGTGTGAGTCGCTCAGTCGTGTCTGATTCTTTAAGACTCCATGGACTGTTGCCCCACCAGGCTCCTCTGTCCGTGGAACTGGCAAGAATACTGGAGGAGATTCTCCAGGGGATCTTCCCAACCCCAAGGATCAAACCCTGGTCTCCCGTATTGCAGGCAGATTCTTTACCGTCTGAGCCACCAAGGAAGCCATCAGTCCTTACCCTACTTTACCTTAATTGCAGTGATGGCAAAGGCAATTTTCCGCCGCCCATCGATGTTGGTGTTGAGTACTCGCAAGATGTGCTGGAACTTCTCAGGGATTACTAGAGACTGATAGAGATTGAGGGAGAAATTAGAGTGAACTACTATCAAACCGTAACCTCAAACACGAACGCTAAGCTTGTCACACAGGGAGCAGGAAACCCCCGTCAGGTCTTCACGACACAACAAACTCCTGAATCCTGCAGACAGCAGGAACATGAAGTGTTCAGGCCTGGGAAAACGCAACCTCGGGGAAGAAGTGTGTCTCCTACCCGTGCCCCAAGTACACTCTGAGTGGCGGAGACTGAGGTCCCCACTCACGCCCAAACCGTTCTACTGCCCGGGGTGGGAGTTCCTCCGGCCCCAGCCCCCAGACTGGATGTCTTTAGTTGTCCTTTTCCAGAAGCGGTATCCGAGGCTCCACCCAGAAAGTTGGAGGCTCCCAAGACAGGACATTTTCAACCCTCTGACAGCAAGACCTTCCCTGCCCCGGTCCCGATGTCGCTAGATCCCCGCAAGGATTGTACTCTTACCATGGCGGCGGCCCCAGCGGCGGCGTGTAGGCCTCCAGTGGAAGAGAAAACGGAAGTGACGTAACAGCCTTATATTGCTACCAGGCGGAACGGGCGGAGCTATCTGAGCAAGGAGCTTCCGGAAACTATGCAAGACCCTGAATCGGGCGGCATGACTTCCGGTCCGGGTTTTCTTTACTGTTCGTACAGGTCTTGTGTGTGCGAGCAACAAAGGTTCCGGATTGAGATTGTGCTTAAGAATTCCACTTGTTTTCACTTGGGTGAAGCGGTTACAGCTGAAAGAGGAAGACTGGAGGCAAACAAATATCTGGGAGCGATTTCGCGCCGTGCAAGACACTCCAGGATCTGTAGTTCCATTCCGGGGAACAGATTCGCCTGACTGACAGCTGCCGGAAGTGAGGCTGCGCGGAATGGCCGCCGCTGCGACCATGGCGGCAGCTGCCCGTGAGCTGGTGTTGCGGTCCGGGGCCTCAGATATGGAGGAGGAGGAGGGCCCGCTGGTGAGAGGCAGGGCTGTTTCTCCTTCAGAGTCTTGTCCAGTCTCCTCATGTCAGGAAAGCCTGGGCTGGGTGTAGGCACAAGGGTGGAACTCGCAGCTGCCAATGATGCTACCCGGCTTGGTTCTCCATACGCCTCCGTGGGATCCGACCTGAACCTGAGCTGGGGTCAGCATGGCCGAGACTTTGGCTCTGGGGCCACAATTTCAGTTAACTTACAGATGTTTGGGCAGAATAGAGAAGCAAGTCTAGGAACATGGCTTCTGGAACCAGATTGCTTGGGCTTTAATTCAGGCTCTGCCACGTATACTCTGTGTGTCTTCGGGCAAGTTTAACTTGCCTCTCTATGCCCTTATTTCCACACCTATAAGGTGAAAAAACTAAGACCTACTATCTATGTTGTGGGTTAGGACTGGGTGAATGAATATATGTAAGATGGCACCTGGCACGTAGGTAAACACTATGTATTAGCTGGTAGTTTTAAAGAGGTTGGCGCGCCCCCGAGGGATGGTGATAGAACATTTAAGGTAGCAGCAGTCTGCGGCTGCTGCTGCTGCTGCTGCTGCTAAGTCGCTTCAGTCGTGTCCGACTCTGTGTGACCCCACAGACGGCAGCCCACCAGGCTCCCCCGTCCCTGGGATTCTCCAGGCAAGAACACTGGAGTGGGTTGCCATTTCCTTCTCCAATGCATGAAAGTGAAAAGTGAAAGTGAAATGGCTCAGTCATGTCTGACTCTTAGCAGCAGTCTAGAGATCCTAAATTCACCTGCAAGTTCTGTTCTGCCTTCTGCATCTTCTAATTTTTCTGATTTGGTTACCTTCACGCTTCGTGGTTTGCCTGTCTCCTTGTCCCATTCCTATCCATCAGCCCCGATTAGTAGACTGAGACAATATGGAACTTTTGACATTTTGTGAACTCAGTATTTACCTGTGATTCCCCAGTGAAAGTCCCTCTTCTCCGCTTGAAGGATTGGTGACTACTCCATTATATTTTGTTCTACTTCTCTCTTTCCCATTAACCTGTTCCTCTCCAGGGGAGTGGTCCAGGTCTTCGGGAGCCATTGCAGATTGGAGAGTTGGACATCACCTCTGATGAATTCATCCTGGATGAAGTGGATGGTAAGTGATGGCAGAGGGTGGGGGGTATGCGGTCCTGTAACCTGAGAGGCTGGGCTCTGCAAGTACTAAGGCTGGGACTGGTGTGTGGATGTTCAGTGTGGAGACAGAGCTGTAGAATTAGCTGAACCCTTATGATGAACTTCTATTTGCAGTTCACATTCAGGCAAATCTGGAGGATGAGTTAGTAAAGGAAGCTCTTAAAACGGTGAGGCTTTCCACTATACTAATCTGCCCCTTCCTGAACCCTCCCCTTAAAGGAAAGAAAAAAGTCTTTTGCGCTCCTACTATCACCCTGGTCTTTTTCTCTAGTCCTTTGCTGACTCTGTTCCAGTGTCCCTTCACTGACTTCCTCCTGACCCTCTCACATTTCTGTTCTCCCAGGGTGTGGATCTTCGTCACTATTCAAAGCAGGTTGAGCTGGAGCTACAGCAGATTGAGCAGAAGTCCATTCGGGATTGTATCCTCCAGCAGAGGAGAGGGGTGCTGTTATTAAAACGGGCATTTTGTAGGGGTATGGTGCTGACAGCCCACCCGGGGCCACCGTCTTCTCTCTGAGGTTTCTGTCACCTCAGGGAGAAATTGGAGAGGTCCTGCGGAGGTCTGAGAATCTCCATGTCCACAGTGAGGCCCCTTGACTTGTTGTGAGTCAGATATCCAAGAGAGTGAGAACATAGCATCTTTGCACAATCAGATCACAGCCTGCGATGCTGTCCTTGAGGTTAGTAACCATGCCCTGGGACCCCTCATATCCCAGAGCGCAGATCATGGTCATGGTCTTCAGGATGATTCTTTAGGCCATCTGCCTCAGGCAGGGACGGATGATCTCAGCAGCCGTTTTTGTTGTTGCTGCCGTGACTAACGTTGTTATTTGCCTTTGCTGTGCCTTTTTCCTCATCACCCACTACTCTCATAGTTGGATAGGTACTAGAGACTTTACCTAGAGACTTGTCCCCTACCAATCCTATGGCTAATCAGCAGCGCTTCTGCCTTCTCCCAGCGCATGGAGCAGATGTTGGGAGCTTTTCAGAGTGATCTCAGCTCCATCAGCTCTGAGATCCGGACACTGCAGGAACAGTCTGGAGCCATGAACATTCGACTGCGGAACCGGCAGGCTGTCCGGGGGAAACTCGGGGAGCTTGTTGATGGTCTCGTGGTGCCCTCTGCTCTGGTCACGTGAGTCACTAGTTTGAACGGTCCTAACGTCATAGCTAACTCATTGGAAAAGATCCTGCTGCTGGGAAAGGTTGAAGGCAGAAGACAGAGGATGAGATGGTTGGATGGTGTCACAGATTCAATGGATATGAGCTTGGGCAAACTCCAGGAGATAGTGAGGGACAGGGAGGCCTGGCATGGTGCAGTCCATGGGGTTGCAAAGAGTTGGACACGACTGAGTGACTGAATAACAAAGGACAACAATGTCATAGAAAGTAGATGGGCAGGCGTGACCTACCCTACTTAACCACGTGGGTCTCCTGGCTTCAGGTTATCACACACTTTCCAGAAAATGATGAGCAGTTGACAGCTCTTTTTTACCCTGACTCAGGCTTTAAGGAATAGGAATCATCTGGGGTTGGGCATCGAGAAAGGGTTTAAGGTTGATGTGGGTGATGGAGGTATGTGTGTCCAGGAACAGAATACTTTGTGCACGTGTTCTAACCCTATGATGCAGTGTACAAAGGGAGAGGAGACACACGCTGGATGCCAGGGGTATGGTTTAGAGTCTCGAGGTGTCTGAGTCTCCCTCCTCACCCATCCCACCCCTCCCTGCTCCCCAGGGCAATTTTGGAGGCACCAGTCACAGAGCCCCGGTTCTTGGAGCAGCTGCAGGAGCTGGATGCTAAGGCAGCTGCAGTCCGAGAACAGGAGGCTAGGGGCACAGCGGCCTGTGCAGATGTCCGGGGCGTGCTCGACCGCCTCCGAGTCAAGGTGGGAAGTGGGGGTGGACATACGACTCGAACCAGCCTCCCTTAGACCTCTACCCTGGATTGCCCTGGCAAAGCTCGCTGTAGCCCACCCCCAAGAACTTCTTGCCTTTATGTGGCAGGGCTCATCCTCACATCTCTGGGTTCCTCTGAAAGTCTTAACAGATATCAAAGAGGTGTTCTCTACTCTTGCTCGTCCAACAGTCAACGTTCATTCCTTCCCTCGGTGCTTCCCAGGCAGTGAGAAGGCTACAGCTTCATGCCTTGTGTTTGGTCCCCCACATCTAGGCTGTGACGAAGATCCGAGAGTTCATCCTTCAGAAGATTTATTCCTTCAGAAAGCCAATGACCAACTATCAGATCCCACAGACAGCCTTGCTGAAATACAGGTCGCCACCCAGAGAGTGGGCGGGTGTCCCTGGGGGGCTGGCTGGGAGACTGACTGGTTCCTGGCTCCTCCAGGTTCTTCTATCAGTTCCTGCTGGGCAACGAACGCGCCACTGCGAAGGAAATCAGGGACGAGTACGTGGAGACGCTGAGCAAGATATACCTGTCTTACTACCGCTCCTACCTGGGGCGGCTCATGAAGGTGCAGGTAAGCCCGTGGAAGGAGAGGTGCTCTGGGCGCCTGAGTTGAGAGGAGTGACTGTGTAAAGAGACGTCTTTTTTTCTTGTACATTGGGAAGCAATGTTCCAGTTCTCTATCCTCTCTTCTCTAGTATGAGGAAGTCGCTGAGAAGGATGACCTAATGGGCGTGGAAGATACAGCCAAGAAAGATATCTTGGAGCTGAGGGGCACTCAGCTGGGCCTGGAGAGGGAAGGGCCTCTGGCTCCAGCCTCCAAGGCCCTGCTGCTTACCTTTTTCTGTGGGACCAAAACTTTGCAAATGAGATCAAGGCGGGGACCTCCCTCCCCAGAAAAATGCACAGATCACCCTTACACTGAGTTTTGTGTATGATGTCAGGGAGCGTAGAGGCTCCCTGGAGCCCATTCACAGATGTCAGGTGAAGTGGGGCCCCAAGACTGGGGAGGAGGGACCCCGAGGCCATGTCTGACTGCTGGGGGCCCCTGGAGGTCCTGGGTCTTTGATCTTCCGTCACAGTTGTGATCTGTTTCCCTTGACTCTGGCCTTTCACGATTCTTCTCAAAGCCATCCCTCCGCAGCAGGAACACCATCTTCACCCTGGGGACCCGGGGCTCTGTCATCTCCCCCGCTGAACTGGAAGCCCCCATCCTCGTGCCCCACACTGCCCAGCGCGGGGAACAGAGGGTAGGAGGGAGAGCCAGCCTCAGCCTCAGGGTGGGGCTCTGAGCACAGAGCTCAGGCCAGAGCTTCCCGGCTGCAGGGCCCGGGGGAGTCCCCATCTTCAGTTGCCCCTGCACTCTGCGATGAGAGGAGGGTTGGACCATTGACTCAGGGTGTTACAGAGGGTGATAGGTCATTAGGCAGGTGTGGCGGTAAATGCGGGAGCAGCAACAGCAGGTGGGGGTGGGCTCTTTTCGTGTAGCCCTCCCCCCACCCCGCCCCTGCCCTTCAGTACCTGTTCAGGAAGCCCTTTTGCAACCTGAATGAGGGTTAGATGGGGAGGGTCTTCTGAGCTACTGGTACCCAGTTGAGCTGATGTTCCAGCCATGTCCACAGAGAGCCAGGACTGGGGTCCACCCGTCTGTGTCTCTTCCTGCCTCTCCCACCCATCCTAGTATCCTTTCGAGGCCCTCTTCCGCAGCCAGCACTACGCCCTCCTCGACAACTCCTGCCGTGAATACCTCTTCATCTGTGAGTTCTTCATGGTGTCTGGCCCGGCTGCCCACGATCTGTTCCATGCTGTCATGGGCCGCACCCTCAGCATGACCCAGGTGAGCTCGCTGGCTCCTGGGCTCCTCAACCCTGTCCCCAGTCCTCATCAGCACTGCAGTGAGGCCACGGCCCTGGAGCACTGAAGGCAGGATCCTCTCATTTTAGAATGCATGCGCCTCATTCTCACTGTGTGTGACTCCCCACAAAACCATCAAAGCTTGGGGGTCCCTGAGGCGCCCCTCCTTCTGATTCACACCTAGGCGATAGCACCCAACACTTAGAGGCTCCTAGACCTTGGTTCCCGGCCCTGAATTCTGCTGTGATGGGCTTGTGATCATAGATTAGGTGAGCAAGGCCACAGGACCACGTGAGTGGCTGGTGGACAGGAAAGGAGGTGCGTTTTCCATTTAGATCTCTCCCTGTACCCGCAAGTGTCATGTCCCCCAAGGAGCACTGCATCTGTCCATGGTCACTGGGAATGACAAAGGAAGAGACACTTCCAGTCCTCTGCCTGTTTCTAAATCCTCAACCACAGAAACACCTGGAGTCTTACCTCGTTGACTGTTACGATGCCATCGCTGTTTTCCTCTGCATCCACATCGTCCTCCGGTTCCGCAACATCACAGCCAAGAGGGACGTTCCTGCCCTGGACAGGTCACTGGTCCCATTTGTCTGCCTGGAGGCAGTATTGATGCCTCCACACTCACCTCTCACACCCACTCCTGCCTCCACTGATGGTCACCCCTCGATCAGGTTTCAGCCTCCCCCACCCCACCCGTGACATTCCTTGCCAGATCTCTGATTCTGATCAAGCCCACAGGTACTGGGAACAGGTGCTTGCCTTGTTGTGGCCACGGTTTGAACTGATCCTGGAGATGAACGTCCAAAGTGTCCGCAGCACTGACCCTCAGCGCCTCGGAGGGCTGGACACTCGGCCTCACTATGTGAGCATGGGCACGGGTGGCGGGGTCTGCTGAAAGGCAGGGCTGGCAGCCCCACTGTGTGGTCACTCGGCCTCGGGGCTGTGTCTCTGGGCCTGACTGGACATGTAGCCACGCTGTGTGGGGGCACCCTGGGAGTGTGGGCTGGGCACTGTGTGGGAGGGCCTGGAGGTGGGGATCGCCCAGAGGCTGGTTGGCCAGCTTCGAGAGAGTCAGGGGTTTTGTCGGTTGAGCCGGGGGGATTGGCGTGAGTTTTCGTCCCTCCTTCTTACTCCAGATCACGCGCCGATACGCAGAATTCTCCTCGGCTCTCGTCAGCATCAATCAGACGATTCCCAACGAACGGACCATGCAGCTGCTGGGCCAGCTCCAGGTGCGGGGTGCGGGAGGGGTCCCCTGCCCCTGGGGCTGAAGTGGAGGGGAGCCTTGCCTGCTCCTGTCACCCCCTCCTTTCGGTCTTTTTTTCAGGTGGAGGTGGAGAATTTTGTCCTCCGGGTGGCAGCTGAGTTCTCCTCGAGGAAGGAGCAGCTTGTGTTTCTGATCAACAACTATGACATGATGCTGGGCGTGCTGATGGTACCGAGGCCCCTGCCTGTCACCCTCCCCGAGGCCCCGGGCGCCCGCTCTGCCCCCTTTCCTGGGCATGCTGATGGTACCGAGGCCCTGCCCGTCACCCCCCCAAGGCCCCGGGCGCCCGCTCTGCCCCCTTTCCCCTCCCCGAGACCCCGGGCGCCCGCTCTGCCCCCTTTCCTGGGTGTGCTGATGGTACCGGAGGCCCTGCCCTGTCACCCCCCCCCCCGAGACCCCGGGCGCCCGCTCTGCCCCCTTTCCTGGGTGTGCTGATGGTACCGGAGGCCCTGCCCTGTCACCCTCCCCCGAGACCCCGGGCGCCCGCTCTGCCCCCTTTCCTGGGTGTGCTGATGGTACCGGAGGCCCCTGCCTGTCACCCTCCCCCGAGACCCCGGGCGCCCGCTCTGCCCCCTTTCCTGGGTGTGCTGATGGTACCGAGGCCCCTGCCTGTCACCCTCCCCGAGACCCCGGGCGCCCGCTCTGCCCCCTTTCCTGGGTGTGCTGATGGTACTGAGGCCCCTGCCTGTCACCCTCCCCGAGACCCCGGGCGCCCGCTCTGCCCCCTTTCCTGGGTGTGCTGATGGTACCGG
The DNA here is from genome assembly GCF_029378745.1 of Bos indicus. Classification (NCBI taxonomy): domain Eukaryota; kingdom Metazoa; phylum Chordata; class Mammalia; order Artiodactyla; family Bovidae; genus Bos; species Bos indicus. The sequence continues at coordinate 8,944,102 of NC_091782.1, read as the reverse complement.
AGGCCCTGCCCTGTCACCCTCCCCCGAGACCCCGGGTTCCCGCTCTGCCCCCTTTCCTGGGCGTGCTGATGGTACCGGAGGCCCCTGCCTGTCACCCTCCCCCGAGACCCCGGGTTCCCGCTCTGCTCCCTTTCCTGGGTGTGCTGATGGTACCAGAGGCCCTGCCCTGTCACCCCCCCCCCCCCCGAGACCCCGGGCGCCCGCTCTGCCCCCTTTCCTGGGTGTGCTGATGGTACCGGAGGCCCCTGCCCCGTCACCCCCCCCGAGACCCCGGGCGCCCGCTCTGCCCCCTTTCCTGGGTGTGCTGATGGTACCGGAGGCCCCTGCCCCGTCACCCCCCCCGAGACCCCGGGCGCCCGCTCTGCCCCCTTTCCTCCACGAGTGCAGAGATCACGTTGGCCTTGTCAAGCGTTTTCTTCTTGGAGTCTGACGTGGTGTCCGGCTCCATACGGTGAATGTGGAAGGACGGGGATATGCCAGCATGAAGGGCAGCTTCTCCCCAAACTTGAGACTCCCCTCTGTCTTTCCTCAGGAGCGGGCGGCGGATGACAGCAAAGAGGTTGAAAGTTTCCAGCAGCTGCTCAACGCGCGGACACAGGTAGGGGTGTGGGGTGAGGGCAGGGACAGTCCTGTGCTGTGTTTTGCTGGTGACTTTGGCTGCACTGGCTCTCTGTCGCGGCGCTCCGGCTTCTCTTGCTGCCACACACGGGCCCTAGAGCACAGGGCTCGGTACTTGCGGCTCGAGGGCTTAGTTGCCCCATTGCATGTATAGCCTTAGTACCCCAGCCAGGGGTTGAACCCACGTCCCCTGCATTGGAGGGCGGATTCTTAACCACTAGACCACCAGGGAAGTCACGTGTGTGCTGTTTAGGTCAGTGTGTGTGTGTGCGCGCACGCTTACAGTGGCAGCGGGCTCCAGGTACGCAGAATTGAAATTGTGATACAACTCTTGATTCACAACATGCTGTTGTTATCGGTCTGTTTTTTCTTTTTTTTTTTTTAATGATACAGACATCCACAAAGCTACCACACACCTTGGCAATAACTAACATCAAAGTCTGAGTTCTTCCTCGGCCCCTCTCTCTGTCTCTCACATAGAGGCGCTTATTGACCTAAATGTTGCGTTTATCATGCCCTGGCTATGGGCAATAATAGAGCTATAGGGAATTCCCTGGCAGTCCTGTAGTTGGGACTCTTGGCTTCTACTGCAGGGGGTATGGGAAGCTAAGATCCTGCATGCTGTGCAGCACACAACCAAAAAGGAAAGAAAAAAAATTGTATGCCGAAACAGTGACTATTCAGTTTTTGTTCTGAGTGCCGTAGTAACAGGATTGCAGGATTATTTGACGCATAATTTTTCTAGTATTGTCCTGTTATGACATGAGGCTGTAGCTCATTCTTTTTAAAGTCAATTAGTTTAGTTACTTCTATTAATTGTTGGCTGTGTTGGTCTTTGTTGCTGTGTGCGGGCTTTTTCTAGTTGTGGCAAACGGGGCTTCTCTCTCGTTTCGGAGCACGGGCTCCAGGGCGGGGTGCGCTCAGTAGTTACGGCTCTCCAGCTTAGTCGTCCTGCGATACGTGGGATCTTCCGGAACTAGGGATCTACCGTTTATTTAGGAGTAATTACCAAGAATAATACTTGAAATTACTAGAAATAATGACCTCATTTTTTTTTTCCTAATTGTTTGGACTTTATTCTTTTAGAATTTGTCCTTTAAATAGACTGTTAAATACTACCTTTTCAAAAGGAAATTTACTTGTTTGAACTGGTATATGAAGTGCTATTGATTTTTGTATATGGATTATATAGCCAGCCACTTCCTAAGTTATTTCTAATAATACTTCTGGAGATGTGTGTTCCTATGTAGGCATTCGTCATCTCTGCATTGTGATAGTTTCAGTCTTCCTATTTTATTCCTATGTCTTTATTCTCTTACTACACGGGCTAGTACCTTGTTTAAAGTTGAATGGTTGAATAGAGGGGTGATAGTGAGAACCCTTACCTTTTCTTAACTTTATTTTATTTTTTTTTTTTTTTGAAGTTTCATTTTTATTTATTTATTTTTTTTTTAATTTGCATTATTCTTTTTTTTTTTTTTCTTCCAATTTTATTTTATTTTTAAACTTTACATAATTGTATTAGTTTTGCCAAATATCAAAATGAATCCGCCACAGGTATACATGCGCTCCCCATCCCGAACCCTCCTCCCTCCTCCCTCCCCATACCATCCCTCTGGGCCGTCCCAGTGCACCAGCCCCAAGCATCCAGCATCATGCATCGAACCTGGACTGGCAACTCGTTTCCTACATGATATTTTATATGTTTCATTGCCATTCTCCCAAATCTTCCCACCCTCTCCCTCTCCCACAGAGTCCATAAGACTGTTCTATACATCAGTGTCTCTTTAGCTGTCTCGTACACCAGGTTATTGTTACCATCTTTCTAAATTCCATATATATGCGTTAGTATACTTTTTCTTAACTTTAAAAGAATATTTATTTATTTATTTGGCTGTGCCGTGTCTTAGTTGTGGCATGCGGGATTATTTTTTTCTTCTTGGTTGTGGCATGTGGGGTCTAGTTCTTTGACCAAGGATGGAACCCAGGCCCCCCTTAGCCACTGGACCACCATGGAAGTCCCTTCCTAACTTTAAAACAAATGCTTTCATCATTTCCCCTTTAAGAGTACTGTTATTGTAGGGTGTTTTTTTTTTTTTTGAAATAGATATCCTTTATCAGGTAAAGAAAATTCCTTTCAATCCCTAGTATTCCAGGAGTTATTATTGTTTTTAAATCATGAATGGGTATTGAATTTTTAATCAGGGATGTGTGCTTTTTCTGCAATTGTTGAGGTAATCATATATTTAATTTTAAAAAATTAGGACTTTGGGATTAACGGATACACAGAACTATATATAAAATAGATAAACAACAAGGATCTACTGTATACTGCAGGGAAATATATTTAATACCTCATAATAACCTATAAAAGATAAGAATCTGTAAAATACATATATATGTATACATGTATATTCATTTAATACACATGTACTCACAACATTGTAAATCAACTATACTTCATTTTTTAAAAAAGTCTATCATGTGGTATCCTACATTTGTAGATTTTGGAATGTTAAGCCATTCTGGATTTGGTCTGATGCATATAGAGTTTTTGCTTCTCTGTGCAGAAATGAGATAGCCTGTGCTATTCCTTTCTTGTCCTGCCCTTATGTGGTTTTGGCACCAAAGTCGTACTGGATTTGTAGAGGCAGGTGGGAAGGAAGGATTTCCTCATTCTTTTTATTCTTAAAGATTTTGGGTTTGAAATGATCTCTTCCTATAAAATATCTTAGAACTTGCCAGCGCAAACATCTAGGAAGATTTAAAACTATGAAATTCCCTCTAAATACTGCTTGTATTGACTTCTGTGGGTTTGAAAGTGTAGCATTTTTCTTATTCAGTTCCAAGAACTTTTATATTTCAATTCTTCTTTAATCCATGAGGTTTTTTAGAAGTGCTTTAACATTTCCAAAAGTCTTTTTGTTATTAATGTTTAACAGTTGCGTTGTGAATGGAGAATGTGGCCTTTTGGTATTAAAAATCTGAAATTTGAAATCTTTTTAGATTTGCTTCGGCCTAGGACATGATCACGGAGAAGGCAATGACACCCCACTCCAGTACTCTTGCTTGGAAAATCCCATGGATGGAGGAGCCTGGTAGGCTGCAGTCCATGGGGTCGCTAAGAGTCGGACCCGACTGAGCGACTTCACTTTCACTTTTCACTTTCATGCATTGGAGAAGGAAATGGCAACCCACTCCAGTGTTCTTGCCTGGAGAATCCCAGGGACGGGGGAGCCTGGTGGGCTGCTGTCTATGGGGTCACACAGAGTCGGACACAACTGAAGTGACTTAGCATAGCATAGCACAACATAGGACATGATCAACTTTTGAAAACGATCCATATATGTTTGAGAAGGTTGTGTGTTCTTTGATTGTCAGGGGTGGAAATCAAGCTCTTTAATTGTTATTTACATCACCTATATCTTTACTGATTTTTTTTTTGGTCAGTAGTTGAGAGAGATGTTTTGAAATTCATAAGTTTATCACTTTTTCACTGCAGTTTTATCAGATCTTGTTTTATATAGTTTCAACTTATTTTATCTAAATTCTCACAAGTTTAGAATCATATGATCTTCCTTGTGACTTGAAGCATTTGTCACTGTATCATGACCCATGTTAGCCCTAACAGTTTTCTCTTAAAGCCTATTCTATTTTATGTTAACATAGCTCTTCCAGCTTTATTTTAGTTAATATTTGCTTTTTAATTTATTTCCACTTTTTAAAAAATTTCCACTTTTTTCCTTTACTTTCTTTTTACTTTCCTTTTCATATTTTCACATTTTAAGTCTTTTAAAAATAGAAATAGCTGGAATTTTAAAAATCCAATTGAATTATCTCTGCCCTTTAATTTGTCTTTTTTTTCATTTATGTTTATTGTGATTAATGTGACATTTCTACTGTTTTCATCCATCTTTAGTTTTCTCTGTGTCTTGTGTCTTTTTTTCTTCTTGCCTTTGTTTTTCTTACAACTTTTTGTCCATCTCTGATTGTTTGGATTTTGTACTCCATTCTTTTGGAATTTGTCCTTTAAATTTTAAATTAACAAGCTAATGTTAATTTATCTTAACATCTAAACTTAATATTTAACACCGATCTCAAGTAATACATGGACTTTTAAACATTTTAGATGTTTTAATGCTTCAGTCGTCCCTCCCCTTCTGTTTTCCCTGCTAATTATTGACCAGTGTTTTTTTCTGTCCTACTTTTGTTTTTTAAATGCCTTTATGTTATTTACTTTACTTTTCTCTTGGCTGAACCACACGGCTTGTGGGATCTTAGTTTCCCCACCAGGGATTGAACGCACATCCTCTGCAGTGAAAGCACAGAATCCTCACCACTGGATAGCCAGGGAAGTCCCTGTATTCCTTTAAATGTGAAATATTCTCTGTATTCCCTGTGCTGTATCATATCTCCTTGTAGCTTATTTATTTTGTACGTAATAGTTTGTACCTGTTCGTCCCCTTTCCCTGTCTTGCCCCTTCTCCCGCAGCCAGTATTTTTTTAAATGTTGCTTTCCTCCTATCTTTCTTTCCTGGGATCTGGTCAGTTATAGGTTAAACTTTCCCAGTCTGTTTTCTCTGTTTCATAAAATAAACGTTTAGTTTGATGAGAAAAGAACCTGCTGTCCTCACCTGCACAGTTAGGTGACCAGAGGGAATATTGGCTCTGCCTTCAGAATTGCAGTTCTCTAGACCCTCTGACCCCAGAGATGTGCTCAGTGAGGACTCTGCTGAGAGCCCTGAGGCCCTGTGGGATCTGCCAGGGTGGGGACGGTCCCTGTGCCTTCGGGTGGGCTGCTGCTCAGTACTGTGTGGGAGAGATTACGAGCTGAAGCCCAGCGTGCTCTTTCCTCTGGTCACTCCTCTGCGGTCAGAACACTCTCTCCTGGAGGTCCTATCCTGGAGGTCCAGAAGTTAGGACTCTGTGCCTCCACTGCAGAGGCCACAGGTTCGATCCCTGGTGGGAAAACAGATCCCACAAGCTGGGCTGCAAGGTCAAAACAAACAAACAAACAAAAACCCACTGTCTTTGGCTGGATAGAGAGCTTAAAGAAAGTCCATCCAAGTCTAGACCACTGCTGCCCCATGGAAATATAGTACGTGCCTCAAGTTTTCTAGTGTCTAAGTTTTATAGACAAAAAAGAAATAGGTGAAACAAATTTAATATGTTTTACTGAAAACACTGTGTCCAAGATACTATCATTTCAACATTATTTATCCACAAATAGATGAGTAATGATTCATCTGAAAAGTTTTCCTATGTGAAGTCTCTTAGCCTAGTGTGTATGTTCACAGCACATTTCAGTTTCAATAGCCTTGTTTCACGGAGAAGGCAATGGTACCCCACTCTAGTACTCTTGCCTGGAAAATCCCATGGATGGAGGAGCCTGGTGGGCTGCAGTCCGAGGGGTCGAGCGACTTCACTTTCACTTCTCACTTTCATGCATTGGAGAAGGAAATGGCAACCCACTCCAGTGTTCTTGCCTGGAGAATCCCAGGGACGGGGGAGCCTGGTGGGCTACTGTCTATGGGGTCGCACAGAGTCAGTCGGACACGACTGAAGCGACTTAGCAGCAGCAGCAGCAGCCTTGTTTCAAGTGACCAGTTGTTACATGTGATTCATGGTGACTGTGTTAGGACAGGTCATCTCTGTTAGTTGAGCTTAGCTCTGCATCCACCCACTTTGCCCCCTACTGTTTAAGAGTGTTGTGGGTTTATTGCATTTAGGCAACTATAATAGGTTGAATTTGTTATGATCTCTGTCCCAAATCACATCACAAATAAAGATTCCTTAATTATGGAAAGATGTGTTCTTGGGAATGTCTTCTTCATCTCGTGTTAGTTATTTCACAGCCTCCAGTGGATATAGGTGGATGTTTTGTGGGAAGAATGGAAAAGATTTTATTTTTATTTATTACTGATATATCTGGAGAAGGAAATGGCAACCCACTCCAGTATTCTTGCCTGGAAAATTCCATGGCGGGCTGCAGTCCACAGAGTCTCAAAGAATCAGCCACGACTAAGCAACTGAGCACATTATTGATATATAGTTGATTTCCAATGTTGTGTTAATTTCTGATGTACAGAAAAGTGACTCAGTTATACATATGTGTACATTCTTTTTAATATTCCTCTCCATTATGGTTTGTCCCCGGGTATTGGCTGGAACCCCCTGTGCTCTGCGGTAGGACCTTGTTGCGTGTCCATCCTATATAATAGTTTGTGACTCCTAATCCATCCCTCCTCCAGCTCCCTCCCCATCGGCAACCACAAGTCTGTACTCTATGTCTGTGAGTCTGTTCCTGTTTTGTAGATAGATTCATTTGTGCCATATTTTAGATTCCACAAAGGATTTTATTTTTAAATATAAGTAGTTTATTTTTAAGTGAAATAAAAGTTCTGCTTTCACCTTACCAGATCTTACTATTTGGGTTGGGTTTTTCTTTTCTTTCTTCTTCTTTTTTTTTTCCTACTTAAATTCCACCCTTCCATTAAAAAAATTTTTTTTTATTTATTTGGCTGCATCAGGTCTAGTTGCTTCGCACAGAATCTTCTGTTGCTGCGCACAGACTCTCATTGTGTGGCGCATGGGCTTTGGAGTGAGAGGGCTCAGTTGTTGCTTCCTTTGCAGCATGTGGGATCTTAGTTCCCTATCCAGGGTTCGAACCTGTGTCCCCTGCATTGCAAGGTGGATTCTTAACCACTGCACCACCAGGGAAGTCCCTCCCTTGCACTGTTTTTTACTTGTTTGTTTGCCTTTTCATTTTAACTTTGTGTTTTGGAAAATTTCAAATGTACGTGCTATGTAGAGGATAGCATGGTGAGCCCCCAGGGGCCATCACAGATCTTCAGCCAATAACAGGACAGTTGTTTCATCTGTAATCAAAACCCGTTGTTCATCCTCCCATCCGTCCCCCAACCCTCAGTGACTTTGAATTAAATTCTGTACATCACTGTCATCACGCCATCTGTGTCAGGATATGTTTTTTTAAACCACAATACTTTATCACACTTTTAAAAAAAGATAGGACTTGGGGCTTTCACTTGAGGTGGCCTGGAAAAAAAAAGAATCACTCTCAAAGTAGCTAGTATTCAGGTGTCCCCACTTATAAACAGTGGTTCAAGTCAGCATCCATATACAGTCCATACATGCCTCTCTCTCTTTTTTAGTTTATCTGGCTGTGCCAGGTCTTAGTTGCGGCATGTGGGATCTAGTTCCCTAACCAGGGATCGAACCTGGGCCCCCTGCTTTGGGAGTGTGGAGTCTTAACCACTGGACCACCAGGGCAGTCCCTGTATGTCTCTTTTTAATCTGTAGATTTCCCTTCCATCTCTTCCCTATCTCCTCCATGCAATTTATTTGTGGAAGAAATGGAGTCATTTGTCACGTAGAATGACGTACAGTCTGGATTTTGCTGACTGCCTTGCATAGCATGCCTAAGCTGTTCCTCTTTGTGATTCAGTGGAAAGGCTTGAGCGGATTCCAATTAGACTTTTTTACAAGGCTGTTTGAGAGGTGGTGGTGTGTACTTCTCTCAGGGCATTAGTGTCTTCTTGGCTTTCTTTTGGCCAGTGGCCATCGGTGATCACCGCTTAGACCATTAGATTTCTATGTCTCTCAATGTCTCAAAAATTTCCATCTCCTTATCTGTCTGCATTTTGAGTCATTTCTTCAATTATAAATTCCAGTTTGCTCAGTCATTTTTCCAGGTATATCCAATCTGCTGTTTAGCCAGCTGACATTTTTTAAATTTAAAAAAAAAAAAGTTTTTTTCTAAATCATTTCTTTAAAATCCCATTTGTTTCAAGTCAGTCTGTTTCTGATCTTGGTAATAGGTCATGTTTGTGTCTGTGTCTTTAACTTCTTTGAACATCTCATACAGAATGTACAACTGCTCTGTATGTGACAGTTTTAACACTGGCGGTCTTCGGAGGTCTGAGTCCACTGCTTGTTGCCTCTTCTGACTCGTGGTAGCTGGCTTGCTTCTGTGACTGGGTATCTTTGGGCTCTTTTCTCGGTCTCAATCAGGGGCAGTCATCGGGGCCTAAATGGGGATCAGGGAGATTTCAGAGAAGACTTGCCTCTGCTTTTGCAATAGCTGAAAGATGCCATCCAGCTGGGTCTGCACTGGCACCTCTGAGAGGCTCTCCTGAGACCACGCTCAGCATCTCCGCGCAAGGCCGCATCAGCTCAGCTTCCTGATAGCAGAGCTGCCGTGACCGTTTACTTTTCTGAAGCCCCGCCTCTCCCAGGCGCTCAGGGCCCACTTCTCTGGTTCTGGCCCTCTGCTCCCAGCTCAATTTTTTAAAATTTAACTAAACAAAGGTTTTGTGGTTTATTTATTTATTTGTTTTGAGAAGGGAGGAGATTTCCCCTACCTCTTGTGAGACCAACCGTGTCTTAAAGTATATGACTTTTCTAGAGGTTCGCTGTTGTTATGGGAGTATTCTAAGGACCGAGTTGGTCATGATGCCGGAACTGGGAAAAATCTGCCCACCCCAGGAAACTCAACTCTGTATGTGTGTGCGTTCCTACAGGAATTCATTGAAGAGTTGCTGTCGCCCCCCTTTGGGGGGCTGGTGGCATTTGTAAAGGAAGCTGAAGCTTTGATTGAGCGAGGACAAGCGGAACGACTTCGAGGGGAAGAAGGTCTGAGGATGGGGTGGATGTGGTGGGGTGAGGGGAGAGGTGAATGGAAAAGAAAAATTCAGGGATGCAGATTACATGGGGAGGGTGTCAGGCACGAAAGAGGGGGTCGGGAGAACACCAGAAAAGAGGGGTTTCAGGGTGAGGACGGCTGTACCTTGGGGAGGACCTAGCGGGATCAGACATCACTTAGCCGTGATCTTTTTCCTCCTTCTCTCAGCCCGGGTTACTCAGCTGATTCGTGGCTTCGGCAGTTCCTGGAAATCGTCGGTGGAGTCTCTGAGTCAGGATGTGATGCGGAGCTTCACCAACTTCAGAAATGGAACCAGCATCATCCAGGTAACCTGCGACTCCCGGTCCCCACTCCCACCCCGCCCCATCACTGGTTTGCCCTCCTCTTTTCTCGGGGCTCGGAATCTTGACCTAAGATCTCGGCAGCTTGAACACTAATCAGTCCCCTTCTGGCTTGATCTTCAACTACCAGCCGTGCCCAAAGTTCTGGCTGAGCCCTAAGCTGACGGCTATCGTCATCCTTAGCATCACCCTGCATCTCATCCCTCCGTGACTTTCTCTGAGCAGGGAGCTCTGACCCAGCTGATCCAGCTCTATCATCGCTTCCACCGAGTGCTGTCTCAGCCGCAGCTGCGAGCCCTCCCTGCCCGGGCCGAGCTCATCAACATCCACCACCTCATGGTGGAACTCAAGAAGCACAAGCCCAACTTCTGATGCGCCGAGCCCTGGGGGCCGCCAGCCCTATCCATGGACTTCTGTGCCCCATCCCATCCCCCTTTTCACCTGGGACTCCCTGCCAGTTCCCCCTTGCCTCCTAGGCTCTCACATGCCTCACTCTGCCTTCATTCCCGGGACCTTGCTTCGTCAGGATAAGCCGGATCCCCTTGGCTTTGGGAATCTCTCGTGTCTTCAAGTTTCCCAGGACCTCCTGGGCTTCCAAAATAACCTCAGTTATCTTTCCAGTGTTGTCATTCCCCTCTTTACTCCCACTGCCCACCCCCAAGGCTTTTTTCTTCTCCCAGTAAAACCTTCTGGTTCACTCAGCTCTTGTCAGCATGTCATGAGGTGTGAAGCCTCAACTCTTGGAGTTGGTGTGTTAAGGGAAGACTGTCTCATAATGGTTGGCTTTTTTTTTTTTTTCTTCCACTCAGTGATTTATTTTCTGTAGCTTTTTGACCTAAGATCTCAGCAGCTTGAACACTAATCAATCCCCTCCTGGCTTGAGAGTTACATCAAGGTCAGTCTGCAGAAAACAATAAATACTTAATATGATATAACACTCTTTTCCCATTTCTTTTCTCCTTCCTCCTGGGGCCTTCAAGTAACCCCGTCTTTGCTCCAGGATCACCTTTGCGCTCTGACTGCCTCCTGGGCCTGCATCCCTTTCTGGTGGGTGTCCAGAAACTCGGGGCTCGCGGTTACCTCTAACCTTCAGCTCCTTCAGGCCAAAGTGGCTGCGTTGGTTTTAGGGCGAGAACTGTTTCTGGAGTAACCAACCTGGCGGAGGAAGTGACCCTGGTGAAAATGGCAGATGCTGGCCGCATGGGGCACTAGAGCAGCCTCGGCTCCCCTAAGGCAGACACCAGCTCTCCTTGCCTCTGGCCACCCCAGGTTGACGCTGGGATTGCCTTCTCTCCTTGAGGGTCAGCTCCCTAGCTCCTCCGGTGTGACCATCGCAGCCCTTGCTAGGGGGCTGCAGTTCCCATTGCACTGTGCCCTGAGCAGGCCAGGCCTGCAGTGTGGCCATCTCATCCCTCTCTGTGTCTCGGCCCCTTTCTGCTGCTGCCGCCTTAGGATCCCATTTGAACTCAGACTGTAGACAGAGGAGACATGAAAGTGAAAGTGAAGTCGCTCAGTCCTGTCCGACTCTTTGCGACCCCATGGACTGTAGCCTACCAGGCTCCTCTGTCCATGGGATTTTCCAGGCAATAGTACTGGAGTGGGTTGCCATTTCCTTCTCCAGGGGATCTTCCCGACCCAGGGATCAAACCCAGGTCTCCCGCATTGTAGACAGACGCTTTACCTTCTGAGCCACGAGGAGACATGGGGGCGCCTGGAAATGCGAAGGGGGAGGGGCCAGTGCCGTCAGGGGGAAATGGTAACTCGGGGACGTCCCCGCACCCCTCGACCTACTCATTCCCCCGAGTGGCTGCTTGGGCCCTCTGGATGCTGGCCCAGCCCGCACGCGGAGGCGGGGAGAATCGGTGCAAAGTGGCGCCCCGTCTGCTCCGAGCACCGGGGCTGGGGTCAAGCCCGCGCTTCGTGCTTCCTGGGATTAAGGTCAGAGAGCGCGGCGAATGGGCAGCCGTGCCAGCCGCCTCTCCCACTCGCCTCTTTTCGGGGTGCCGCCCCAGCTCTCAGAGCGGCACGCTGACCAACCTCGGGACCTGCACCTCGGAGCTTCGGCCTCGGATGGTCTGAGGAGCCCGGGGAGATGGCGAGGGTTCAGGGAAGAGGCCTTAATGACCGCACCCCACGTCCCCGCCACCCTCGCCTCCTCTCGGCATCCTCGAGGCTTTGCCCGCTCTGACTCCCCCGCAGACCTTCCCTGAGGCCCACCCGGTGCTGGGCGGTGGCGCTCCAGACGGGGGCACCGCGAGCTGGCTCCTGGGCACCCGCGCCCCGGGAACCTTCCGTCCCCCACCTTCCTTTCCTGTTCCTCGGCCCCCAGCACTCCACAGGGACCCAGATGTCCTCACGCTGACCTGACCCCTGCCCCAGCTCGAGGAGGACGAGAAGGGCCCAGGCTTTGGGACTAGGGAGACGTAGGTTGCTTTGACAGAGCAGTTTCCCAGAGAAGGGGGTCGGGGTGCGGGGGCATCTCTGGATAGCCCGCGAGGGAGATTGCCGACACAGGTGTCTTCGTCGAAGGCCAGCTAAGGTGCCAGCGGGAGAAGGGCCATGCATGCTGGTACCTTGGTTTTCGAAATTCTGAATTTCCCTTGTCCTGTCCCTCCCCAAACCCAAATACACACGCTGGACAGAGAAGCATGTTTTTCTGCAGGCCTCCCCGAGGGGCACCGCTGGAATCTGAGAGGGCTTACATACTGGGGCCGGGAAGCATTATGGTTATATTGAAGCACACAGTTTCCGGGGACGTCGAACAGACCCTGGAATCTATAGCAGCCCTCTGAGCCATGCCTTCTCAGGACGGTATGAAGACCGAGAGCGGGAGACCTCTTGGAGTCCCCACGTTGACCTCCAGGGGGCAGCATCGACCAGGGACTGGAGCTCGGCCACTCCGCCCGTCGGCGGTCTGGGAGGCCGCGCCTGCTCTGGAAGGCAGTCAGGCCTCCCCCGCTCGCCGTCCACGCTGAAGCAGCTGAGGGGCTTTTCTTTCAGTCCAAAGACACGCAGTCCCTGTGGCGTAGGTGGGTCCTTGTGATCCCCAAGCTGAAACGCATAACTTCTGGCTAGAGCCACCGCTCCTTAAACTCCCTCACTTTTCTCTTTTGCTAATAACGGACCCACTGGACTCACAGACCCAGAAGCATCAGGGATCACCACCTCGGACAGGACTGTGTCAATATCCTCCTTCCCTTTGCTCATCTGTGAGACTCACACCTGGATCTGGCACACTGGTCCCTGTCCTTACCTAGTGTCTATAGGAAGGACTTGGAGATGTCCCTATGGCTTGTAACAGCCCCCCAGTGCTATTAAAGGATCTCTGTCCTTTAAAGAAATATCATTTCCTTCTATTTTTACACCTCTGTGTCCTCACCTCTGTGTCCTCAGCTTGTCCTGAGTTGTTTACTGATTTACTTTTGGCTGCACTGGGTCTCTTGCTTCGAGTGGGCTTCTTGATGCAGTGACTTCCCTTGTTGCTGAGCGAGGGCTGGAGGGCTCGGGCTCAGTGGTTGTGGCTCATGGACTTAGTTGCCCCTTGGCATGTGGACTCTTCCCAGACCAGAGATCGAACCCATGTCCCCTGCATTGGGAGGTGGATTCATAACCATTGAACCACTGGGGAAGTCCCTGAGTTTTTTTTCAACTGGACTCTCTGGGAAACATTATTCTGTGTTCAACAACTCTGTCTCTGCACAAAACGAAAGTGCCATCTCAGCATCAATTCCAGAGCTATTGAATGGACGTGTACCCTGAGGACAAAAGGAACGAAGTTATGGACCCACCCACCTTGCATTTAAGAAAGGTGGTTTTTCTGACATTAGGAAATCAGGCATGAGGGGAGCAGGCAAATTCCCTGGGTTCCAACACAGATTTAGGGTAAAGATCCAAGGAAAGAAGGAGAAAGCAAGATTGAGACAACTTTGAAATCAGCTCTCTCCACCCTGGAGAAAATGGATACAGCAATTCATGCTGCATTTCAGTTTGCAGGGAGTTTTGGAAACAGTATTCATTAAACCAAGGCATCAGTTCAGTTCAGTTCAGTTGCTCAGTCGTGTCCGACTCTTTGCTACCCCATGAATCGCAGCACGCCAGGCCTCCTTGTCCATCACCAACTCCCGGAGTTCACCCAAATTCACGTCCATTGAGTCGGTGATGCCATCCAGCCATCTCATCCTCTGTCGTCCCCTTCTCCTCCTGCCCCCAATCCCTCCCAGCATCAGAGTCTTTTCCAATGAGTCAACTCATGAGGCGGCCAAAGTACTGGAGTTTCAGCTTTAGCATCATTCCTTCCAAAGAAATCCCAGGGCTGATCTCCTTCAGAATGAACTGGTTGGATCTCCTTGCAGTCCAAGGGACTCTCAAGAGTCTTCTCCAACACCACAGTTCAAAAGCATCAATTCTTCAGCGCTCAGCCTTCTTCACAGTCCAACTCTCACATCCATACATGACCACAGGAAAAACCATAGCCTTGACTAGATGAACCTTTGTTGGCAAAGTAATGTCTCTGCTTTTGAATATGCTGTCTAGATTGGTCATAACTTTCCTTTCAAGGAGTAAGCGTCTTTTAATTTCATGGCTGCAATCACAATCTGCAGTGATTTTGGAGCCCAGAAAAATAAAGTCTGACACTGTTTCCACTGTTTCCCCATCGATTTCCCATGAAGTGATGGGACTGGATGCCTTGATCTTAGTTTTGCATTAATACACACAATTTGTTTTTCTCTTTCTGACTTACTTCATTCTGTATGACAGTCTCTAGGTCCATCCACATCTTTACGAATTATCCAATTTTGTTGCTTTTAATGGCTGAGAAGGCAATGGCACCCCACTCCAGTACTCCTGCCTGGAAAATCCCATGGACGGAGGAGCCTGGAAGGCTGCAGTCCATGGGGTCGCTGAGGGTCAGACACGACTGAGCGACTTCACTTTCACTTTTCCCTTTCATGCATTGGAGAAGGAAATGGCAACCCACTCCAGTGTTCTTGCCTGGAGAGTCCCAGGGATGGGGGAGCCTGGTGGGCTGCCGTCTATGGGGTCACACAGAGTCGGACGTGACAGAAGTGACTTAGCAGCAGCAGCAGCATAGGTACCGTATCTTCTTTATCCATTCATCTTGCTCCCTGTGTTCTCTGATAGCTACCGTGGATTCAGCCAACAGTAAGTCAAGGTCCCTGAAATCACAGAGCAGATGTGTCATCTCACTGAATTCACACCCCTGCCCCCGGAAGTGTTCTTCCTGTGTTCTGTGCTAGACTAAGTAATGAACCCAACACACACAGCCACTCAGTGGTTTGAACCTTCTGTGCCCAAAATTCCTTCTTGTGCCATGACTCCAGGCTGACAGTCCTGGAGTTGAAGAAGCAGCTGTCAGGAGAGAAATATCACATTAACTCTAAGTGTGAGTGAAAGGCACTCAGTTGTGTCTGACTCTTTGCGACCCCATGGACTATAGAGTCCATGGAATTCTCCAGGCCAGAATACTGGAATGGGTGACTGTTCCCTTCTCCAGGGGATCTTCCCAACACAGGGATCAAACCCAGGTCTCCTGCATTGCAGGCAGATTCTTTACCAGCTGAGCTATCAGGGAAGCCCAAGAGTACTGGAGTGGGTAGCCGTTCCCTTCTCCAGGAGATCTTCCTAACCCAAGGATCCTAACCCAGGTCTCCCACAGGCAGATTCTTTACCAACTGAGCTATCAGGGAAGCCCGAACTCTAAGAAGTAAGAAGAAATGATTGAAGGACCTTTCAGAGGAAAGCTGAACAGGCAGGATTTGGGAAGGACCGAAGCCATGACAGTTCCAGGATTTAGGGACCAAGGGGTAAGAAGGCTGGTGGGCAGGAGGCAATATGCTCTCCTGACCTGACTTCCTTTCCACTCTATTACTGGCTCTAAGATAAGGCTCTTAGCCAGCATCCCGAAGAATCTGTGAATGAGGATGGGGAAGAGTATATTTTATTTCCACCGACATCACGGTGAAATTCAGTATTTCTTCCAAGGCAGTTGTCTGTAAAAAATTTTTAAATAATACTAAAATCAACTTTTATGGTTACCACACACCAGCAATAATACACAATAGTAACAAAACATTCCTCCCCGTGGTGCAGCCCCCTCCCACTCCGCCTGGCTTGGTATATCACCACACACAGGGGAATGAACCACTTTCAGTTACATAAACACACACAGTCTGTGGAGAGTTCCCTTTACCCTCAACTCCCCCTCTCTCCTGAGGTCTCCTCAACCTGATAGTCTGTAATCCCACCTGCTGCAGTGCTTTGATGGCCATCCGACCCCCTTCCATCAAGGGTTTGACTACAACAGCAAGCTTTCTCTGCATTCCTCAAGGACAGGAAGTCCATCCCAGCTGCATGCCTATTAAAGAAAAGGAACTTCCTACCTTGTCTGACCTTTGAACACTCTATTCAAAGGTGTTCTCTGATCTCCTTCAGCACCAGTGTGGAACACCCTCCAGATCCATTGGATGACATATATTTTTGATGATGACAATTCACTCCTGGTACATTCCGGCTGGCCCATCTCCTTTCAGGTCTCCAGTCCAATTGCTTCTGTTGCAGAGACAGTTTCTACTTGTAGATTTTGTACTTCTTTTTTGAAGCACCAGCTGGAACTTTGCCACTTTGTAACTTATAGCTTCAGCTGAAACTTTGCCACTTTGTGATTTTTATTGAGATAGTATAGTTGGTTTACCATGGTGTGTGCAGCAAAGTATTCAGTTACACGCATACATACACATTCTTTTTCATATTCTTTTCCATCGTGGTTTATCACAGGATATTGAATGTTGTTCCCTGTGCTACACAGTAGGACCTTGTTGTTTATACATTCTATATATACCAGTTTGCATCTACTAACCCCAAGCTCCCAGTCTGTCCCTGCCTGTAGCTTCTAATTTTATCTTCATCAAAGAGCTTTAATGCAAGATCCAAAGATCCCTTCTTCAAATAACAGCATAGCCTGTCTCCTTTAAGATTTCTTTGGTTATCTTTGTAAAAAACAAAACAAAACAAAAAAACAAACACAAAACTTGACTTTAAATTCTTCTGAGGATCTCTCAAAATAATGCAAAATTTGGATGTCAGCTGTGTAACTTCACACACTATAATGTCTGGAGGCAAGTCAGATATATCATACATTTGTATTTCTATCTTTATCAACATGAAACCATCTCGATTCTTTCTTTTATCTCCCCTCTTTTGGGGATCAGTGGGTTTGAGGGTTTTTTTTGCGGAAGTTCCTCTGCATCTCCAGCGTTGAGGTCTTGTATTTTTGCAGTAGAGCTAGCCACGATATCATTAGAAAAGCCATAATTGGCCTGATATGTAGCAGTGAAACCTTCTGTGGTCTTGAGGAACCAAGCCTTCCATCCAGACCCTGTGTGGGCAGTGTCCCCAGGCTGCTGGCCCCAAAGAGTCCATTTTTTCTACCGGAATCCTCTTGGATGTCTTTGATCTTCAAGTCATTTTTGCATTTGCAGCTGCTCATCAAACTCCTTGTTTCCATCCAAGGGTCGCTATCCTACCTAGCACAGGGCAGGGGCCAGGAGAGCCAAGAGCCTGCTCTACCAGGCTTGGGAGCACGACCAAGTTATCTGAGGCAACTGTTCAGACACTGTTCTCAGTGTTTAACACACTAAGTCATTGAATCACAGGTTGGCTCACAGCAACTCTGTGAGGATGGAACTATTGTTATCCCCATTTTACAGATGTGAAAATGAGGGTCCAGAGCCCTTGACCAAAGTCTTGCACGGCAAGGCTGGGATTTGAATTAGGAGGTCTGCTCCGCATCCTGAACCACCACTTCTCACAGTTTCCCAGAGACTGATGAGATGATATCCAGCCTGCCTGTACATTCCCTGGCCCACCTACTCTACGGCATTACTGTTTCCACAAGACTGTGCTTTTTGGCTCCGACCCACCCCCTGCCCCCCTGACACGCGCTCTAATAAGCTGGGAGCCTCCTCCTACCCCTCACTTCTCCTTGGAGTGCTCCCTTACTTCCTGACTTCCACTGAAATTGAACTCTCCCTGGAGGGTACCACCTCCTCTGCAGGCTTCTAAAATGAGAGATGTTTGTTTTCTCATACATGAGGGTCCTTTCTTCCCCCTCAGACGGCTGCCTCCAGACCCTCATCCTCCACCCCCAGTTTCTAGTATAAAATAACTCACGGCCTCTGAGGCCCAACTGTTGGGCTAAATTGCCGTTTTCCTTCCTTTTGGCTACTGTCTGCCTCACTGCCTCACTCAGGGGGCCACTGGCACTCAGCAGACTGCCTCTTTCCATCTCATCATCCGAGGAGAGGACCCATTCCCCACCTAGCTCCTCAGCACGTTGGTGACTTCATGACCTGGACCGTCTCCACTTCAGCTCAGCCACTGCTTCACACTGTCACGCCCTGGCCCTTGTCATCTGAAGCAGCTCTTCCAGAATCACTCAGCTCCCATCTATCCTTCCTCCCATCCGTCTCTGCTCCTCTCATGACCAGTTTTCAGTCTCCTAGGACCTCCAGGTCAACGGAGCATTCCTTCTTGCATCAGCCCTGCCTTATGCAGCTTCACGTCTGTGCTTCTTCATTTCATCAACTCTCTTGCCATCAACTCTCCTGAACTCCCTCGCACTAGTGTATTTTCATCCTTCATATGTCTCAGGCAAAAATCTCAACCCTGGGTGAGCCTAATGATCTCTTTTCTCCAAGATTTTACTCTGCAAGTCAAGAAACGGAGGAAGTCTCCAGCCAGGAAACGGTCACCACTCCTCATTCGTGGTCCCTACGAGGCATTGCCTAGTGACCCAGCCACACCAGGCTGGTCATTGACCACTTTAAACTCCCTGAACCTGGAGCCGATGAGGTGCCTCTCTGTCTCTCACCTCATATTCATGTGGTGATCTTGCTTTTACACCACAGAGAAAGCTGAAGCCGTTAGAGGTGGACTCCTTCGACCACCTGTCACCAAATTCACAAGGACCTGTGCTCATCTTTCCCTCTTCCTTCAGAAAACAGTGACGGTGTTCCAACCTGGTGCATCAAAATTGCCTGGAGGGCATGTTGAAACATATTTCCTGGATTCGGAATCCAGAGTGCTAACCATTACATGAGGGAATTTCAGGATCCCTGAGGAGGAACATGGCCACCCAATCAAGGACGTGGTTCAAGAGACACCACTTCAAATGCTGGAAAATATGAGAGAATGAATGAAAATGAAAAAATGAGAGAACACATGGAATTCCTGGTCCGATGAACAGAACAAAATGATTAGCAAGCAGATAATAAATAATAATAATTTTAAATTTTATTATTTATAATAATTATAATTCTATAATAATTATTATAATTATAATACTTATAATAATATTATTATTTCTTGAGTTGTGGTGGGAAACTCGGTGTTCCTCTCGAGTGGAGACGGGTATGTCGGGGAACTTCTTGAGTTGCCTAAAGGGTGTCAAGTACCCTTCCGAGGCTCAAGACGAAAGGTGGGATTTCTCTTGACACACGGCAGCAGAAAGGGGCCTCATCTCGCGTTGAGGGGAGAATCTCCTGGGGTTTCTCCAGTCGTGGCAGGGAACTTGGGGTTCCTCTTGAGTTGCGACGGGGACCTCAAACCCACTCATATTGCCTCAGGATAGTCAAGTCTCCATTTGAGTTGCGAGGGGCCTCTCGGGATTCCTCTGCAGTCGGTGCAGGGGCATAGGGCCTCATCTCGAGTTGAGGCCGGAACCTCAGGGTTCCTCTTCAGTCCTGACATGGATCTCGGGGTTCCTATGGAGTTTCAACAGGGGAGTCAGGCTTCGTCTTGTGTGGAGACATGGAATTCAGCTTCCCTCTCGAGGTGTAAAAGAGGTGTCAGGCTTCCTGTCCAGTGGACACAGGGTGCTGGGGCTTTTTCTCGAGGTTCCATGGGGCTGTCACCCCTCCCTTCGTGTTTTGAGTCTATCTTCTGGGTTCCAGTCAAGTCCATGCAGGGGAATCAGGCTTATCTGGAGTGGATGGGGAAATCGGGGTCTTTTCGAACTGAGGCACGACTCCTGGGAATGCGCTCGAGTTTCAAGGGGAGATTGGCCTCCCCCTGAGGGCCGACGGCAACGTCGGGATTCCTTTCCCGACGAAGCAGGGGAATCGACCCTCATCTCGATTAGAGGAGGGGGAAAACGGGGCTCTTTTTGAGTTGTGGTGTGAAACTCAGGGTTCCTCTCTAGTGGGGACGGGTATCTCGGGGACCTTCCTGAGTTGCATCAAGGGTGTCAAGTACCCTTTTGCATTTCAAGAGGGAACGTGGGGTTTCTCTCGAGACACTGCTCTGGAAAACGGCCTCATCTCGCGTTGAGGGGAGAATCTTGTGGTTGTTCACGAGTTGCGGCTGGAAGCAACCCAGGAGATTCAAACCCAGGAGAAGCAAACCCAGGATATTCTCCCCATTCTGCAGCTTCTGTGGTTTCTTTTCCTGGACATTTTTCTGGCCACCTAGCACACATTTGTGTACACACGCTCATGCACACATGCGCGCGCGCGCGCGCGTGCCCACACACACACACAGGCTTTGTTCTTTTTCCGAGCCCAGGAAACTCTCACTTCAAGTCAACATGTGAAGCCCTGCAGTGGTAAAATCCGGAAAATCTGATTCCCGACAATTTGCCCCATTTTCTAAATCAGATCCACATCGTAGCTAGTCTAGGCCGTGGGGTATGAAGAACAGAAGTCACACCTCCTGAGCTCCGGCCTAGATGGGCAACTCATACAGGCATTGGCCTGTCTGCATTTGGCAGATCAAGTCTGGGGAAACGGTTCTCACTGAATTTTGCAGAAGATGCTGCGGTTAGGGAAATGGGAGGACATGCCCACAGTCACAGGTCTGAAGCTGAGGCTCTTTCTGTGTTTGGGGTCAGAGAGCCTGCAGACTCCAGGAGCAAGAGTGTGAGTGGCTGCCGATCATTTTTCTCTTGTCTTGTGACAGAGTGTCAAGGAGGAGGAAAAGGCACCCCCTAAGAAGTACGCCATCAAACCGCCCAGGGACCTGACCAGCAGGTTTGAGCAGGGCCAGGATATGAAGAGACAGGAGGTGATCAAGGCTGAGGAGGAGAATCAGCGGAAGCAGGAGGAGGCACGCCTCTTGGTGTGTCCACCATCCTCAGCCCTCAAGCCATGAACTCGGCTCCAGAGAAGGGGCTGCTAGGAATGGGGAAACAGATACAGGCCACGAAGGGATGTGTTTATGGGCCCCCAGGTTCAAATCCCCTCCTCCCTCTTCCAAAAACACCACCTCCACCGGGCCAGGCGGGAATCCCAGTGGTGGTCGGCCAGATGCTAATACTACAGAGCTGTGCTGCCCTCCCACCATCCTCCCACCACCCGCCCACAACCCGCCCATGATCCTCCCACCACCCGCCCACGACCTGCCCACCACCCTCCCACCATCCTCCCATGACCCGCCCATGACCCACCCACGATCCTCCCACCACGCGCCCACGACCCCACCACCCTCCCATGACCCACCCATGACCCGTCCATGACCCGCCCACGACCCGCCCACGATCCTCCCACCACCCGCCCACCACCCGCCCACGACCTGCCCACCACCCTCCCACCACCACCAAGATAATAATAAAATTATGGCAACAGAAAATGATAACAATCCCTTTAGAAAATATCATTAAAACGCAGATTCTGGGATTCTGACCTTTAAAAGTCAGAGGATTTTTAATAGATATGGACTGTTTGCAGATTTAAAGATGCATTCATATAGATATTTAAAAAATTAATAAGTATTAAAAAAAAACATGTTTTGAGATTGGTTCAAGGTGGTGGAGTAGAGGGACGTGTACTCATTACCTCTTGTGAGGGCACCAGAATTGCAACTAGCTGTTGGACAACTATCAACAGGAGGACCCTGGAACCCACTTAAAAAGATACCCCCACACCCGAAGACAAAGGCAAAACCACAAGGAGATGGTAGGAGGGGCACAATCACCATGAGATCAAATCCCATACCTGCTGGGTCGGTGACCCACAAACTGGAGAACGATAATACCACAGAAGTTCTCCCACTGCTGTGAAGGTTCTGAGCCCCATGTCAGGCTTCCCAGCCTAGGGATCCAGCAAAGGGATTAGGAATCCCCAGGAAATCTAACTTTGAAGGCCAGGGGGGTTTAACTGCAGGACTTCCACAGGAGGAAACAGAGACTCTGCTCTTGAAGGGCACAGACACAGTCTCCTGTGCACCAGGACCCAGGGGAAAAGAGCAGTGACCCCACAGGAGACGGGAGCTGGCCTACCTGCCTGTGTTGAAGGGCTCCTGTGGCAGCGTAGGCCAGAAGTGGCCTGCTGCAGGGACGCGGGCACTGGCAGTAGCAGTCCTAGGGGGTGTCCTTTGGCCTGAGCCCTCTTGGAGGCCACCATTAGCCCTACTGTAGAGCCTGTAGGCTCCAGGGCTGGGTTACCTCAGGCCCAGCAAATAACGAGGGAGTGAGTACAGCCCCACCCATTAGCAGAAAATCAGATTTTATTTTACTGAGTAAAATTTTTAAGTTTTACTGAGCACAGCGCTGCCTGCCAGAGCAAGATCCAGTTTTTCCCACTGCAGTTCCTCCCCTCAGGAAGCTTACACAAGCCTCTTAGCCTCCTCCACCAGAGGGCAGACAGAAGAAGCAAGAACTACAATCCTGCAGCAGCCAAAATGAAAACCACAACCACAGAAAGTTAATCAAAATGAAAAGGTAGAGGATTATGAAGGGGTAAGATAAAATCCAAGAAAAATAACTAAATGAAGTGGAGATAAGCAACCTTCCAGGAAAAGAATTCAGAATAATGATAGTGAAGCTGATTCAGGATCTTGGAAAAAGAATGGAGAAAATGCAATGAACGTTTACCAAAGACCCAGAAATGGGCTTCCCTGATGGCTCAGTTGGTAAAGAATCTGCCTGCAATGCAGGAGACCCTGGTTCGATTCCTGGGTGGGGAAGATCTGCTAGAGAAGGGATAGGCTACCACTCCAGTATTCTTGGGCTTCCCTTGTGGCTCAGCTGGTAAAGAATCTTCCTGCAATGAGGAAGACCTGGATTCGATCCCTGGATTGGGAAGATCCCCTGGAGAAGGGAAAGGCTACCCACTCCAGTATTCTGGCCTGGAGAATTCCAGGGACTTTATAGTCCATGTGGTCACAAAGAGTCAGATACTCACTGAGCAACTTTCACTTTCACTTTTCAAGGCCCCAGAAGAACTAAAGAGCAAAGAAACAGAGATGAACAATACACTAGAAGGAATCAATCACAGAATAACTAAAGCAGAAGAATGGATAAGTGACCTGGAAGACAGAATGGTAGAAATCACTGCTGCAAAACAGAATATAGAAAAGAGAATGAAAAAAAAATGAAAACAGCTTAAGAGACCACTGAGACAACATGAAATGCACCAACATTCCCACTGTAGGGGTCCCAGAAGGAGAAGAGAGAGAGAAAGGACTTGAGAAAATATTTAAAGAGATAATAGCTGAAAACTTCCCTAACATGGGAAAGGGAATAGTTAACCAAGTCCAGAAAGCACAGAGTCCCAGGCAGGATAAACCCAAGGAGGAATACACTGGGACAGACAGGAATCAAACTGACAAAAATTAAAGACTCAGGTAAAATATTAAAAGCAACAAAGGAAAATCACAAATAACATACACAGGAACTCCTTTAAGGTTATCAGCTGATTTCTCAACAGAAACTCTACCAGCCAGAAGTCAATGACATGATATATTTAAAGTGATGAAAAAGAAGAATCTACAACCAAGAATACTCTACCCAGCAAGACTCTTGTTCAGATTTGGCAGAGAAATCAAAAGCTTCACAGACAAGAAAAAGTTCAGAGAATTCAACATCACCAAACCAGCTTTCCAACAAATGCTAAAGGAATTTCTCTAGGCAGGAAGTACAAGAGAAGAAAAAGACCAAAAAAAAATAAACCCAAAACAATTAGGAAAATGATAATAGAATCATACACATCAATAACTACCTTAAATGTAAATGGATTAAATGCACCAACCAAAGACACAGACTGGATGAAAACATGTGCATTTATGCACTTCTACTTAACACGTTACTTAATCTCCCAAACTGTACATAATTATTTTATATTGTTAGGTTAATCATGTTCCCATTAACTTGATAGTTATAAATATCAACTAGTTACAACTATCAACTTGATAGTTACAAGTTACAACCTGATAGTTATAACTATCATTTTTTTTTTTTTTGGTCTGGCTATTGATTGTGAAAACTGATCAGCATCTTTTATCACTGTAATAATATGGACCACATGGACCACAGCCTTGTCTAACTCAATGAAACTAAGCCATGCCCATGGGGCCACCCAAGACGGGTGGGTCATGGTGGAGAGGTCTGACAGAATGTGGTCCACTGGAGACGGGAATGGCAAACCACTTCAGTATTCTTGCCTTGAGAACCCCATGAACAGTATGAAAAAGCAAAAAGATAGGATACTGAAAGATGAACTCCCCAGGTCGGTAGGTGCCCAATATGCTACTGGAGATCAGTGGAGAAATAACTCCAGAAAGAATGAAGGGATGGAGCCAAAGCAAAAACAACACCCAGTTGTGGATGTGACTGGTGATAGAAGCAAGATCCGATGCTGTAAAGAGCAATATTGCATAGGAACCTGGAAAGATAGGTCCATGAATCAAGGCAAATTGGAAGTGGTCAAACAGGGGATGGCAAGTGTCAATGTCGACATTCTAGGAATCAGCGAACTAAAATGGACTGGAATGGTTGAATTTAACTCAGATGATCATTATATCTACTACTGTGGGCAGGAATCCATTAGAAGAAATGGAGTAACCATCATGGTCAACAAAAGAGTCCGAAATGCAGTACTTGGATGCAATCTCAAAAATGACAGAATGATCTCTGTTAGTTTCCAAGGCAAACCATTCAATACCACAGTAATCCAAGCCTATGCCCCAACCAGTAACGCTGAAGAAGCTGAAGTTGGACAGTTCTATGAAGACCTACAAGACCTTTTAGAACTAACACCCAAAAAAGATGTCTTTTTTGTTATAGGGGACTGGAATGCAAAGGTAGGAAGTCAAGAAACACCTGGAGTAACAGCCAAATTTGGCCTGGGAGTACAGAATGAGGTAGGGCAAAGGCTAATAGAGTTTTGCCAAGAGAACACACTGGTCATAGCAAACACCCTCTTCCAACAACACAAGAGAAAATTCTACACATGGACATCACCAGATGGCCAACACCAAAATCAGATTGATTATATTCTTTGCAGCCAAAGATGGAGAAGCTCTATACAGTCAGCAAAAACCAGACTGGGAGCTGACTGTGGCTCAGATCATGAACTCCTTATTGCCAAATTCAGACTTAAAAACCACTAGACCATTCAGCTATGACCTAAATCAAATCCCTTATGATTATACAGTGGAAGTTAGAAATAGATTTAAGGGCCTAGATCTGATAGACAAGAGTGCCTAATGAACTATGGACGGAGGTTTGTGACATTGTACAGGAGACAGGGAGCAAGACCACCTCCAAGAAAAGAAATGCAAAAAAGCAAAATGGCTGTCTGAGGCGGCCTTACAAATAGCTGTGAAAAGAAGAGAAGTGAAAAGCAAAGGAGAAAAGGAAAGATATACCCATTTGAATGCAGAGTTCTAAAGAATAGCAAGGAGAGATAAGAAGGCTTTCTTAAATGAACAATGCATAGAAATAGAGAAAAACAATAGAATGGGAAAGACTAGAGATCTCTTCAAAAAAATTAAATATACCAAGGGAACATTTCATGCAAAGATGGGCACAATAAAGGACAGAAATGGTAAGGACCTAACAGAAGCAGACGATATTAAGAAGAGGTGGCAAGAATACACAGAAGAACTGTACAAAAAATATCTTCATGACCAAGATAATCACGATGGTGTGATCACGCACCTATAGCCAGTCATCCTGAAGTGTGAAGTCAAGTGGGCCTTAGGAAGCATCACTACAAACAAAGCTAGTGAAGGTGATGGAATTCCAGTTGAGCTTTTTAAAATCCTAAAGGATGATGCTGTTAAAGTGCTGCACTAAATATGTCAGCAAATTTGGAAAACTCAGCAGTGCCCACAGGACTGGAGAAGGTCAGTTTTCACTCAAATTCCAAAGAAGGGCAATACCAAAGAATGTTCAAGCTACCATACAATTGCACTCATTTTGCATACGAGCAAGTTTATGCTCAAAATTCTTCAAGCTAGGCTTTAGCAATATATGAACAGAGAACTTACAAGCAGGTTTGAGAAAAGGCAAAGGAACCAGAGATCAAATTGTCAACATTTGTTGGATCAGAGAGGAAGCAAGGGAATTCCAGAAAGACATCTACTTCTGTTTTACTGACTACACTAAACCCTTGACTGTGTAGATCACAACAAACTATGGAAAATTCTTAAAGAGATGGGAATATCAGATCACCTTACATGTCTCCTGAAAAACCTGTATGCAGTTCAAGAAACAATAATTAGAACCTTACAGGGAACAACTGACTAGTTCAAAATTGGGAAAGGAAAAAGACAAGGCTGTATATCGTCACTCTGTTTATTTAACTTATATCCAGAGTACATCATGTGAAATGCCTGGCTGGATGAAGCACAAACCAGAATCAAGATTGCTGGGAGAGAAATATTAACAACCTCATGATACCACTGTAATGGCAGAAAGTGAAGAGGAACTAAAAAGTCAAGAGATGACAGTGAAAGAGGAGAGTGAAAAAGCTGACTTAAAACTCAATGTGGGAACAACTAAGATCATGGCATCCGGCCCCATCACTTCATGGCAAATAGAAGTGGAAAAAGTGGAAGCAGTTACAGATTTTATTTTCTTGGGCTCCAAAATCACTGTGGATGGGAATGCCACCGTGAAATTAAAGGATGCTTGCTCCTTGGAAAAAAAGCTATGACACACATGGACAGCATATTAAAAAGCAGAGACATCTCTTTGCCAACAGAAGTCCATATAGTCAAAGCTGTGGTTTTTCCAGTAGTCATATACAGATGTGAGAGTTGGACCATAAAGAAGGCTGAGCACTGAAGAATTGATGCTTTTGAATTGTAGTGCTGGAGAAGATTCCCGAGAGTCCCTTGGACAGCAAGGAGATCAAACTAGTCAATCCTAAAGGAAATCAACCCTGAATATTCATTCGAAGGATTAATTGAGAAGCTCCAATACTTTGGCCACCTGATGCAAAGAGCCAACTCATTGGAAAAGACCCTGATGCTGGGGAAGATTGAAGGCAAAAGGAGGAGGGTGGCAGAGGCCGTGATGGTTAGATAGCATCACTGATTCAATGGACATGAATTTGAGTAAACTCCAGGAGATGGTGAAGGACAGGGAAACCTGGCGTGCTGCAGTCCATGGGGTCACGAAGAGTCAGACACGACTGAGCAACTGAACAACAACAATGATGTTGTTTAAAATGAAAACAAACAAACAAACAGGAAATGAACGTGTGATACAGTATAAGTACAGTACAGATTTTGCTCAAATTTCACAAAATTTTACAGTGGTGTCCGTAATTTGTTTTCATGCCCTAGTCAAGATTCCATATTGTATTAATTGCACTGAGCAGCTTCAACAGCATGCAGCAAATTCTGTGAAATTCTGTTCTCATTTTTATTCTGTTATGAATGTTTTCTAATTTTCCCCATTACGGCTTCTTAGATACATCCATCACTTAAAAGTAAACATTTAATTTCCAAATATATAGGATGTTTAAAGTATCTTTGATATTAATTTCTCATTTTGACATTCATTTTTCATTTAAATGATTTCTTCTCTGTAGTCACCGTCTGTGTTTTTCTTTTAACTTTATTTAGTCTTTTGATGGCTATGTCAAAGATCTCTCTTGGACTGCGCTTGAAAATATGTGGGTTACTTTCAAATATCTTTTGATATTGATTTCTAACGTAATACCACAGTGTTAAGAGAACAGACTCTGTATGATTTCAATATCTTTAGATCACGAAATTTTGCACCTTATTTTATGTCCCTGGACATGTTCCAGTGTCTCTTGTTTTATAGTCTATGGAAACTTGAATAGAATATGTATCCTGCTGTTGTGTGAAAATCATATACATCTTAAGTATGTTCAATTGGTTCATAGTGCTTTTCAGGTCTACTGTATCCTTCTACTTCTCTGTCTATTCATTCTATTCGTTTTTGAGAGTTTGATATTGAAACGCCAACTAGAAATTCTTAATTTATCTACCTAAAAAATAATTGTAATATATATTGGAACCATATGTAACTCTGTTCTGTATTTTCCAAGTCTCCTGTAAATGTGTTATCATACTTTCATAATTTAGAAAAGAAAAAAGAAGGGGAAAAAACCACGTTTCCTATTCAGTGTTGGGTGGGTGGGGCTAGAATTTTCATTTGTGACTAGTTTCCAGGTGATGCTCAATGCTACTGGCTGGGGACCCCACTTTGAGAATCCCAGGAGCAGAGGCATTGGCCTCCTCTTGCTCAAAGCCGGTCTCTCCCTGTGACTGCCTCTCATCTTCCTGATTAACCCCACTCCCCCTCCTGAATCTTCAACCTCTTCCTCCCAAAGTAAAACCCCCAAAGCCAAAGCCTCCTCCACCTCATCTCCTCCTCCTCTGACTGTTCCTGGTACATCATTCAGCCTCACACTTATAGCGTGTATACCTTGATCAGATCCTGACTTGAAAAAGACATATATAAAATAAATTTGGGTTGGGTTTTTTTTTTAGTATATTCTTTAAAGTATATTCTGTAAAGAATATTAAGTATATTCTAAGCATATTCTGTAAAGAATATTCGGTAAAGAATCTGCCTACATTGAAGGAGACACCGGAGACTCAGGTTCAGCCCCTGGGTCGGGAAGATCCCCTGGAAGAGGGCATGGCAACCCACTCCAGTATTCTTGCCTGGAGAATCCCATGGACAGAGGAGCCTGGTGGGCTACAGTCCATAGGGTTGCAAAGGGTCGGACACGACTAAAGCGAATGAGCACGCACAGGCATGTATGTATAAATGATAACAGTTGTTACATTAAGTGCAGTGGCGAATTCACAACTGATCATTGTACTATAGTTTCAACATTTCCACATGTTTAATTGGAAAAGACTCTGAGGCCAGGAAAGACTAAAGGCAGGAGAAGGGGACGGCAGAGGATGAGATGGTGCGATGTGATAGTTTCAGGTGGACAGTGAAGGGACACTGCATATACATGTATCCATCACCAACTCAATGGACATGAGTTTGAGCAAGCTCCGGGAGCTGGTGATGGACAGGGAGGCCTGGCGTGCTGCAGTCCATGGAGTCGCAGAGTCAGACACGACTGAGCGACTGAACTGAACATGTTTAAAATTTTTAATGAAAAGCTGGGGGGAAATTCTCTCTCTAGTGCCTCATGCCCACTCTTTCCTTAACACACTTTGGCTGGTGTCTGCCCTCCCAAGTCAGGCAAGTGCATTTTCTGTGAACCTCATGTCATTAAATCCATTTTTCAGTTGTCTTCTACTTGACCTCTCACCAGTATTCAACACTTTGGGCCATTTCTTTATTGAAGCACAGTCTGGTCTTCCCTTGGTGTTCAGGACTGAGGGCTCTCCTGTGTTTCTCCTCTCCCCCTGGCTGCTCCTTGCACCTTTGTGTCCTCATCCTGCTCTGTCTGGCCATCCTGGCCAGCCTTGAGCCAGATGCTCAAGGCTCGTGTGCCCTGGACCCCTCCTCTTCTCATGCTACATTCTCCCTCCAGGGGATCCATCACGACTGAGCCTTGGTTTCAGTTGCTATCAGCTGATCACTCTCAAATGTATGTCTTTCCTCTGGTCTCCAGACTTGTGGATCTGATTTCCTACCTGACATCCCTACGTGCATGTCTCAAAGGTCCCAGAAACTTAGCATATTCAAAAGTGAATATGTGAAAGTGAATTTGAAGTGAATACGAATATGATCACAAACAGTGTCTCCTCAGATCTGGACCACAGATGTCCTGCCCTGGTCCACAGACTTCAGAGGACCTCCTCTATCACATACAGCATTTATGAGACAAACCTGGGCACCTCTGTCACTTGGGATCCAGCCCTCAGTTCTGGCACAGCACACCCTGAAACCCCGAACATCTGCTCATAATTAACACTCTTCTGGCCCCAGGGAAATGCTTCTGCAATCTCTTGCTCTATATCCTGGAAATAAAAGATGACTACAATTGAAGCCTGTGAAAGGCTGAGGTTGAGCCTCTGCTAGATTCCGAAGCACACACTTCTGGAGGGTGGGGAGAATTTAATCAGCAACCCAATTAAGCAAACCCTCATTTTCCCATTGCCTCTGTTCCTCTCTATCTTATTCTTTCAAAATAATTTTTAAAAGCATTATAGTTACAGCCAAAATGCATCCCATTTCTCTTGTTCCTGGGTGGTAATTATCATTCTGAAGTCATTAGAAATTATTCCCATGCATATTTTGTACTTTGACAAATATGTTTGTTGCAAGTTTGGGGGAGAATGGATACATGTATATGCAGTGTCCCTTCACTGTCCACCTGAAACTATCACATTGTTAAACAGCTATACTCCAATAAAATAAAAAGTTAAAATGGTAAAAAAAAATTTTTTTTTTTTTTTGAATCTGGAAGGGAGCTCAAAAATCTCCCCTGAGTAAATCAAGTTTAGAACTCACCGATAAGTAAATAAATAAAATATTAAAAATATGCTTTTTAAAACATGTATCATTGTTGGTATATGTTATTTATTTGGCTGTGCTGGGCCTTAGCTGCAGCACTTGGGGTCTTTAGCTGTGCTATGCGAATGCTTGGTTGCAGCATGTGGGACCTAGTTCCCTAACCAGGGATCGAACCCGGGCCCCCTACAGTGGAAGCATGGAGTCTTAGCCGCTGGACCAACAGAGAAGTCCCTGTTTGTGTATTTTTAAACTCATAAATATCATACAGCATCCACCTTATTATAAAATAAATTGTAACATCCACTTTTGCAACTTTCCTTTACTCAAATATTGGTAAACATAGCTATAATTCACTTATTTTAACTGTTGTGTAGCAGTGCATTGTAAGAATAAACTGTACTTTATTTATGCATTCCTTTATCTTAAGGATAGATTAGAGTGTTTCCACATTTTCTGGACAAACAAATGATACTGCCATGCCCATTCTTGCCCTTGCTTCCTTGTGCATATGGAGAAATGTTTTCCTAAGGAATACATCTAGAAGCCAGGTCGCTGGGTTTTAGGGTATGTGTATTTACAGCCTGAAGTGTTGCCAAATCTCCCTTCAAATCTGTTATAGTTGTTCACGCTTCGATCCAAAATGGCTGAGTTCCTATTATCCCACATTTTTGTCAACAATTGTTGTTATCAGAGTTATTTTAATGTTATTGCTACAGTGAAGTAGACAGTTTGGGTTAAGGATGTTGAGTGTCTTTTGATGTTTATTGGCCATCTGGTCTTCCTCTTTGGTGATCTGCCTAGTCACAGCTTTTGCTCATTTCTCCCTGTCTTGTTCTTTTCTTGTTGATCGACAAGGGTTTTTTCTTTTTCTTTTTAATTCCCCTTTCATTGATTTTGCTTGGTATGAAGGAATTCTTTCAGCTTTATTTTTTACCACATCGTGTGGCTTGCAAGGATCTTAGTTCCCCAATCAGGGGTTGAATCCAAGCCCATGGCAGATAAAGTGGAGGTTCCTCACAGCTGGACTGTTAGGGAATTCCCTGCAAGAGTTCTTTATAAATCCTGAATACTCATCCTTCGCTGGTCATATAGATTGTAAATAGTCTCTAAGTCTGTGGCTTGTCTTTTTATTTGTTATGCTGTTTCTTGTCTCATCGAAGTTTAAAATTTTTTTAAAGTAGCTTATGTATCCATCTTTGCATTTTGGTCTTATTTAAGAAATCCTGCCCTATGCTGATATTGTCAATATATTCTCTTGTATTTTCTTCAAAGAATTTCAAGTTTTATTTTTCACATATTGTTAAGTTATCTGATATTTATTTTTGGATGTGTTGTAATGCAGGAACCTATTTTGTTTTTTATTGGGATAGACAATTAACCCCAGACAAATTAAGAAATAGTCCGTCCTTTTCCACACGTCAGTTTTGTCTGTACTAAGTCCTCATATCTTTGAAGGTCTAATTTGTCCATATGCCAGGACGACACTACTTTAAATCACACCAGAGTTATGGGACTTCCCTAGTGATCCAGGGGCTAAGACACTATGCACCCAACACAGGATCGAACCAGGTTCGATCCCTGGTCAGGAAATAGATCCCACATCCCACAACTGAAAGTTCCTGCATCCCACAGCTAAGACCCAGTGCAGTCAGATAAATAAACAAATATATTAACAAAAATCACTCTAGTTTTAAAGCTGTGATATACGGTGAGGCAAACACTCAAGTATTCTTCCACTTCAAACTTGTTTTGACTCTTTTTTGGCCATTTACCCTTCTACAAAAATTTTAAGAACAGCTTGTTAAATAAAATATCTATCTAGTACAAATAGAACTGTACTAGATTTACAGACCTGAGGAAAATGATCAATTTTATATTGAAGTTTCCTCTTCATGAGCATGGTGTACTTTTCTTTTCTGGGGGGTCTTATTTTCATGTTCTCCAAAAGAGTTTTATAATTTTGTTCATAAAGATCATGCACATATCTTGTTATATTTATTCCTAAGTATCATAAATTTTATTGCTATTACTAATGATATTTTCTTAAAACACAATCTTCTGTTTATTGCTGTTGTATAGGCATATTGGTGTTTGACTATTCATCTTGCCTCCAGAAAGCCATGTGCTAGTTTTTGTTTGAGGGTTCTCATAAGTTTTCTTTGTAAATAGGCAATCATCTGTGTACAGTGATGGCTTTCTTTTTTTTTCTTATTGTGTCAGTTCAGACCCCCCATCTCGCCAGCACAAGTTGAGTAAGAACAGTAAAAACTAGGATCTGTGTATTAATGTTGGAAGTTATTTTCTATTCCTAGTTAGCTAGATTTGTTTTTAAAATCAATAGTATTAAACATTTTCCTGTGCATTCTCTGTACCTATTGAGATAACCATATTTTTTCCTTTTAATAAGTCAATATTGTAAATATCATTAACAGATTTTTAAGCAGACCATCCTTGTACTCCTGGAATAAACACTGCTTAGTCACATAGACACACATGCATATATACATGTACTTGCATAAACTCCGCTGGACTCGGTGTGCTAATATTTTATTTAGCAATATTTTATTTATTTTATAGGATTTTCACTCCTATAAGTTCAGTTGGTCCTCTTTTTCCATTATCTAAGACAGTCTATGTAAATAAATACACAGTTCCTTCAAGAGTTAGCAGAATAATACTTACACAAACCATTTGGGTAGTGTGTGTGTGTGTGTGTGTACGCATACATAAAATTTCCCATTCAATTTATTAGGATTTATAGATCTGTTAGGCTTTCTATTTCTTCTTGGGTCAACTTTGGCTGCCTTTTATCTAATTTGCCTACCTCTTCAGGATCAAGATCTCATCTGTCCCTGGGGGGCTGATAAACAGCCCTTAGTTAACAGAACCAGTTCCTTCCCTGCCCCCTCCTTGGAACTCTAGCTACAGGCAGCTCACTGGTTTTGAGTTTCCTCTTTGTTTTTGGACCAAGGATTTTACTTTCCCTTTGAGAACTCAGACATACATTTAATTTTTTTTTTTTTTTTTTTACTTTTAATCTAGTATTTCTAGGTGATGGTGCTTTCAGATTTTCCAGTTTCTCCATCTTGCTTGATTCTGATGTTCCCATTTTACAGATAAGAAAGCTAGGGTTCAAAGTGGTTTAAAAGTCAGCTGAAGGTCACATCACTAATACTTTTACCCAGTTATTGAACCCAGATTTCTGGTTCTGAATCCTCTCCTGTTGCCACATTATACTGAAGCCAACCAGGCAAAACCAGGAAGGAGCATTAGAAAGTCAAAGCGGTGGTGGGGTGGGAGAGAGGCTGAAGAGGGCGTGGATATATGTATACATACAGCCCATGGGATTGCAGAGCGGCTACGACTGAGTAAGCATACACACACACAAACACAGCTGATTCACTTTGTTGCACAGCAGAAACTAACACAACGCTAAAGCAATCATACTCCA
Source organism: Bos indicus (assembly GCF_029378745.1). Taxonomy (NCBI): domain Eukaryota; kingdom Metazoa; phylum Chordata; class Mammalia; order Artiodactyla; family Bovidae; genus Bos; species Bos indicus. The sequence continues at coordinate 8,910,329 of NC_091782.1, read as the reverse complement.
ATAATTATTATTATTATTATTTTTAAGTTAAAGGAGGAAGGGATCTCACGGGCAAGGTGGAGAAGGCTGGAACGGGGACCCTAGGGTGGAGATGGATGATGCCAGGAAACATGCAGGAAGGAACGGTGTTGGGGAAATGAGACTTCTGGGCTGCAGCTGCTGGACAATCACTGCCTCAGTCCATTCTAAGATCCTGAAATACGCAAGCCCCTGCCCCAGATTCAGGCGCGCATGCACCCTTCCAACCGGCATTTCAACTCAGTATTCACAGTGTCCAGTTCCGGGTCCCAGGAATGCTGAGAAGGAGCAGGCGCAGTCACGGCTCCTGCCCTCAGGGAGCTTACGTTCCAGGGGAGCCAGACTCCAGTCAAATAATCCCCCCAAAATGTAGACCTGCGACCTCGCCCAGCGCCTTGGAGGAGGAGCGCGCCTCGGCTTGGGCGCTCTGAAGAGGGGAATTTAACCCGAAAGGAGGGTCTGGGTACCTTCCCTGAGGTTATGGTAAAGGTAAAGGAGCGGAGACTTAAGAATGAACAGGAGCTAACTTAGAAGAGAAATGGAAGGAGACTTTCAGGCAGAGGGTCCAGGCAGCGGGAGAAAGGAGGACGCGGCAGAGTGAAGCGCTGAGTGAAGGCGGGTTGAGCGGAGGCCAGCGGGGCAGACCTCCCAGAGCCTTAGCGGCCAGGTTAACGACTTGGGTCTTTAACCTAAGGTCAGTGGGAAGCCATTGACTGTGCTTCAGCAAGGTGCCCCAAACCATCAGATTTGCATTTCAGAAAGGTCTGTCTCACACAGCCCTCTGCTTGTTTATTGAAGGCCTTTCCCAGCCTCTCCAGCGATCTCCGTGATTCAAAGAAGAGCCAGACTGTCCAGGTGGCGGATGGATCAGGGAGGTGGAGGGATGGAGAAGAGTGAACAGACTTGAGAGATATTATAATGGCTACCCCCGATAGGACTTGATCCTAGATTCAATACTGAGACAGTATGAACCCCTGAGATCAAATTCTTTGAAGGCAGGGGCCACATCACACACCTGTCTGTGGTACCCAGGTTGTGACATGTGGTGGACTCAACACATAATTCCTGAAATGGTGAAACTGACCAGCAGCCTCTCAAGTGATCCTTTCACTGCTAAGGTTTTTTAATCTCTTCTTGAAGTGACGTGAAGTCGCTCAGTCGTGTCTGACTCTTTGTGACCCCATAGACTGTAGCATACCAGGCTCCTCCGTCCATGGGATTTTCCAGGCAAAAGTACTGGAGTGGGTTGCCATTTCCTTCTCCAAGAAAGTTTTCCCTGACCAGGAATCGAACCCGGGCCATGGCGGTGAAAGCGCAGAATCCTAGCCACTAGACCACCAGGAAGCTGTAATCCCTTCTTATGTGTGGCAATAACCAGCTTCTCTGATACATCACTGGGAGAAATCTGCCAAGTTCTAAAGAGTATTCTTTGTAAAGAGGAAGTTAATACAAGAATGAAGGTCTACCTTATCCTAGAACATGAACAGTAAGAATACATTTATTGAAGGTGCTGCCCAAGGGGTAACTCCCCCAGCAGAAACTTTTACAAGGGTCAGTGATGACACAGCTTCCCGGGTGGTCGAGTGGTTAAGAGTCCACCTGCTAATTCAGGGGACACAGGTTCAATCCCTGGTCCAAGAAGATCCCACATGCCTCGGAGTAACTAAGCCCATGTGCCACAACTACTGATCCAGTGCTTTAGAGCCTCGACTACTGAAGCCACAGCTACTGACGCCCTGGAGCCTAGAGCCTGTGCCTGGAAACGAGAAGTCAGCTCAGTGTGCACTGCCGCTGGAGTAGCCCTAGATTGCCGCAACTAGAGAAAACCCAAGCGCAGCAACGAAGACCCAGCGCAGCCAAACATAAATAAATAAATCTTTAAAAAAAAAAAAAAGTTAGTGATGATGGTGCCCTTCGCAGGGCTAGGCTGGGCCCAAGGGTGCCCATCTTGAGGGATGCTCCTGGGACTCCCTGCTGATTCTTGTTCAAAACCAGTTTCCTAGCACATGAACAAGACAGTAAGCGAGTAGTCTTGTGGAAGAAGTACAAACGCCAGGAAGTGCTTGCGTTGGCCAGGGGTCTCTTGCCTGTCTTCTACACAGCCCTGTTCTACTTTTTCCACATCCAGAACCTCCCACTTTGTCCTCCAACCTCCCTTGGCTCCTTCCTCCTCTGGTCTCCATCTCTTCCATTTCCCTGCTGCCTCCCTGGATATGTGCCTGAGCCCCCGGTGCTGCTGGAAAGAGCAGCCTTTGTCTGGGCTTTATTCTTAGCAAGAAGTGTGGTGAAGCTCATAGAAAAAACCCTGACATGGCCTGTGGGGCCAGGAGCGGGCACAGGAAGATGGCCTCGTCCGATGGGGTGCTGGGTGGAGCTTTAGCTCTGGGGGCAAGAAGCACCCAGCAGCCTCTGAGGGGAGTGATGGGGCTGGTTGGGATTTTTTTGGCGACAAGGATTTTGATGGTGGGTGTTGTCATGGAGATCTCTGGGGATTCAGTTGTCTCTATAAAGTTATGCTTTCAAAAAAAATCACAGGGAATCGAATCCATCCGAGATGACAGCAGGTCCCAGGCAGCCTGGTTAAACTTCTCAGATGGAGGACAAGAGATTGAAAGTACAGATTCCTTCCTAAGAAAAACTTTTCCCAGGGGATTAGATTGTGAACTAGAAGTGAGGTGGACCGGGCCGCTGCAGTTCCAAGTCAGTTGCCTGATGTGGCGGCTCTGGCCAGAATGGGGTGCAGTGGGGAGCGTGCTGCATCATGCCCCCCACGAGGAGGCAGTCGCTCTCACTCTGTTGGGGGGGTCTGTCCCCAGGGCCCTCCTCTGTCCCTCCCACTGGGCGTGGATGGTCGCCAAGGCAGAAGGGTATTTGGAGCGAAGCCACAGCCGTGGAGGCATGGAGGCTGAGCGAGCGGTAGGGCCTGTCTCCTGTGGGAGGGGGCAGGGAAAGGGCCGCTCACTCACATGCGCCAGGCAGTGCTGGGAGGGCTGGGGCAAGCGAAGAGGAGGTCCGCAGGCCAGGCTGGACAGGGCCTCGTGGTGGGGCAGGGTTAGCTGGGGGGTGACAGCAGATGGGGGGCCGGGTGTCTGTCCTGCCTCCTCCTCCTCTGCCTGGGCCCCCAGGAGGGGGGTGAAGGTGAGAGCAGCTGCTTGTGGGGGTGGGCAGAGGGACAGAGGTGGTACAGGCAGGCTGAGCCCCGCCCCCCGCCAAGTGGGTGGCCGAGGGCCTCAGTGACTTCTGCCTTGTCCCGAGGAGCCCCGGGTTCCTGTGAGGAGTTTGCCAGGGTTTGGGCGGCAGCCAGGCAACAACAGAGGCCTCAGGGTTGGGCCTCAGCTGGGCAGGGGTCTCCTGCAGCCCTGGGCTCGGGGGCTCAGCTTCTGCACGTAGATACATAATCTGCTATGGTCTGGGGACCAAGAAGCCTGGAAACGATAAAATGAGAGGAAGAAGAGGGGAGAGAGAGGCTCCCCTCGCTCCTCCGTTCCCCCCAGGTCCCCTCCCTGGAGGCACCTTCTCTGTGAAGCTCTCCTTAACCACCCTGAAGTTTCCAGCTCTTCTTAATCACTCTGCACCACGTCTGGGACCCCTCCTGCAGGGACCACTTGTCATTCATCCTCTAAGCACCAGAGCAATCTACCACAGGGGTTCTGCATCCCCCAACACACACCCCGTGCACATCAGACTGGACAAGGAGGGTCCCGCCTTGTACACATGCAGGTCCCGCCTCACAAGGCCCTTTCTGAAGCAAGGTTGCATGGTTTGTAAGCAGCCGTCAGGGATCTGCACCACAATCTGTTATTCGCCTCCTTTCCTCTGTATCTTCTCGTTTAACAAAAGTCAAGCTTCCTTTTGTATACTTGGTGCTCACTCCGCCTCACCCACAGGTGCGGGTCAAACTGGCAGAGGCTGAAGGACTTGGGGCACTAACCCAGGGGGTGGAAGGGACAGAACTGGCACCTCCTGCACCCTCTTCCACCCACACTGGGGAAGAGAGGCGTGGGATCAGGGCTGGGAGTCACTTTTTCTTTGTTGTGGGCAAGGAAGATGTCCCTGGGGCGACAGCTCTGCCCGGCACTCACATGCAGTCATCACAGAGAAGGCAGGCCTGTGAAGTTGAGCGGCTCGGGGGCGGAGGAGGGCAGGGCGGGCGAGCGGAGCGGGAGAGGCAGAGGGCGAGGGTGGGGCGGTGGGGCCTGGGGCCCGAGGAGGGAAGGGACCGGGGGCCGCTGCAGCTCCAGGGCGAAGCAAGAGGGCGGGGAGCAGGCTGGCGGGCGGGCTGGCTGAGGGGGCGGGGGGGGGCGGTCGCTGCAGGCAGCCCCTGGAAGCAAAAACAAGCCGGCTTCATTCCAGATTCTTCTTCTTCGGCTCCCAACTCGGTACTCCCTCGACTCCTCCCCATCGGGTTTCTCTCCTTCGAAACCCCGGGAGAGATGCCTACCTTCCTGTCGCCTTCACATCCCGGGGGCGTCTCCCCCCAGGATGCCTGAAGTAGGAGAGAAAGGGAGCCAGGATGGAGGCTCCAGGAAAGGGGAGACGGGGCTCCTCCCGGGAGGAGGAAGCCGGTGTTGTCTATTTCTGCAGGGTGAGCGGTTTCAGGGGTGGGCGCCCGGCCACCAGGGCTGCAGAGGACTCCCCGTGTCCGCCGCACAGAGGGTGGTGGGCACGAGAGGGCGCCAGCGAGAAATGCTAAGCGTGCAGTGGGGTGCCCTTTGGGTCAGCAGGTCAGACCCCCAGGCTGACCCCTCCGCTAGGAGGGCCGAGGCTGAGCCAGCCGCAGGAGCTGGGGGCGCATATGGCGACAGAAACAGTAAGTGTGAGGGTCAGAGAGGCCGAAGCGCGGCCGGGGGCAGCTTTGGTCCCTCCTGGAGAGGGACCCCTCCGCAGCCCGGCGCCACACTGCCCAGATGCAGCCCCGCTCTCGAGGTGAGCGGGCAGCGAGCGCTTCACCGAACACCCCCAGCCCTCTGCTCTCAGCCACCTCTGAGACGGTGTGGAACTACAATCCTGGGTAGGGAGGCAGGGTCGCAGCCCTCCCCACCTCCGCACATTTTCTCTCCAGATTTAGAACCAGCTTCTCTGGCAGGGTCAAGGAATCATCCCCCTTCCAAACATCAAGGCCCGCCATGTCTACAGACATACCTTCCTCTCTTAAGTTACTTTTCCTGTGGTACTGACACCCCTGATCCCAGCCTGGGCATTCAGGTCACAGGGGCAAGCTTGGGAACTGACTTCACACCTCTCCACTCTTCCAGCTTCACAGATTGTTTCTATTTTCCTACGTATTTGCTGATTTGAAGATTCAGGAAAATGGGCCCTACACACCATGAATAGCCTTTGACATCTCCTCCCCATTTCCAAGACTACATGATTTCTAGGGTTCTCTCCCCAATCGTTGTTTCCATCTCCTTCTAGTACACCCCTGATAAAGAGACACAGAACCGCAGGTTTCAAAGAGGAAAAAAAGCAAATTTGTTGTTGTTGGTAGGAGGGCACAGAGGGGAGGGCTTTTCACTCTCCCCAGCATCTTGTGGACGGGAGGTTGAGGGCAATAGAAAAGGCAGCAGACGGGGGCCAAGCCCCACTCTGTACAATATAGAAGAATCTGATATAGATACTTTGTATAAAAGCCACTTGTCCTGTTTGTGTCGTCTTGCTGGCTGGTCAGGCTGGGGGGCTCTGGGGGACAAAGAAGCCAGGCAAGGGGTGGGCCAGGACTCTGGGACACCCCCTGGCCCCCATTCTCTGGCCGTCCCTTGTGGGGTCACTTTGGATCCTTGGTAGGGGCGTAGCAGAGCTCCAGTGGTCGGGACACCTTCCAGAACTTCTCATTTACCAGCTCCAGGGTCAGTGAGCCATTCAGTGTCTACAGAGGCGGCGGAAGGGGGAGCAGAAAAGTGAGATGAGACAAAAAGGACCAAAGGGAGAGGAAAGACAAAGAAACAATAAACGGGGTAAAGCGAGGACCCGGATGATGGGGAAGGAGGGACACAGAAAGGAGACAGGGATGCAGAGAAGAGGGCAGATGGGTGAGGGGGTCGGGTCTGCGGCTGCGCACCCCGCCCCCCTCCCCGCCCCCCGACACTCAGGGGCGCTCACCGTGAACGCCCCGCCCCCGGGAGCGATGTAGATGGTGTACTGCTTTTCGCTGACGCCCTCCAGACTGGGCAAGGCAGGCTCCTCAGGGCCGTCGGCTCCTCCGGCACCCCCACCCTCCCCACCGCCCCCGTCAGGTCCCGCGGTGGGGTCAGAGGTGCCCCCTCCAGGCCCTCCCGGTTCCCCCGCCTCTTGCTGCTGCCTCCGCTCGAGAGCAATGCGCAGGGCCAAGTACTTGGAGAGATGGTCCACTGTGGCATTCCCAGTGGTCTTCACATACCTGCGGTAGAAAAGGGGGCAGACTGAGGGCACAGACGCCTCAAATGGAGCAGCAAAGTGGGAGATGCGCACAGGGCCTCTGGGCTGGGGACTCTTTCTGGGTCTGGGCGAGGCCCACTCGTGATGGAGACCATGACCCTTGGTCTCTCAGTGGTCTGGGGAGGACGAGGCTCTCACCTAGTCTGGCAGTATTCTCCCTTCTCCACGAGCAGGGGGTGCGGCCGGAACACGAGCTCGATTTCTCCGCCTGGCTCTGGGGGGCTGGGAGCCCCGGGAGGGCTTGGGGGGCCCAGGGTCCCCCCTCCCAGGGTTCCTCCCCGGTCACCCGAGTCTTCAGAGCCGGCGCCCCCACCCACCCCACCAGTGCCACCCCCCCCTGTCCCTACACTGCTGCCCCCTGCACCCCCTCCGCGGGGTCGCTTGGGAGCAGGGCCTGGGGCAGAGTCCGGGGCCGAGTCTGAGCTCACGTCCTCTCCATCCCCCTCTCCCTCCCCGGGCTCTCCTTCGCCCCCACTCATCGTAGTGGTCTGATCTGAGCCGGGCATCGGCCGCCTCACACGCTGGGCCCTGTGGGAGCAAGTGGTCGAAATTAGAAAGCACCAAGGATAAGGGCTTTAGACTTTAAACTTCAGAGAGTTAAGAAACCAGGGCAATCTTAACGATGATCCCTAATATTTATTCCATACTAATTATGTGCCAAGCACGTTGCCAAGTGTTTGCACTGATTGCCCCAAATTATACAAATCCTACAGACACAGATAGTTATACCATTTTTTTAATGGCTGACGAAACTGAGGCTTAGAGAGGTTAAATAATTAGTCTGAGATCATAGTCCCTTTGCCGCTCAAAGTGTGGTTCGAGGCCCAGGAGCACAGGCTTGGAGAAACAGAATCCAGGCCCAACTCCTGACCTACCGAATTAGAATTTACATTTTAAACAAAACTCTCAGGTAATTCAAATACACATTAAAGACTGAGTGATGCTGCCCTAGGAGGTGATTTAATTCCCGGCAGTGTGAACCCAAAGCTTATGCTCAAAAATCACTCTACTGCTCTAACTTCTAGAAAGTTAGAAGGTGAGGAATTAAGAACAGTGCCAGGGACTTCTCTGGTGGTCCAGCGGCTAAGACTCTGCACTCCCACTGCAGGGGACCTGGGCTGATCCCTAGTCAAGGAACTAGATTCCACATGCTATCACTAAGACCCTCTGCAGCCAAATAAGTAAGTATTAAGAAAAAAACAATAGTAGTGCTAGTTGCCAACGAAAAAGCTATGGTTCACATCCACGACCTCCAGGCATGACAGTTAGATGGTGGTCGACGCTCACGATGCTGAGGCCTAGAAGCAGAGACCCCCAGGTGTCTGACCCGTGGCTCCGTCCCATCGCCCCGCGTCCACCTCCCTGTGGCCCCCAAACCTGTGCATGGCCTGCATGCGCAGCCCCTCCTCGATGCTGGAGCTCAGCGCCTGCTGGTTGTGCAGGCGGCTGAGGCGGATGAGCACCCGGTCTTGGTGGGCCTCGTACTCCTCCCGGCTGGGGTAGATCTTAGAGATCAGAGCATCAAAGTTGGGGTCTGGCCGCAGAGACCGCTTGGATACCAGCTTCTTTCGGCAGGTAGGGCACTCCTTATTCCTGGGGTGGGAGAAAGGCGGCCCTGAGCCTTTAGTCACAGGGGACAGAGGCCCCACTCTCTCCCTCTGCCCCCAACCTCAAACACGTCCCTCCTGTTACCCGCTACGCAGTGCCGTGACGATGCAGTCAGAGCAGAACCGGTGGAGGCACTCCTTGGTTGTCATGGTATTCTTCAGCATGTCCAGGCAGATGGGGCACATGAGCTCTGAGTGCAGTGACCGGGGGGAAACCGCAATCTCGGTGCCATCCATGATGGCTTCCTGGAGACGGCAATGAGTGGAAAGGTGGTGGTGTAAAGAGGTAAAAAGGATCTTAGAAACAACTGGTTCATGAAACTGTTGTCTTGAGAAATACAGTGAGATGGCAGAATCTGGGTATCCCATTTGGCTACTTGAGGAAGAGAGAAATCCTAAGAGTAGATGCTTTGAAATAGGATCATCTGAGGTTTGGCGATAGGCCTGGAGATGGGCACGGCACAGATTTTCCTTCTAGGAAAGACTTAAGTCAACAGAATCTCTTCCAGTTCGGTCCTGGTACTGCCTATATCAGAATCCCCTATGGTGCATGCTAAAAACGCAGAGTCTGGGGTCCCATCCCATTACTGTTAGTGGCGAGGGGAGGGGGGGCGGTGTGTGTGTGAGATCCGGCCCAGAATTCCATTTTCAATGAACTCCCAAGGGGAGTAGTAAATGCACTGACTTATGCGGAACTGAAGACTAGGTAAGTTAATTTCAGCCTGTTTACTATCTTTCAAGCGAAGACAATAATACTTGGCTCTACCTCTCTGGCACGTCAGTTTTGAGGATTAAACGAGCTAAATGTGAAAAGTGATTCCAAAGCAGGGCAGGGAGTGAGAAGCTGGGCAGAAAGGGGCCAAAAGTGGGAAAGAGGCTGTGAGAAGGGGGTCTGCGGATGGAGCGGTCTAGTGAAAGGCAGTAAGTTGCAGTTGGAGAACCCCTGTCACCTGCGGGGTCCGGTGGAGCTCATACAGGCTCAGTTCCCACGTTTTGCTGGCGTTCTGGGCGTTCGCCGGCGTCGTCATGGTGACCGCACCAGGGCTGCCCCGCCGCCGCGCCGGAGAGGTGGGCTGGCGGATGGGGGAAGGGTGTCAGGGGGCCCGGCCCTCGCGCGGACCCCGCCCTCGAGGGCTCCCCGCACCGCGCCCCCGCGCGGCCCCTCACCCAGGTCCCGCCGTCGGCGCCCCAGCTGCCGCAGCGCCGCTCCCGGGGCCGGGCTCCCCGGCCGAGGCCGTCCGGTCCCCAGCCGCCACTCAGACAGCAGCTGGCGCCGCCGCCGCCGCCGCCGCCATGGCCCGGGCGCTGGGCCCTGCGTCACTTCCGCCCGCCCGCGCCCCCCCCGGCGGCGGGGACGTCACCCGGAGGCGCGCGCGGGTGGCAGCGCCGTGGACGCCGGTCCCCCGCCACCGCCGCCGCCATGGTCCGGGCGCTGGGCCCTGCGTCACTTCCGCCCGCCCGCGCCCCCCCGCCCGGCGGCGGGGACGTCACCCGGAGGCGCGCGCGGGTGGCAGCGCCGTGGACGCCGGTTCCCCGCCCCCGGGGCCCGCGCCGCGCGGGGACCGCGCTCCTGTCCCCGGGCTGGCGCCGTCCCCTCCCCGAAGCCCCCGTGGAGGCCTCCGCTCCGCAGGGCGGGGCCCGGTGTCGCTGAACCCCTGGGAGGGGACGGCGGGCGTGGGGAGAGGGGCCGCCTCCCCCCGGCGGCTCTGGGGGCCTGCGTGCCCGCTTCCCCCGCACGGCTTCTCCGCAGTCCCAGCCCGGGATCCCCAGGCGGAGGCGGGGAAAGCCGCAGAGGAGTCTCTGCCGCTGCCGTCCTCCGGCCCCGTGAACACTGCCGAGTCCCGACTTGCCCAGGATCCCCTCCCCACCCGGGGGACCTGCGCCGCCCTCCGCCTTGGCTCTCCCTACACCCTCCGACCCGCTCTCCCCCTCGAGGTTTGGGGGCGACGGCTCGGGACGTCCAGACTCAACTCTCGGCCAGAGCTAGAGACTCGAGAATTGCGTTTGGACAATCAGGAGCCGCGGCCCGGGGCGGGGGAGGGAGGCGCCCGGGAGGTACGGGGGGATGGAGGCACCACGCGGAAGCAGGGACACACACGCACCCGCACGAGGTGGGGCCCCTCTCGGGGACCGGGTGTGCGCGTGTCGTGGCGGGGGCGGGGGGCCCGCCAGGGGCCGAATGTCTGGAGCGGGAAGCGGGCATAAGCCTCCTCCAGGACTTCGCAGTAAAGGAAGGGTCGGGGAAGGAAGAGAAGAGGTTGGGGCAGACCGGTCCCCATTGAGGGCAGGGGATGAGAGGGGTACGGGGGGCGGGGTGGGGGGAAAAGATCGTGATAGGCGTCCCGTCTCCTCCAGCCTGAACTGGGGTTCCAGGACTTGGGCTGCAACTGCCAGGGGGTGGCCTGTGTCTGGGGCAAGGCCGCAGTGGGTCCCCTCACCCCCTCCCCCGGTTCCCCCTACTTCCCTGTCCTCTCCTTCAGTCCGTGGCCAGTCCTTATGTGGGCTCCAGAGTCGATTAGCGCGGACCCCCTCCCCTTCCTCCTCCTCCTCCCAGCCCCCTCCCTTCCTTCTGCTCTCCTCCAGCCCCTTTCATCGGCTGGCCCACTCCCCTAATCCTGGCCCCCTCCCCTAATCCCCCCATCCGACCCCTGGCCGGCTGCAGCTATTGTAAGGTGGAGAGAAAGGGGAGGGGGAACTCAGAGAAAGGAGAGGGGTGGGGGAGGGCCACCTGTTCCAAGACCCCCTCTCAAGGCTAGACTGGACACCAGGATGGGACCGTGAACAAATCACCCTTGGGGACTGTAAGGACCCAGGGAATTGGGGGGAAGGGACTAGGGCTACAGGATCAGTGGCAGGGGTGGGACAGAGACCCCTCCCTCCAAAAGACCCAGAGTGTCACGCACACACAGGCACACACAGGGACACACACTCTAGCCTCTCACACCCGGCGGCGGGGGTTGCCCTGGGAGACCAGGCAGTGAAAGGGAACAATCCTTCGCAAAAGGGAAAGGAGGGGGAGGTGGGGAAGGGTCTGAGGACTTGGACACAAGAAGAACCGGAGGTGGCAGGGAAGAGGTTTTGGAATTTATTAGGGTCACAAGCACCCCTGCCTCCCATATTCAGCATTCCTGAGCCATACACAGCCACCCCTTTTGTAGCCTGGGAACTCCGAGTCCTCATCAGCAGGAGGCCAGCAGAGCAGTGGGGGGGTGAGCAGAGTCCAGGGTCCTTGAGGCAGTTACATGAAAAGACCTCCTGGGAGGGGCAGAAACATTTGGACAGATGTGTAGGTGGAGACAAGCCGGCAGCAGGGGAGGCGCCCACTTCTGTCCCTGGCCTCTGGGAACTCCTGCCCTGCCCTTCCCTTCCCTCGGTGGCGCCAGGCTCCTCTCCTTAGCTTTCTCCTATCGTCTGGGTTCGACTTCTCTGCCCTCTTTCTCCCCACGATGGCCTCATACCAGTGACTTCCACTGATGCCCCTGTGATGTATCCACTGTCTTCAGATGCCAAGAATGCGACGACATCTGCCACATCTATGGGAGTGGAGGGGAGTGGGCAGAATCCTCACTCACAGACCCAAAGTAGCTGTCACCTCCCACCAGAATCCTCCCTAACCCCCCACTACCAATCTTGGTGAGACCCCCCCCTCAGATACCACAGACTTTGGTATCTTCATTCAGTGCTCACCCTCAGGGTTCCCCATATGTGCCATTGGGATCATTCCAGTAACCTGTAAGGAAACACTCATGTGTGAGTGAAAGTTTCTTTTGTGGGTTTTCTGTAGGAAAAGGTGTGATTTTTGGGGGGGGCGGGGGGCGGTCTTCATTCCCTGTGCAGTTGTTGACTATCTGCTGTTTGCCTTGCACTGGGCCCAGCATCCTCTCTCTGAAGCCCAGAGAGGCTGGTCTCTGAATGGTTCTGCCCTCCACCCACAGTCTCCTACCTTGTCCAGCACTTTCTGTGGCACTTTCTGGGTCATGGGTGTTCTAATGAATCCTGGGAGGACACTGTTACAGCGGATCCCGTGTCTGTGGAAAGGAGAGTGTCTGCTGACTCCAGAAAGGACTGAACACTGACCCCTTCCTCTGACTTTTCACATGCCCCCAGGCGTCTGACCAACCGTCCAAGTTCCCGGGCTGCAGACTGGGTCAGCCCAATCACTCCAGCCTTGGATGCTGCATAGTTTGTCTGTCCCATGTTCCCCACCTATGGGTGCGCCGGAGATGTGGGATGAGTCAGGGGTCACAAGGAGGGGCTCTCCTCTCTGTGCCCACTTGACTGGCTCACCTCCTCCCAGCTCAGCCTGACCTTGCCTATGATGCTACTGATGTTGATGATGGAGCCAGGACAGCCGCTGGACACGAGGGCTTGGGCTGCAGCCTGAGTGACTAGAAAGATGCCCTGGTGGTGGAGAGGGAAAGTCACAAGGCAGGAAGGATCAGTTGGGGTGACGGTCCTCCAACTCTTTCCCCAGGCTAGAGGACCCAGAAGTCACCGGTTCAGAGGTCACCACCACCTTGAGGTTGACAGCTATGACTTTGTCCCAGTTGTCCTCAGACATGTGGAGTAGAAATTCATCTCTGGTGATGCCCGCACAGGACACAACGACAGACGGCGGGCGAGAAAAGCAGGCCTGTGGAGGAGGGGGTCGGGGGTTACACACCGAGAAACCGTGTAGAGCCGAGGGCCGTGGAGGCAACGCTATAGGGCTTTAAAAGGGCGAGGGCGTCTTGCTTTCACCTGCACTTGCTCCAGCAGGCGCCTAGCGGCCCCTGCCTCAGACACATCAGCCTGGAAGGCGGCGTGGGCTCCGCGGGGCGCCCCCTCCTCGGTCCCCGGCCCTCCCAGCAGCTGCACCGTCTCCCGCGCTGCTGCCCCGTCCAGGTCGCAAGCGGCTACGGCGGCCCCCTCAGCGGCGAGGCGCACGCTGACGGCGCGGCCAATGCCGCCGCCCGCACCTGGGACGGGAGAGGACAAGCGGGCGCGGGGTCAGAGGTCAGTGGGGCGCAGAGGTAGTAAGACCCGGGCCGGAGATCAGGGCGACTGCGCGGCCGGACGGCAAGCCCCGGACGTCACTGTGGCGCCCCAACCCGCCCGGTAGAGGAGCCCCTCACCTGTAACCAGGGCCAGCGCGGAGCGCAATCGGAGCGGAGACGCCATGACGGCCGGCGGCCAGGCGGGGCTCCACGCTGGGCCACTCCGAGCGCAGAGGGGGCGCGGCTAGCGCGAAGCCGAGCCAATCGAATCCCCGCCGGCGGCCACGGGCGGGGCCGGACCCCGCCGCGGGGGCGTGGCCAGGCGCCGCTGCTTGGGGGACCTGGGGAGCCGAGGGAAGGGAGCCCCCAACCCCCCGAAAAAGACAAACACTGCGCGTGGAACGAAAGGTCCGAGGGCTTTATTTCCGGTCCCCACCACTCCTCTATTCAAAGTAATATAAAAGAATAGAAACAAACAAAAAAAAATTAGGCCGTGAGATTAGCAACTAGCCGTCCCCGCCCCACCCCCCAATCACTCCCAAATCAGGTCACACGATTGACGTTTATCCCCGACTTCTGCTACTCCCTTTGTCGAGGGCTCTGGTCTTCCCTGGAGCCTCCACCAACAGGCGGGAGAGAGGGAGGTGGGCCCTGGAGAAGCCTGTGTGTGGCAGCTTGGTCCTCTGTGAACAGGTGGGGTGGGGGACGTGGGGCAGGCTGCCATGACTCCTCTCTCAGCCTTCTGGCTTTAGTCCTCAAACCCAACAACATGGTCAGCACGTGCCCAACACTATGGTCCCTCTGGGCGTCATCCTCACCCCTGCAGCCCCTGTATGCCAGATCTTGACAGCCCTCAAGCCAAAGTCACCATTTCCCTAGGATACAACTCTCTCCTTTGGTAGATGTCCCAGGCCAGGACCCCCAGCTTCCACAGACCCCTGACCTGGAGGGCTTAGAGGCTAGAGGTTTGCGGCTGGTTTACCCCATCTCTCACTCGAGGTGGGCAATCAACACCATCATGACAACTCCCCCCAGCAGCCCCAGCACCTCCAGAAGTGACTGCAATGGTGATGCCTCCCTCAACAGCTCAGGCAACACCGACACCGTTGCTACATAGATAAAGCCACCAGCAGTGAATGGCAGAATCCAGCCAGGACCTGCGCCACCTGCAACTTCACTGCCCACTGCCCCTCCTTCAGTTAGAAGGGCACAGGCTGTGCCTGCCAGTGCCCCTACTGCCGTCAGTAGTTGCAGACGCATCGCCTGGTGGGCAGAAAAGAGAGAGAGGCACTCATCAACGTCTAAAGGTTATCAGTGGTTTAGACATGGCTGGAATGGTCTAGGTGTACATGAATTGGGTGCATGTCCTTGGAAACTAAAGAGTAAAGCAAAAAGAGGGGGGGCTAGAATAGACACTTTCTGAAAGATCTTATAACAAAGAGTTCCTTTTCCACAGACCTTCTGACTCAACAGGTCAGGGTAGGGGGCACGGTGTGAAAGACCCTTATACTATTCAAATGGTTTCTGCATCACAGTTCAAGAACTACTGAACTGCAAGACAAACGTAACTTCTTTTCACTACTAGAGAATCCACTGTCACCAATACAGGCATACCTCAGAGATACTGTGAGACCATCACAATAAAGCAAGTCACATGAATTTTTTAGTTTCCCAGTGCATATATTTATACTATCCTGTAAGTGTGCATAGCATTATACCTACAATGTAAGAGCTAATTAAAAAATACTCTACTGATTAAAAAAGGCTGCTGCTGCTGCTAAGTCGCTTCAGTCGTGTCTGACTCTGTGCGACCCCACAGACGGCAGCCCACCAGGCTCCCCCGTCCCTGGGATTCTCCAGGCAAGAACACTGGAGTGGGCTGCCATTTCCTTCTCCAATGCATGAAAGTGAAAAATGAAAGTGAAGTCGCTCAGTCGTGTCTGACTCTTAGCCACCCCATGGACTGAAGCCCACCAGGCTCCTCCCTCCATGGGATTTTCCAGGCAAGAGTACTGGAGTGGGGTGCCATTGCCTTCTCCATCACCTAAGCCTTCAGCAAGTTGGAACAAGGCAATGGCACCCCACTCCAGTACTCTTGCCTGGAAATCCCATGGACGGAGGAGCCTGATGGGCTGCAGTCCATGGGGTCGCAAAGAGTCGGACACGACTGAGCGACTTCATTTTCACTTTTTGCTTTCACTTTTCACTTTCATGCATTGGAGAAGGAGATGGCAACCCACTCCAGTATTCTTGCCTGGAGAATCCCAAGGACGGGGGAGCCTGGTGGGCTGCCATCTATGGGGTCGCACAGAGTCTGACACGAGTGAAGTGACTTAGCAGCGGCAGCAGCAGCAACATCAAAGATCACAGATCAACGTAACAAACAATAATGAAAATGCTTGAAATGTTGCAAGAACTACCAAACTGTGACACAGATGTGAAGTAAACAAACAGTGTTGGAAGAAAGGTATCAAAAGGCTTGCTCAACAGAGGGTTGCTACAAATCTGTAAAAAATGCAGTATCTGCTAAGTGCAATACAGAAACACAATAAAACAAAGTATGCCTGTAGTACAATTTCTTTGGAACTCATGAGTGGCAGTCTGGGTTGGGGCTAGGTGAGAGAGGGTAAAGGGCTTGAGGCAACCATGTTTGGTGTACGCCATCACCAACCTGCTTTTTGCTGCAGCCAGACTGGACCAAGATGGCAAAGTCTCCGACTTCATGGGGCACCTCATGGAGCAGAACAGTCATTGTGGTCAGGATCCCCAGCCCCCGGCCCCCTCGAAATGAAGCACCAATGGCTAGACCATCTGTGAAGTTGTGTGCCAGGTCTGCAGCCAAGTTCAGGTACCCTGATACACGCAGGTCTTTTACAGGAGAAAAGGAAGATGAAACAGTTAGAGGCATTCATCACCCCTAGTCCCAGCCATGATCAGCCATTATCACATCTCCCCAAGAAACCACTTCATATCCAGCTCCAGTATTTCCCAGACACCTGCCATCACCCACAGCACTATTTCCAGCAATCCACAACTATGTCTCTTGCCCAAGCCTATGGAACCCTGGCTCTCACCTGACCCTGCTTTCTCCTCTTCAGCATTCTGAGGTCTCACTGGCCCATCTTTGGGCCTTGTACTCCCCCCTCTCCTCTTCCTCAACGCCCCTGCCTCCTTTTCTTCTTCCTCTGAGCTCTGTTTCTCCTTCGAAGAACGCTCTGTACGTGAAGAAAGGAATTGGTGTAAGCAGAGAACAAAGATCTGCCAATGTATCCTCACGAGGATAGTCTCCCACTTCAGAACCTTAAAATGAGGAGATCCAAAGGTAGGCAATATGGCTTTCAGAAAGACTGTTCCTGGGCTCACCCTGTCTTCCATGTTCATGACTTCCATGTGTGTGACCATGAGCATGTCCATGTCCGTGACTGTGTCCATGTCCTCCTTTTACATGTCTCACAAATTTCTCCACCACAAGAAAGGCGACAATTCCACTGAGGACCCACAGTCCCACAGAGAGAATGGGGCCCTGGCCTGGGAATAGATGCATTGAGACATTAAGGGAGACGTGGATGCCAAACTCTTCCTCCCCAAGCATAGGAGAAGAACAGGAGAGAGAGACCTTCTCCAGCACCCCAACCCATGTCCCTACCCGCCCCTTCCTCACCACTGTGGGAATGTCCATGTCCTGGCTGCTCTGGAGGGTGGTGAGAATGAGGTTCTGGAAGAAAAGAGAGAAAAGGCCAGGTGAGGGAACCAAGCAAGGGGTGTGTATTTGCAGGTACAATGGAAGGTCAGGGGTCACAAAGGGGAAAGAACAGTCTTGCCCAAAGACTAAAATTCATTAAGATTTAAGGTAGAAGCGAAAGATCACTTACCCAAAGCATGAGGGATGAGGTGCAGGAAAGCATCTCCCAAGAGCCCACCAGAAGCAAAACTCAGCAAGATCTGGAGCAGAGAGCGGTGGCGAGGGGAATTTGACTCCACAGGAATAAGAAAGAGGACAAAAAATGGAGCTGCAGAGATCAGCACCGTGGCCCCCAGTGCCTGGTGAGGGAGAGTCAGGGGTTAAGAGGTGTGGGGTTTCCCAACAATACAGCATTAGCCTCCCTCTGCCCCATCCCCAGGGGACTCACATAGGCCCAGAGAGTGACAGTGTCCAGGTCCTGCTTGACGCCTGGAGCCCCAGACTCCCCAGAGCCTCCATGGCTGTGCTCATGGTCATGTCCGTGTCCTCGGTGGTGGAGGCTCTCATGGGAGTGGCCGTGACTATGTCCGTGGTGCAAATCCTCGTGTAAATGTCCGTGGTCGTGACCGTGGGTATGCCCATGCCAGATGCTCTCGTGAGTGTGGCCGTGGCCATGGGCATGGCTGTGTCCGTGGTGGAAATCCTCATGTGAGTGCCTGTGGCTGTGGCCGTGGAAGTCCTCGTGCAGGTCTTCGTACAGGTCTCCATGACCCCCGTGTCCGGCCACTAGCAGCCCCAAGGCCGCCCAGGTCAGCAGTCCCACGGCCACCCAGCGGGGGGCCCCCAGGCCTCTGGCCATCACGCTGACCAGAGGGACAGAGAGAGTGACTCCACTTGGCCCTCACTTCTACACCCATGCGGGGTCCGCTTTACTCCGTCCGCGCCCACCGTCCACTTCTATGGGCCGCTCCCCCATTCCGTTCTGTCCCCACCCACATTGTTCCCGAGACTCTCTTTATCCCCGAACCCCTTCCCTGATACAGGGCCCCCGGGGCTCCGCTCTAGGCTTTGATCCTCCACTTTATGGACTCTCTGGGCTCTCGTCTCTATGACCCGCAAGGTGAGGAAAAGGGCCTGGAAAGGACAGTAGAGAAAAGCAGAGAATTCTCACCGGCTCCGGGATCCTCTCCTCTCCCGGTTTGCTCGGACGTGGCAGTCCCGCCCCTAGCTCCCGCGAGAACTGGGAAGTCCCGTTCTACCTCGGTCCCAGTACCTTTACCAATATGGCCGCACTCCGGGCTGCGGGGATGCGGGCCAGCCCTGGCGCGCATGCGCGGACGTGGAGGTTATTTGAGGGGATGCCGGGCGAGACTGGCAACAGGCGGGAGAAGACCGCCTCCTCCGTTTCCAACTGGACGAGGGGGCGGGAACTAGCGCGAAGACTTCCCGTCTATACCAAGATGGCTGCCACATTGGCGCTGTCATTTTGGTACAGGGCCGGGCGAAGCGCTTAGTTTGACCTGGTTGAAGCCAGAGTCGTTTTCTCTGGGGCTTCCTCGTGCTCGGCTCGTCCCCCCGAGCGGTCCTCGGGAATCCCTGGTGCCGCTCGGCGTCCTTACACTCTGCCGGGAGTCATGTCTTGGGCTGCGCGCCCGCCCTTCCTCCCCCAGCGGCATGCCGCAGGGCAGTGTGGGCCGGTGGGGGTGCGAAAAGAAATGCATTGTGGGGTCGCGTCCCGGTGGCGGCGGCGGCGGCCCTGGCTGGATCCCGCGGCGGCGGCGGCGGCGGCGGCGGCCGGAGGACAGCAGGCCCCGGAGCCGGAGCCGGGGGAGGCTGGACGGGACGGGATGGGCGACAGCGGGCGGGGTGAGTGAGCCCGCAGACGGGCCCGGGCGCCGAGACCCCGACGCCGGCGGCCCCTTCCCCCTCCCGGGCGCTCTCCCGGGCGCCCCCGCCCCCTTGTTTGTAAACACGCGTCCCCTCCTCCCGGGGGCCGCAGTGCCCTGCCCCCGGGGCGGGGCGGCCAGGGGGCGCTTCCGCTCTCCTAGTGGCGGCCGCCGGAGGCCCGGCTCCCCCGCGGTCCCCGGCGCAGGGCCCCAGTCCTCGAGCCTGAGGACCCTGGACGTTGGGAGGCGAGTTCCGCGCCCTCGGCGGGGTCTCTCCCCTGCACGTTCGGGCGGCGAGCTGGGAGTGCAGAGGCTGGCGGGTTCCCCCCACGTGCTGCCCCACCCACACGAGACGCGTCCGGCCTGGGGTGGCCAAATTCACTACTTGGAGCTTGCCTCTCGTCAGCTCTCCTCTCGTTTGTCAGCCCCCTCCTCCCACCACGATTAGGGGTTCAGCCCTTGTTTGGCAGTAGGCTGTCTGGACTTGGGAAGGGGTGAGATGGGGGCGCGGTGGGGAAATCAGAGAGAGAGAATGAAGTCTCCCGTTGGGTGATCCAAGACTCATTTTCTCTTTTTGTCTCTCCTGTCTCTGTGTGTCTGTGCCTGTGTGTACCCTCCCTCGCCCCCCAGACTCCCGGAGCCCAGACAGTTCCTCCCCAAATCCCCTTCCCCAGGGGGCCGCTCCCCCTTCTCCTCCAGGACCACCCTTGCCCCCTTCAGCAGCTGCGTCCCTTGGAGGTTCTGGGGCTCCACCACCACCCTCGATGCCACCCCCACCACTGGGCTCCCCCTTCCCAGTTATCAGCTCTTCCATGGGGTCCCCCGGCCTGCCCCCTCCAGCTCCCCCAGGATTCTCCGGGCCTGTCAGCAGTCCCCAGGTGAGAGGTCGTGACCACTTAACTGCCTCTCCACTTTCGTTTCCTTGTTTTCTTCCTGACCCTAGATCCTTGTATGAACTTCCCTGGTGCACTGAACTTCTAGTCTTGGCAGGCTTGTGGTCCTTGTGAAACCCCTGGCCCTTCCTGAGGTGCCACTGAGCTTTCAGTGCACGCCTCCTCGCCAGTGCTATAAAAGAACCTACTATTCTTGATGTCCGTTTTGTCTATCAGTGATTTTTTTGCCTTTTTGGTCCCATCTGCCCTTCTGAGATAAAAGCCCTTTGGGGCCGCTGTGTTGCACAGTTTCAGGGGACCGTTATGTCTTATCTCTTCGGGGTTGTGCTCCAGGGGTGGCCTTTCCCAGGCACGGCAGTGTAGTGTTCTTTGTAACGTGCGGTGCAGGGCCCTGCCTAGGTGGTAGAGAATGATGTCCGTCCCCTCTGAGAGATTATCCTTCCCAATGAGTCTCCCTGTGACTTCCCTATTTCCCCCATCCCAGATTAACTCAACAGTGTCGCTCCCTGGGGGTGGGTCTGGCCCCCCTGAAGATGTGAAGCCACCAGTCTTAGGGGTCCGGGGCCTGCACTGTCCACCCCCTCCAGGTGGCCCTGGGGCTGGCAAACGGCTATGTGCAATCTGCGGGGACCGAAGCTCAGGTATGGGGCTCAGAGGACTAGCAGGAAGGAAGAGAGTGTGTGTACCACGTACCATCATCTGGGGGATTCCCAGGGGCTCGTGAGGTTTTGTTTGAGCTAGTGAACTGGGAGAGGCGTGATGAGAATTGAGGAACCTCCAGCTTAGATTTGGGGTGGGGGTTGGTCAGAGGGGGAAGGGGACTGGGCTAGGGTTTTTGAACCCTGAGAAGAATGGAACTGTATCATCCCTCACATCCTGGTTCACTAAGTTTGCTGGGGGTAGGGTGGGCAGGAGGAGGTGGACAGGAGCCCTAGTGGCCCAGGGTGTGCGTGCAGTCTCACTGTCCCTCCTGTCGTCTCACAGGCAAACACTACGGGGTTTACAGCTGCGAGGGCTGCAAAGGCTTCTTCAAGCGCACCATCCGTAAGGACCTGACCTACTCGTGCCGGGACAACAAGGACTGCACGGTGGACAAGCGCCAGCGGAACCGCTGTCAGTACTGCCGCTACCAGAAGTGCCTGGCTACTGGCATGAAGAGGGAGGGTAAGGGCCTGCCCCAGGCCTCCCCTTGTGTCCTGTGGGAGGAGGGGGAGGGAGCACTTCCGGGTCCGCCCTCTCTGGAAGGCGGGGCCCCTCTCTCTCCTCCAGAGGGCGCTGTTTCACTCATCTCTCCCATGCACATTCGCTCTCCTCCCTGGTACCCCGATCTGGTCCCTTGAGTTTCCTTCTTAATGGTTCTGCCACTCTGGCCTGAACCTCTGACCACCACCCACCCCCCTCACCCCAGGCTGGTGCTAGGATCACTTTTACTTCTCCAGGATGGTTTCTCTAGCTCCCCCTCTCTAACCGGATTAGCTTTTCTTCTCTTTGAACCCACCTTCCACTCTGGCCTCTGTCTCCGTGGTATCTGTGTTGGCTTCTCCAAACTCTGGGACTGTGCTCTCTTAAACTGCAGCCTTTACTAAAAGACTCCCAAAACATCTTTCCTCTTTTTTCTCTCTGTTTTATCTTAGTCTGATTCTGAAATCCTGAGAGAGATGCTTTAGGGAGTTTATGTTGGTCACCTGCCTCATTTTAGAGAAGATGAGCTTGAAGCCTGGCTTTCCCAAGGTCATGCAACAAAAGAGTGACAGGTCTGGGATCAGAATCCATGTCCCTGAAGACCCAGGCCCAGTGCGCCTTCTCCTGCCACTTGGTTGAGTCGGAAGAACACCAGATTTGCAGTTAGGAACACTTAGGTTTACATGTATGATGTGCCATGTATTGTGTGAACTTGGACAAACTGTTTTAATGAACTGCCTCAAAATCAATATCTTTAAAAACGGGGTCAAGAGCTCACAGGGTGGTTATAAATACTGGAATGAATGTTAAAGCACGCTTGGCATGTTTTTTAGTATGTAGAAGGCCTTCTGTTTAAATGTTAGTTTTCTGCTAATTTCTCTGTCCACCTCTTTTACTTCTTGGAGTAGTCATCTGTTCTTTCATAACTCCTGTGTCTAGACTGCCACAAATATGCCGTGGTTTCAAGTGACTTCCCAAATTTCTATAAATATCTTCTGAGTTAGGCCAGGAGACCCCGATATGGCCCTAAGGACACTTTGGAATCTCCTCACGGCTGGCTACTGACTCTCCATTTTTCTCTCCTCCTTCCCCCTCCCCCTTAGCTGTACAGGAGGAGCGTCAGCGGGGGAAAGACAAAGACGGGGATGGGGAGGGTGCTGGGGGAGCCCCCGAGGAGATGCCTGTGGACAGGATCCTGGAGGCAGAGCTTGCTGTGGAGCAGAAGAGCGACCAGGGCGTGGAGGGTCCCGGGGGGACCGGGGGCAGCGGCAGCAGCGTGAGTGCGCTCCTTCCTGCTGGGGGTGGGGGGCCGCGGGCTAGGTCTGTGCTGTCTCCTGCTCCCATCCCTTCCCCTCACCACGACTTCACACTGCCGGGGGCTGGAAGTGCCCCCAGACATGGTCTCTCACATCTGAGGTGGGCATGGTAGCATTCTCTGTTCTCACTCCCAAAACAGCCACAGGCAAGTCCCAAATTAACAGTTGTCTTCCTGAATGCCAGAAGAGCAGGAGTGGGTTCAGAAGGGGCTTGAAGAGATAAGGTGCTGGTTTAGTCGCTAAGTTGTGTCCGACTTTGCGACCCCATGGACTGTAGCCCCCCGGGCTCCTCTGTCCATGGGATTTTCCAAGCAAGAGTACTGGAGTGGGTTGTCATTTCCTTCTCCAGAGGATCTTCCCCACCCAGGCACTGAACCTGGGTCTCCTGCTTTGCAGGTGGATTCTTTATCAACTGAGCCACCAGGGAACTGTCCAAAGGGTTTATGGTGGGGGGTTTCCCAGTGTGCTTCAAACCTCCTGTAACTCTGAGCCCTCATCCCTGCAGCCAAATGACCCTGTGACCAACATCTGCCAGGCAGCTGACAAACAGCTCTTCACGCTTGTTGAGTGGGCAAAGAGGATCCCCCACTTTTCCTCCTTGCCTCTGGATGACCAGGTCATATTGCTACGGGCAGGTCAGTGACCATGGACCCCTCAGACCTCTTGTCTTTGGACCCCTCTTGGACCTCCTGACCTTCAGGGACCCCAGAGACCTTACCTTGCATTTTCAGGGAGCCAGTCTCGTTGACCTCACCCCCTCTTCTCCCCTTCCCTCAATGTGCTCTCCATCCCGTGGCCTCGTCCCTGGCCCCTGACCCTTGTGGCACCCCACCCCCCGCCCCCCCAGGGTGGAACGAGCTGCTCATCGCCTCCTTCTCTCACCGATCCATCGATGTCCGAGACGGCATCCTCCTCGCCACAGGTCTCCACGTGCACCGCAACTCAGCCCATTCCGCAGGCGTGGGAGCCATCTTCGATAGGTCAGTGGCCCTCAGCTGGGCTGGCCTGGTGGTCGAGGGGGCGGGGCTATAGGCTGGTCCGTGTCCAAGGCTGGCTGAGCTGTGACCTTTGAGTGACCTGCAGGTCCCTCTCCAGGGTGCTGACAGAGCTAGTGTCCAAAATGCGGGACATGAGGATGGACAAGACAGAACTTGGCTGCCTGCGGGCAATCATTCTGTTCAATCCAGGTAAGAGGAGGGCTGCCCCTGTTCCTCAAGACCCAGGCAGCCTTGCAGCCGCCTCTTCTTCGGAGACTCCTCAGTTACCCAGCTGCCCCCCTCAACCTAGAAATCTCCCAGCTGACCAAGAGGAACCCACATTCGTTGAAAAACATCCCCTTTCCAGTCCCATCCCCGAGACCCTTTGTGCCCCGCTCCCCTGGCCAGGCATTTGGTGAAAGGTGTGCAGGTGGGGCCCAGAAGGAGCATCGTGTGGGCCCTGTCTCCGCATTTGTCCTGGTTTGATTGGCCCTCCTTCCTCTTCCTCCTCTCTTCCTGCCATCCCAGATGCCAAGGGCCTCTCCAACCCCAGCGAGGTTGAGGTCCTGCGAGAGAAAGTATATGCATCCCTGGAGACCTACTGCAAACAGAAGTACCCTGAGCAACAGGGCCGGTGAGATAGCGCTGAGGGGCCCCGGGCCCGCGCTGGGGTGGGGGTGCCACCGGGGCGTGTTCAGGGCCTGCGTGGCCCCAGCTCTTACTCAGCATCTCCCATGCCCTCAGGTTTGCCAAGCTGCTGCTGCGTCTTCCTGCTCTCAGGTCCATAGGCCTTAAGTGTCTAGAGCATCTGTTTTTCTTCAAGCTCATCGGCGACACCCCCATCGACACCTTCCTCATGGAGATGCTTGAGGCTCCCCACCAACTGGCCTGAGCCCACTCACAGACGTGCTGTTCCTCATGCTGGGGGAGGGCACAGCGGCGAGGGATTCTGGGCCTTGGGGCCGGGTGGGGAGGGACTGTGTTCCTAGAATCTTGATGGGAAGGAGGAGCACAGGGCAGAACTGAGGCCTCCAGGGGGTGTCCCTAAACCCTGCAAGGGTTTGCTTGAGGTCCCAAGTCAGAGGGACCCAGACCTGGTGGGCCTCTCCCTGCGGCGGCCTCGAGTCTCCGAGTTTGGCTCTGCCATGGTCTGGGGGGCTTTCAGAACTCCAGCCTGGAGTGGCCTCTCCTCCCCCAGCACAAAGCCCTGGCCTTGCTCCCAGGTCCTTGCTTCTTGTCGTCTTGCCTGACTCGGCATCCCCATCCGAAGAATGGAAAGAGAACTCCCGCAGAGATGGACGTTGGGGGGCAGGCCCCCCAAACTGATGGACATGGGAGGCAAGCTCTGACAGGCCTTCCTCTAACCCAGCCTGGCAGATGGGGGCTTCTCTGGAAGGAAGGGACCCTGTCACTGTCTCCTGGCCAGAGTCCTGTCTCACACTTCCCCACCTCCAGCAGTCAGACTGAAAAAGGTGGTGGTGGTGAAGGGGTGGTGGGAACCCATCTGCTATTTTTAATTTCCTCGAGGACAGAGACTTGCAGTTAGACTCAAAGAAGTACTGTACTTCCCCAGGTTGACTAAGAGATGCCAGTGGTGGAGGTGGTGTCTGGGAAAGGCAGGGGCCGGGGTGCTCTGGGTTCTCTGCGGCTCTTATGTCTGTCTTGGGGAAGGGGCCTGGGCTGAGGGCAGGGCCGGGGTGGTGAGTTGTCCTCAGGCCTTTCCCGTTTCAGCTCCCCCTGCAGCCCCGGGCTCACCCCGCAGAGCCTGGGACACTGAGTGTCAGGGCCTGATTGAGGGGAGATGGCCGGCCTGCGGAGGTGGGGTGCTGGGGCTGCATGACTTCTGCCCGGCGGCTCTTCTCTCCGGGGTTCTCTTCCCCTGTCTTTCACTCACATAAAATCGCTTTCAAATTAAAATCGCTGTTTTCTGGACCGAGGTGACTGTCTTGGGGGTGGGGAGGAACGCCGCCCCTGGCCGCGGGTGGGAGGGTATCCGGTGGGGCGTGCTCCCTGGACGCCGCTGCGGCCGCCGCCGTAGTTCCCTGGGGCTGGGAGGCGGGCGCGGGGGTGGGGGGACACAAGGCGCGCTTTGTGGCGAGGGAGGGGGCCGAGGGTGCGCCGGCCGGGGCGGGGCGGCCGTGGAGGAGGGCGGCCGGCTCTCAAAGGCTCCTTGTTCCCCGGCGCCCTCCCAGCGCCAGCGGGCGGCGGCGCCTCGGCTCGCTCCGGGCGGCCCTCCGGCCACGCCACGGGCTCCGGGCAGACCCGGCGCCGTGCCCGCCCGTGGGGGCGCCCTGGGCGTAGAGCGCCGAGGCCTCCTCCGGCGTTGCCCGCCTGGAGGCGGCCTCGTCCCCGAGTGACCCCGATTCCCGGACTCTGCCAACCCGTGTGGCCGCCCCCCGCCGCCCCCCTCCCCGACTGGATGCCTCTCCACCTGGGCTCCAGGACGCCCTTACGTGGTGCCCTCCCCTCCATCCCCTGGGACCCGATCAGCCTGTATGTGTGTCTGTCCAGTCTCGGGCCTCCCCTCTAGCGCACCCCCGCCCAGCCTTGACGCCCCCGCCCCCCACGCTGCCCGCGGCCGTCGGGTTGCAGGTCCCCAGTCGCTATCTATAGCGGTGTCTATAAATACCCAGCTCCGGGCCGGGCTCTGTAATTACAGCGGGCGGGCCGGGCAGAGGGGAAATAATTATGGAGACCAGATGGGGTGAGGGGAGGTAGCGACCCCTGGGCCCGTCTCTCCCCTCCCACTACATCCCGCCCCGGACTCTGCTGAAAAGGGGCTCTGGGTCTCCAAGGGGGAGGATTGGGGGAGGGGTCTTGTGACTGGACCTCTGGGTCCCCCCAAAGTAGACTAGGGAAGAGATATTGGGGTTCCCCGAAAAGAGCATCCTAAAGTACAGGCCACTGAGTCCCTGCGAGAAGCAGAGGAGAGCAGCCCGAGGGCTGCGAGGGAGGGTTCCCGTTCGCGCCCCCCCCCCAACCAGGTGGAGATAGGGGGTGGGGTTTCCCTTGGTGGCTGTGGGCGGGCGGTTGGAGGCGGGGGCTGGGCCGGGGGCGGGAGCGAGCTGGGGGCTCTGGGCCGCTAGGGTGGCCGGGGACACACAGGAGCGGCGGCCACCGAGGAGGGAACAGCGCCGGAGCCCCGACGGCGCCCCACTTAATGGAGCTGGGTCCCTGAGAGCCGTGGCCACCCGGCAGCCTCCGACTTCCCCAGGAGCCCGGCGTGCTCGCTCTCTTGCAGCCTCGGGGTACCCAGCGCCACCGGCGTCCCCTGGTCCCCGGGACCGGGCGTTCCGGGTGCCAGCCATGGAGCGGTGCAGCCGCTGCCATCACCTCCTGCTGCTGGTGCTGCTATTGCTGTGGCTGAGCGCCGCCCCCGCCTGGGCAGGTAAGCGGAGTCCCAACGCCTGGGTCGTCGGAATCAGGCTGGAGGTCCGCATGTCCTCGGGACAGGGGACAGCGGATATGTAGGGACGAGGGGGGACGCTTCTGGGTCTGAGAATGGGATTTGGGGCGGTCAAGGGTCCAGGCTGGAGGGCAGGACACCTGGGTCCCTTGGAGCCAGAATGGAGATTTGTTTTCCTCTCTGAAGTGACCAGGGGAGGGCAGGTAAGGCTGAATGGTGGAGGGTCACTGAGTGGGGCTGGATGCTGGGGTCCTCCAGCAGGGCCAGTGTGGTCCAGCCAGGTGCTGGAGTCAGGGGCAGATGCGAGTGTTGATGGATGGGAGGTGCATGTCTGTCTTCTTCCTGCCCACATCTGTGGGGTGTGAGGGCGAGCATCCTTGGATAGGAGCAGAGCCCAGTAGGTAGAGAAAGAAGGGGTACCTGGACTGTTTGTCTCACTGGTTCCCCCGACAGGATCCCCTTCCCCCTCCGTGCCCTCGATCCTGCCACGCGGCTGGCTCTGGGGAGCCGTGGGGCTGACTGCCAACAGGACGGCCGCTGGACAGGCCAGGATCAGGTGTCTGAGGCGGGAGCCAACGCTCTGCATTCCTGCCCTGCCCCTCCCCCTCTGCCCAGCCGGGCTCCCCTGGGACTCTGGCCTCCACAATCCCAACCTTTTCCTTCTTTTCCCCGGGATCCAGAAGTCCTGGCTCTGGGGAAAGGGGGTTTGACGTCGGAGAGGAGGAGGCTGAGAGTACCTGGGTACTAGGCAGGCTGGAGTAAGCCCCCCCACCGCAAACCCTGGAGACTGATTGGCATATAACTTGACTATTTATTTCTTCTGGTCAGAAAAGCAGCATCAAGGATTTAGATTAGATTTCGGAAGGAAGAACTTTCAAGACAGGAGGAGCTCAGGGACAGAAAATTGAAGTACGGGATGTCTGTAGACCCTAGGAGTTTTTTTTAGAGAGAAAAGGGATCCTTTAACGTGGAGGCAGGGAGGTGGCTGAGATGACTCTCTCTTATTTGGGGGCTGAGTGGGTAGAGGTGGGACTCTGGAGGGAAGTGGGTTAGTGTGGAATTCATCAGAACTGGGCAGAGTGGTGGGGGTGATGGGGTCACCAGTGGGGAGATTGGGGCAGACTGAGGCCAGAGCCAGGGGGGCCCCTATGTGACATGAAGTAGGAAGCCGGGTGGGCAGACCTGTGGCTAGGCCGTCTATAGGGTTGAGCTGGACTCTCCTGGGGTTTGGTAGAGGGTGGGGGCCCCTGAGGTCTCCTTGGCCTGGGGTCTCTGTGAGTCTCTGTGTCTCTGTCTTACTTACCCTTCGTCTCTCAAAGCGGCCCTTGTGTGTTGATGTTTGCGGAGCTGCCACACGCGGGGGCCAGGCTAGGGCAGGGAGGTGGGAGGGGGCAAGGCCGTGGTTTCCCGGCTTCTGGACTCAAAGGGCCTTTTCTCTGCCTGCCCGCCCCACCTCACCCACCCCACCCAGCTCTGCGCTCCTGATCTCTCTGGCCCCTGCCCTGCCCCACACTTCTCTGAAAGTTTTGCTGGAACTTTCTTTGGTTTTCTTCCAATCTGGAACTGATGGTGTGAGCAGCGTGTGTTTGGGGGAGTGAGGGAGAAAGAGGTGACCTCTGTCTCCTGGGGAGTTTGAGCCCTCGGAAGCCGAGTTCTAGGTGGACAGGGCTGGTGGCCTGGCTCTAGAATCTTTGGGCCACGGGTGGCGGGGGTGGTAGGGCAGGGTCGAAGATCCAGGTGTGGGGAGCTTGCCCGGGTTTTGGGCAGAGGACTCTGATGGGATCTGCAGATGTGTGGCTCTGGGCCCTGGATCTGCTCCGGCTCTGCGTGGCAGCTTCAGGCTCCCCGTGTGCCCCCCCACCCCAGCCCATCTCCCCAGCCAGGGGCACAGGCTCCGGGGCTGGCTCCTTCTTGTATCTCCTTTCTCTGTGTGGTCGGAGTGGCCCCCGCCTCCCCCAAACACGGGGCCTGCAGCAGCTTGACGCCCCCTCTCCATAGAGCTGCCTGTCTACCCCCTCCCTGGTGGCCCCCAGCCCCTCCCGTGCCCAGGATGATGGCTTGCCCAGATGTTGTTTATGCTGGAGACACTGGACAGAGGCCAGAGACCCAGAGACCGAGAGGAAGGAAGAGCCAGAGAAAGGAAAAGATGGGTAGAGGGCGAGGGAAGCAGAGGAAGATGGAAGAACCAGAGAGAGAGACCAACAGATACGGAGACCGACAGAGCACGTGAAGGGGAGGCAGGTGGAGAGTTGGAGGAGAGAGATGAATAGAGAGACTTCCCTGGTGGTCCCGTGGTTAAGGGGGCACGGGTTTGATCCCCGCTGGGCAAATAGGGTCCTACATGCCAAGCGGCACAGCCAGAAAGTAAATAATAAACTGATTAAAATAGTTACTCGGGCTTTCTTTAAAAAAAAAAGAAAGACAGAATAGAGATTCATAGGCTGAGAGATGGAGACAGGGAGAGCGTGAGGAAGGCCGAGGCTGGGAGGAGGGGTGGTGGTGGGCATGGAGCTGAGTGCAGGCCCAGTGCTGCCTTTGTACAGGTGACTTGGTTTCCCATCCATGCATGCTCTTTTCAGAAGCGTGGAAGGGCGAGGTTGACTTACATCCTGCAGGGAGTTTGAGCCCCAGGAACCTGATCTCTAGACCCCCAAAGTCCCCTGTGCGTGCCCCCCTGGGAGTGCGCGCCTTGCCCTGACCCTCACAAACTCTCCCAGGCACAGCCCCCGTGGACGTGCTTCGGGCCCTGAGGTTCCCCGCCCTCCCTGACGGTGTCCGGAGGGCAAGAGGTATCTGTCCAGCTGATGTGGCCTACCGAGTGTCCCGACCCGCCCAGCTCAGTGCACCCACCCGTCAGCTCTTTCCAGGTATGGGTGACCTACCGAAGCAGGGATAACTGCGGGCGAGGCCGGGGGGTGGGATCAGAGGGGAAGGGGTTGATGGCTCACCTTGCCTCTCCCTCCCGCTGTGTGTCTGTGTCCCAGGAGGCTTTCCCAAAGATTTCTCTCTGCTGACTGCGGTCCGGGCCCGCCCGGGCCTCCAGGCGCCCCTCCTGACCCTCTACAGTGCCCAGGGCGTCCGGCAGCTGGGCCTGGAGCTCGGCCGACCTGTCCGCTTCCTGTACGAGGACCAGACTGGGCGGCCGCAACCGCCGGCTCAGCCTGTCTTCCGAGGCCTCAGCCTGGCGGATGGCAAGTAAGTCAGTGCACTCCTCTGGCCTGTCAGGACTGTCTCTTAGGAGCTCCCCTCTGGTTCCTGCTCCCAGAACGCCCACCCCCTAATCCTTGTTGTTCAGTAGCTAAGTCGTTTCTGACTCTTTGTGACCCCTTGACTGCAGCATGCCAGGCTTCCCTGTCCTTCACCATCTCCTGGAGCTTGCTCAAACTCATGTCCATTGAGTCGGTGATGCCCTCCAACCATCTCATCCTCTGTCACCCACTTCTCCTCCTGCCTTCAATTTCCGCCCCCTAATCTAGGAAATCCCTTTGGGCCACCACTCGCTTACCCACTGCCCAAACTTTAGTCAAGTCTCTTCTAGCCCAGAGTTTGGGCTTCAGAGATTAAATCCTGGTGCGTAGGACTACCTTGTACCTTGGGCAAGTTACTCGAGTGTTTTTTTTTTCTTTTATTCATTTTTATTAAAAAAACTTTTGATTTTATATTGGAGTAGAGCCAATTAACAATGTTGTGATAGTTTCCGGTAGATAGCAAAGGGACTCAGCCATACATATCTGCTTGACTTTTTTGAGACTTGGTTTCTATGTCTGAAAAATAGGGATAGTAGAATTATGAAAATCAAATGAGAAAGTGATTGCATGCTGCCTGGGGTGTTGTAAGCACCCAGTAAATGGTAGCTACTGTGACTGCTACTGTGTTACCATTGGTTTGTCAGCCTTTTCATCAGCAGCTCCCCAGCTCTCGTGACTTTCCTCCCGTCAGTCAGTCACTGGAACCTCTCCCCACTCCCATGACCAGGTGGCACCGTGTGGCTGTGGCTGTGAAGGGCCAGTCTGTCACCCTCATAATTGACTGTAAGAAGCGAGTCACTCGACCCCTCCCCCGGAGCGCCCGTCCAGTACTGGACACCCGGGGCGTGATCATCTTCGGTGCTCGGATCCTGGATGAGGAAGTCTTTGAGGTAACCGCAGCAACTAGAGAGAGGACGCTGGTCCTGTATCTGCGTTCACTCCCCTCCTGACCTCAGTACTCCATCTTCCTGTGTCTTGACCCTTCACTTTTCCTTTCATAAATGTCTATTTCTACTTCCTCTCTTTAGGACTACTTTTTTTTTTTGTAGAATTAAGTGCCCGTTTATATGGCAGGATTGTCCATAGTCATTTATTCCGTCAGGCCGTTTTCATTAGTCTACCCATCCATCCACTCCCTCAACTGATCCATCCACCCATCCATCCACCCATCTGTTCATTTACATACTCACCCACCTACTCAAGCATTTGGGCTTGTATTCTCCCACCTGCCTGTTCTTCCCCTGCTTAGCCACTCCTTCCTCTAAACCACCCATCTATTCATCTGTCCTTCCGTCCATCCATCCATCCGAAGTCATGCATCCATCTACTCATTCATCCATCTGCTCATCCACCCTATCTGCATGTGCATGGAAGGACACATGCAGGCATCCCGTTTACCCACCCATCTCTTCAACCCCCGACTCTCCATCCAGCCATTTCTTCACTTCTTCCATCTACTTCCATTTCTATCTACTCTATGCCTCTCATTTTCCTCTGTATCAGTCCACCCATACATACATTCACTCACTCATCATCCATCCACCCTCTCATTCAGTCAAGTGTCTGAGCCCCCATTCACCCACCCAGCCATCTATCCATCTACCCATCCATCCGTCCAGGCACCCACCCAGCCAGTCAATGTTTTCTGAATACCTGCTGGCTCAGAGCCAAGGGGAACGCCGAAGAATATCATCAGATCTCTATCATCCCAAGTTCTGCTCTGGAGTTGAGACAGTATTCCCAAGCTATAACCCACCCCCGAACAGGGTTTGCTCAGTACCACATGTGGGCACAAGTATATGCCATTGGAAATCATAATTGGCTTCCTCCCATTTCTAGAGGTCCAGAGAATTCTTATCATCACTGCATTGGAAGGTCAAAGCAACTAAGGTTGGGTCTCCAACCTTAGGTCTCCAGAAGCCACTGTAAACAGGCTCATGCATGATCACATGAGCAGGGTGTAGGCCAAGAGCTGAACTTAGGGTGGAAGGCTTGAAGTCTAGTCCTGATTCTACCACTTGGCGTGACCTTGGGCCAGTCATCATCCCTTGGAACTTTTATGAATTCACTGTGCTTGGAAAATGAGCATGAAGATCCTTGTCCTGCTGACTCTGATCCTTGTCCAGCTGTCTAGTTGTTGTGAAGGTTCAATGGGATTATGAGAGAAGGTCCTTTGAGACCTGGAAAGAAACCATGCATGTGGGCGGGCTGGTGCTGGCTGTCTCCATCATGTAGTCTAACCTCTGACCCATGTCCCAGGCTCTATGCTGCGTCTCTCTGAAGCCCTCTCCACCTGCCTCCATTCCTGTCCCTTCCTCTTTGCAGGGTGATATTCAGGAGCTTTCCATCATCCCGGGAGTGCAAGCTGCCTACGAATCCTGTGACCAGAAGGAGCTGGAGTGCGAGGGGGGTTGGAGGGAGAGACCTCAGAGACAGCCATCTCACAGAACGCAGAGATCTCCGAAGCAGCAACCACCAAGACTTCACAGGCCACAAAACCAGGAACCCCAGGCACAGGTGAGGGAGCTGGGTGCACCCCAAACTGCAGCACGCCCCGGGGAGGGAAGCCGCCACCACAGTGCCCCAGGGGAATTCCCCCAATGGCCCAGAGCCCCCGTCCAATGTTGGGCTCCTGTTCTCCCCCCCAGTACCCCCTCCCCAACCATCCCCTCTATTGCCATCACCCTGCCCTCCTCCCAGTCCTCATTCATCAACCTTTTTATTTTCATTTAAAAATAAAAAGTCGTTATGAAGAATTCGTGGCTGGGCACTGTGTCCCCTGCTTGTGTCTCCTCCTCTGCTAGTCTTCCTGGAACTGTGTCCTTGGGTTTTCCATCTCTTCCTTGAATTAAGAGATTGGGAGGCCATGGAGGGTGGGGGTGAGAATTGGGGGATGTGGGCAGAGGTTGGGAGAGCTGAGGAGGGAGAGACAGAGACAGGAGAAGTTGAACTGAGGAGACCCAGGAAGAGATGTGGAGAAGGAGTAGGAGGTAGAGGCCTGTGCAAGCTAGCGGGCAGGGCCCTGTCTCTGGCCCCTGCTTGCCCCAGGAGGGGCAGGATCGGGGGCTGTTGGTGGGGGTGGAGGGAAGGGCAGGGAGGCTCTGAGTGGGGTGGAGTCCTGACAGCTAGAGTGACAAGTGTGATCTGGGGTCAGTGGTCTGAAGGTTGGAGGCTCAATCTCTTAATCATGTCTGCTTCTGTCCCACATTCGGGACTCACCCCCCTTCCCACCCCGCTTCCCCACCCCCCTTCCCATCCTCCTCCCCACCCCCCTTCCCATCCTCCTCCCCACCCTGCTTCCCATCCTCCTCCCCACTCCCCTTCCCATCCTCCTCCCCACCCCCCTCCTCACCCCCATCTCTCTCCTGACTCCTATCCCTCCATCATCCCCAACTCCCATCCACCTCCTCTTCCCCCTCCTCCCCCCACCCCTTCCCACTGCCCCTCCCCCAACCCCAGTCCACTGAGTCTCTCTACTATGACTACGAGCCCCCCTATTATGATGTGATGACTACGGGCACCACCCCTGATTATCAGGTAAACTTGAGGGACCCCTTCCCTTGCCCTGTTCTCCCCACCAACCCCTTGCAAACATCTAAGACACGGTCCTCCCCTTCCCACTTTGGGGAGAGCCACCTTGTATCTAGATTAAGGGCGTGTGCTCACTGGCCCTCCCGTGTCTCTCCACTGCAGCGACCTCCAAGCCCCAACCACAGGGCTCCCCCTCCCCCCAGGGGGCGTCGGACCCCTCCCCGAAAGCCTGCCCCTCCTGCCAAGAGGTCAGCAGCCCGGCAGGCGTCCCCCTCACCAGGCCAGAGGCCTTCTCGAAGTGGAGGTTCCAGCCCAGCCCGGGGCCAGCCTCCCCTCTCCCGGCACCCAGCTCAGCAGGCAGCTCCCCCCACTGCCCGGGGCCCCCCCAGGACCAGAGGCAGCGGTTACCGGCAGGTAGAGCCGGGGCATCCAGATCTCTGCCCCCGAACCTCTCTGACCTCAGAGATTCACTCTCCCTAAACTGTACCCCCTCCAAAGGGGCTGCAAGATCTGAGATTGCCCCCACCCCCCAGCACAGACAGATGCTGCCCTCAGGACGGGCCAGGACGGGCTGCTGCTTGGCCTCCCTTACCGCTAACCTCTTTCCTCCTTCCCGCCCTCTGCTCCTCTCCCCTCGCTTCCCCTTGGGGGTAGGACCCCACCCCAGGTGAAGAGGAAGGAATCCTGGAGTCAAGCCCTTTGCCACCCCCTGAGGAGGTAACTCCATCCCCACCCTCGCCCCAGCTAGGGGTGGTGGGCGTCTGTGACCTGCTCCCCTTGCCCTAGGTCGTCTTGATGAACCAGCCCCTCTTCTGGCCGGAGGGTTCTTTGTCACCTTGTTCACGATGCTCTGTCTCCTGGTTACTCCAGATCTTTGAGTCTGCTTGTCTCTCAGGACAGCCATTTTTCTCCAGTGTCCATGTCTCCTGCCATGATTCTTTGGCTCTAGGGTCATCCCCTTCCATGTTGACGTTAATGGTTGTACTTCTGTCACATTTCTGTTCCCAGGAGCCATTTTTTGTCCAACCCTGTCACTTTTTGTCTTTCCACCAATTTCTTTGGTCATTCCTTGGGCCCTTTCTTCCATCGTTATGTCCATGGACTGTCCACTCTGTGTCCAGCCCTCCGGCCACCCTTCTCGTTACCCCTCATTTCTTCCAACCACACCCACTTTCTGGACCTCTCTCCTTGTTGGGGGCCTTTGATGGCCATCCCCCTTCTCTACAATGGCTCCCCTTGCTCTTCTTGGGAGGAAAATGGCCCCCATCACCCTCAGTACCCCTTGGGCTGGAAGTCGTCACACCCTGGGGTCCAGGGGAGACCTCCTCTTAGCCCTAACGCCCCCGTCTACCCCTCTCCCTCCCCACCCCCGGGAAGGAGCAGACAGATCTCCAGGTCCCCCCCACAGCTGACAGGTTCCTGACAGAGGAGTATGGGGAGGGTGGCACAGAGCCCCCAGCAGGGCCCTACGATTACACCTATGCCTATGGGGACGATTACCACGAGGAGACGGAGCTTGGCCCTGCCCTGTCTGCCGAGACAGCCCGCTCGGAAGCCGTAAGTCCGAGAAGCTCCTCTTTCACGCTTGACCTCCAGCGGGAATCGCTTCCTGTTTTCTTTGGTTGTTGTCTGTCTTCTGAGAGCTACTTCCCACCGGTGATTTACCATTTTTTGTTCACGTGGATTGTATCTGTTGCTTGAAAAGATTACTCCCTGCCTTCCCTTGTCAAATGTCTTACTCTGTGACTCCTTATGGTTCCTTCTGTCTGAAGCATTTGGTTTTTTTTTCCAATCCTATGGCCACTTCCTGTCTTTCTTGGTCCCTTCCTATCTCCATCAAGCTGGATTTCATAGGCCTTTGGGTCATAAGCCCCTGTCGTATGTCCATTTTCAATCTGTCTCCATCATTTCTTCTTGATCCAAACCATTTCTTATCCATGTTGCTGCCAAACAATCTAACTTTCTCTGTCACATTTTCTAAGCTACAGGCCACTTCCTGTCTGTCCCCTCTGCTCCCAGTCATGACATCCGTTTGGGTGACTGTGTCAGACTGGACTGGAGGGGACTTATTCTTTGTGTTTCTGCTCTAGTTTTTCATGCTGTTTTATCCTTTGATAATAAGCCACTTCGTATGTGTCTCCAATCATCCAAATCATAAAGTTTCCATTGTGGGTCTAGATATTTATCATGGCCACTTGCTGTGTGTATGTTTTCTGGAAGATGTGTGTTTGCTGGAAGAATTGTCTTTCTTTGTCATTATCCATTTCCCAGAGTCACTTTCTGTCTGTTTTGTGAATTTCTTTTCTTTCTTGGTTGTGGCAGCCATATTGTTTTGAAGGTCCACTTCCTGGATCCTCTTTCCTTGGCTGCTTCCTGTCTGTCCCACCACTTCCTGTTTATCTGGTTCATTTTCTAACCATCTTGGCCGTGTTTGATTTTTCTTGGCCCTGGTATCATTCTTGCTTCCAAGAGTTTGTCCCTTTGTTCTGTCTCCCTTAATTGTGCCCTGTGTCTTCAGCCACTCCCTGTCAGTGGGGTATTTCCTGTGCTCACTTCATCTTTTGCCTGCGTTGCGGTCAGAGCTCTCTCCCCAACCCTGCTGCCTCATTCCACCCTCCGTGCTCTAATATTGCCACCCTTGACCCTCTGCTGCCTTTCCCTTATGCCGGATACTTAGGATTGATCTGGGACATGGGAGAGTTTGGAAAATGATCGTTACTGTTCGGTCAGGATGGAGGTAGAGGGGGGCATTTTGAAGATCTTTGTTGAGAGAGTCAGGGGACGTGTTGAATAAATATCCCCCAATCTCCCTGTCCCTATCTTGGTTGTGGCCCCAGAGCTGGGGGTGGGCATTTGACTGGAAGTGTGGAAGGGAGGCTACTGGTAGGCTTGAAGTTTAAATGAGGGTTAGAGGAAGGGTGTAGCTTCCATGCTGGGAGCGGCGCTGGAAGGAGCTGAGGGGCTCCGTGCTGGGGCTTGAGTAACTGAGCCCGAATTGTATTTTTTCAAAATCCAGTTATAAGCTCTAAGTTGGAGGTATCAGTGGGGACTGCTCTCCAAATATACTTAGAGTATGAATGTCTAATCTCTGGGGAGTTTTAAACTTGTGAACCCCTTGAAACTCTAAGTAAAATTCTGTGCATAAGGGCATACCCTTTTTCTTTTCTGGAGAAAGACACTATAGATTACGTCAGATTCTCATATGGATGCATGACCTCCCCCAAACCCAAGTAAAAATCTATCTAAAATCTTAGAATCTTACTTGGCGAGTTGGGTTAAAGGTGAGGAAGTTGATGGTTTCTTAAGGTCCTAAGGAAGTGTGGGGGATAAGGTGCAGTCCTCCAGGAGAGGGTCTGGGAAGACTGGGGGACTGGTGTCCCAGGAACTGTCTGGGGACCTTCCTGAGAGAGGTTCTCAGGGAGATGCAGAGGGTGTGTTTGCTGAGGTGGGGCAGGGAATTGGGGGGTGGGGAACCCTGAGATATCCCTTGGCAGACCTGGGAGGTCTGTGAAGAGGGAGTGTTGGAGGAGGACCAGGGAGTTCGAGGGGTTAGGTCAGGGAGATCTCTGGAGGACCTGTGACTGCACCAGGGTGGGGGCAGTCCCGGTGGGGGCTGCTCACAGGCCCCACTGGGGGTTACATGTGTGTCTCCCTCAGGCTGCCCGTGGCCCCCGGGGGCTGAAGGGAGAGAAGGGGGAGCCTGCTGTGCTGGAACCTGTAAGTCACTCTGGTCACTGAGCAGAGGGCAGTGGGAAGAAGGGAAGGAGGCAGGGTGCTAGCCCTATAGCCTCTGACTTTTAACCTTTGGCTCCGCAGGGCATGCTAGTGGAGGGGCCCCCTGGTCCAGAAGGCCCTGCGGTGAGTTCTAGCTGTGACCCCCCAGCCTCCATTCTTTTTGCAGAAACGCTTCCTACCTGCTCACTTGTGCCTTCCCAGCATTGGCCCAGGCCTCCTTAGAACTTGGAGCATCCTTCCAATCAGAGCTTCCCAGAACCCCAGATTTCTTCTGCGGAGACCACCCCCAGCCACATACCCCTCTTCCATCTGACCGCCCACATCTGACCCCCCCTTCTTGTGTTCTTCAGGGATTTCCTGGTCCCCCTGGTATCCAAGGCAACCCAGGCCCAGTTGGAGACCCAGGCGAGAGGGTATGAGAGCATCCTGTGGGGGCGGGGAGGACTACAAAGGAGCCGCTGGTATCCAGGGGGGTACCATTCTCGGTGACTTCTCATCAGCTGGTTGATTACTGATGGAGGGGCTGCTGTGCCCTCAGCACCCAGAAAAGAAGGCAGCGTGTGGTTGGAGAGGGGAGCAGTCTGGTGTCTCACTGTCGATTTTCTCCATGACATGTTTCTCCACTGGGTGTGGGGAGATCTAGGAAAGTCTGCATCTGTTCCATTGAGGAGGGCTTCAAGATGATGCCAGGGGCCTAACAACACGCTGTCACTCCGTCTTTCTCCAGGGTCCCCCGGGCCGAGCAGGGCTCCCTGGATCAGACGGCGCCCCTGGCCCTCCCGGAACATCCCTCATGCTCCCCGTGAGTGGTCTTCTGGGCTTTGTGGAACAGGCTGAGGGGAGGGCAGGGAACCAGAAGGGGAGGAAAACCTAGGAGGAGTCTCTCGGGACGATCCACCCAAAGAATGTGATCATCGGGGTGGAGGGTCTAAGGCCTCATTAATGATCTAGAACCAAACATGGAGCATCTAGAATCAGGCAGAAAATCCTAGATTTCAGGGAATCTAGGAGGAAGAGGCTGAGAGGGAGGGAGGGAGGCAGGAGCTGAATTTCTGAAAACCTCTGAGTGATAAGCCAGAGCCCGGGGGAGACACTGGAGGAGGGCTTAGGGTATCTGGAACCTGGGACATGGGGGCCCAAGTGCTGGATGATCCCTCTGGTTTCGGGGGTCTCATGGATTTCCTGGAAGAATCTAGACTTTCTTCTTCTCCTTGCCCCACAGTTCCGGTTCGGCAGTGGTGGGGGTGACAAGGGCCCTGTGGTGGCAGCCCAGGAGGCCCAGGCCCAGGCGATTCTGCAGCAGGCACGGGTAAGTAGGGCTAGGGGTCTTGGGGGGGCATGGGAGGGGTGTGGTAGGTGGAGGAAGGCACTAGGAGGGGTTGGAAAGGTAGGTCGGTGTGACTGTAGGGCAGGGAGAGGTCTGGGTTGGATTGGGGGCTGACATGGAGGTTGAGGACGATCAGGGCAGCGGAATGAAGGTCAGGGAAGAAGGGTAAATCTGGGAGGTGACCCGGAGTCTGGGGTGCTCCTGCTGCCTGTGCTCAGCTCTGCCGTCTCCTCTGCCCTCCCTAGATGGCCCTCCGAGGACCCCCTGGCCCCATGGGATACACAGGCCGCCCTGGCCCCCTGGTGAGTGCGTGGGGTGTTGTGATAGGGGATCCTTTATCCATGTGTGGGGGTATGGACAGTCCTGGAAAAGGACCAATTTGAGAGATATTTTGCTGCATTGAGGGAGGGCTCTGTGGCCACCGATGGGCGTGTCCTTCAGCAAGCCCCCCTCTCTCCTCACAGGGACAACCCGGGAGCCCTGGCATGAAAGGAGAGTCTGGAGACCTGGGACCTCAGGTGACAGCCTCCCCCGACCTGGTCCCCAGCTCAGTGCTGCCCCCCCCACCCCGACCTGTGCTCACTAACCCTGCCCCTGTTTCTCCCTCCTAGGGCCCCAGAGGACCTCAGGGCCTCATGGGCCCTCCTGGCAAGGCGGGGCGAAGGGTGAGTGACTGGGGTGGGAGATGGAAACAGGGTGCAGGGGGTGGAGGGCTGGGCCCCTGCTTGCTCTGACACCTCCCCTGCACCCCCAGGGCCGAGCTGGTGCTGACGGAGCCCGAGGGATGCCTGGGGAACCTGGAGTGAAGGTAACAGGCTCGGGCCCCTTTGTGGTGCCCACCCGGAACTCATCTGTTTCCTGGGGATAGCCCCGCCCCGCTCATGACGTGATGGGAAAGGGGCGGGCACCTCACCTGGGCTGCCCCTCTCCTCCTTAGGGTGACCGAGGATTTGATGGCCTCCCGGGGCTGCCTGGGGAGAAGGGACACAGAGTGAGTATGGGGGCCGCAGGGTGCTGTGATGGGGGTGGATCTTCCCTGGAGGGGAAGGGAGGGAGGGATCTCGAGGTCAGGGCAGGAGGCTGGCGGTCCCAGCAGGAGCTGAGAGGAGGAACTTCCTTGGACCCTGAAGACGGTCTGCGTCTGTCTGTGTTGGGGGCTCTGTACCCCTCTTACCTGGTGGCCCATTTTTCAGGGTGATACTGGTGCCCAGGGCCTTCCTGGGCCCCCTGGTGAGGATGGAGAGAGGGTAAGTGTTGCAGCCTGCGTGGGCGGGTGGGGTGGGGGCCGGGGGTAGGGGGGGTCCGGGGTGGGGGCTGGGGCTGGGGGCGGGGGGTTCTGGAAGGCGAGGCTGCTTCACATGTCCTCCTCCAGGGAGACGACGGAGAGATCGGGCCTCGGGGGCTGCCTGGGGAGTCGGTGAGTGTCGGGGGGGCAGGAAGTGTGGCTCGGACCCCAGAGGAGGGGCGTGGGCGTGAAAGGGATGCGCTCTCTCACCTACGTGGTCCTGTCTTCCCCTCACCTGAATGCAGGGACCTCGAGGTCTCCTTGGCCCCAAAGGCCCTCCTGGGATTCCTGGACCCCCGGTGAGTGACTGTCCCTGACTCTGACCCCGCCCTCTCCACCTTCCCTGAATGCCTCCCCGCCCCGCCCCCACTGCCCCTTGAGCCGCACCCGCAGGTGCCCACGCGGGGCCATATCCTCTAATGCATCAAACACTTTGGGCATAGCAAAAAAAAGGTCCTCAAGAGAAACAAAACAAAACAAACCCACAGACCAGAGCCCCATGCCCTGTGGATCCGGGCGGCCATGTTTGCTTAGGTTCAGAGGGCGGCTGCCGCGCGCCTGCCCTATCCGGCGGGGATGGCCTGGCGTGGGAAACCACAGGTCCGTCCGGACTCACGCCCCTCTCATGTTTCAGGGAGTCCGAGGCATGGATGGCCCCCACGGTCCCAAAGGCAGCTTGGTGAGTGATGGGTGTGGAGACCCCGCCCGCCCCTCCGCCCCTCGCGTCTCTGCCAAGGTCTCCTCCCTTTGCCCCTCTGACCCCCTCCTGCTTCCGGCACTTGCCCCCTCGTCTGTCCCTCCTGGGACTCAGCTCCCCTGCCCGGTTTGTTCTGTCACCATTTCCTTCTGACCCCTGCCTGGCTGCCTGTTTCCAGGGACCCCAGGGAGAACCAGGACCTCCGGGACAGCAGGGCACCCCCGGGACCCAGGTGAGTGGTCCTGTCTGCCCCCCCCCCAACCTGAGGGGCCCCCCCTGGGCTCCCACAGTGGGTCAGACCCTGCATGGGGACTGGAAATGAAGGGTTTCAAGTTTTTGCTGCTTGTGCTGTGAACTGGGGGTGCTGGCTGGGGGAGAAAGCGGGACCCACCCCTGGGGGCCCCTGTAATGTCTCTCTCCGGTGTCTAGGGTCTCCCCGGGCCCCAGGGTGCCATTGGCCCTCATGGAGAGAAGGTAAGTGACTAAGGGATCTGGGGGATGGTGGGTGTGCTGAGGCGGGTTGCAGGGAGCCCCCAAATGTCTGGCTGTGACTGAGTGTCCTCATCTCCCTGCAGGGTCCTCGAGGGAAACCAGGGCTGCCTGGCATGCCCGGCTCAGATGGACCCCCGGTGAGTGCCCCCACCTCGTCATGCAAATCCCCCTTGACCTTCCACCCCAGGGAGTGACTTGCAGGCACCTCAGTGAGTATCCTTACAGAGTGTCCCTTGTCCTGGGAAGTCACTGGTGATGCCGCCAATGGTCAGTCAGCTTCATTAGGACCTGGGGGCATTTGGGTCCAAGAAGTGTAGAGAGGGATGCAGGAAGTGACAGGGACCAGTGGTCACGCTCTCCTTCCCCTACCCCCAGGGTCACCCGGGCAAGGAAGGCCCTCCCGGAACCAAAGGAAACCAGGTAAGCTCTTCCATGGCCCCTCACATCCCCTGGCAGGGTCGCCACCCAGACCTGGGCACCCAAGTCCTTGGGATCTCCTCGTATCTTCACGTGGCTCTAACAGTCCACCCCCTTCAACCCTCTCCAGACTCCAATTGGTCACTTCCCTTTCTCCCACCCCTGGGCGTCCTCAGTGACCCCCTGAGACCCTTTATTGACACCTCTCTGTCCTCTTGCAGGGTCCATCTGGACCTCAGGGTCCTCTGGGGTACCCAGGACCTCGGGGCATCAAGGTAAGAGACCAGCCAGCTGGGAGAGGAAGGCTGAGGTCAGGGCGGCCAGCTGGGCCCCGGAGCTTGGTCCTGCCAGCCTCGCCACCCCTCCTGACCACTCCGTCTCTCCCCTTCCAATTCCAGGGCGTGGATGGAATTCGGGGTCTGAAGGGTCACAAGGGTGAAAAGGTGAGCAATGGCCCTCAGCCCCATCTGCCCTCACCACCCTCCGCCCCTTCTCCTGCCCACCTCTGTCTACCCCTCCTTCCATCATCCGTGATGTCCTCTCGCCCTCACCACCCTCCGCCCCTTCTGCCGCCCACCTGTCTACCCCTCCTTCCATCATCCGTGATGTCCTCTCGCCCTCACCACCCTCCGCCCCTTCTCCGGCCCACCTCTGTCTACCCCTCCTTCCATCATCCGTGGTGTCCTCTCGCCCTCACCACCCTCCGCCCCTTCTCCGGCCCACCTCTGTCTACCCCTCCTTCCATCATCTGTGATGTCCTCTCGCCCTCACCACCCTCCGCCCCTTCTCCTGCCCACCTCTGTCTACCCCTCCTTCCATCATCCGTGGTGTCCTCTCGCCCTCACCACCCTCCGCCCCTTCTGCCCACCTCTGTCTTCCCCTCCTTCCATCATCCGTGGTGTCCTCTCGCCCTCACCACCCTCCGCCCCTTCTGCCCACCTCTGTCTACCCCTCCTTCCGTCATCCGTGATGTCCTCT
This sequence comes from Bos indicus, assembly GCF_029378745.1. NCBI lineage: Eukaryota > Metazoa > Chordata > Mammalia > Artiodactyla > Bovidae > Bos > Bos indicus. The sequence goes on along the minus strand of NC_091782.1, from coordinate 8,868,262 downwards.
CGCCCCGTATTTCTCAGGGCGAGGATGGCTTTCCCGGCTTCAAAGGGGACATGGGTGTGAAAGGCGACAGGGTGAGTAGAGACCTCCTCATTGCCCCCAACTCCGAGCGCTGGTGACCCTCCCCTTTGAGCCCCAATTACCAGCCTCCCCCTGACACCCCTGGATGGCCCATCTCCAGGCTCCCTCGAGGATCTGACCTCCCTTTGGAGCCTGATCCAAGCAGGACCCAGCCCTGTGCTCTGTGACCCACCGGCTGGCTGGTCACCGCCCTCTCCCTGCCCCTCGGGGCTCCTCGTCTTGCAGGACCTTCAGGGACCCCCACCGACCCCACCAGCCTCACCAGGGCCTGCCCCCCATCTCGGGGCTCAGCTCCCACCCCGAGTCCCGATCTCTCACTCTCTAACCCTCTCCCCCAGGGCGAGGTCGGAGTCCCCGGTTCCAGGGGCGAGGATGGTCCTGAGGGGCCGAAGGGGCGCACTGGACCCACGGGGGACCCTGGGCCCCCGGGGCTCATGGGCGAGAAGGTGACGGGGGGGGAGGGGGTCAATGTCTACACGCTCTAGGATGTGGAGGGGGTGAGGCCTGGGGTGCTGGGGTCAGAGTGGGTGCAGGGATGCCAATGGCTGAAGTCAGAAAGTCAAAGATGACTGTGCATTAATTATGCTCCTCTCTGTGTCTGGCACCCCCTAGACACTGACAGGTTGAGAGGGGCTACACAAGAAGCCTAGGAAAGTCCCCGTTATAAAGAGTTCACAACACATTCGTGGGGCCATGCAGAGAGGCTGTCACAGGGTTCCTGGGGGTGCCAGGCAGAGGGAAAGTGTGTGCAGACTCAGACCAGTAGGTACTCTGAGAAGGAAAAGAGTTGGAGAGGCGGTGAGCTCTGACATCTTCACGGTTAACCTGGCTAACGGTGTCCTGTCAGCCCCGCGGGGTGGGGACTTCTACGGTCCTGAAGCACCAGGAGGTTTGGGGGCTTGTTCGTCACAGCCAGTGCAGGGTAGAACCAGGGTTGGAGCCCCAGGAGTCAGGCGGCCGGATCCCTGCTCCCCACATCCACTCCTTGGCAAGACAGGTCCTGAGGCCTCAGGGGGCAGGGCGTGGGGGGCTGGAGATGGGGGCTGCAGAGCTGAGCCTGCAGCAAGGCGGGGTGGGGGCTGCAAAGGGGCTGGTCTTGGAGGAGTGGTTGTGTGTGCTGGGGAGGAGGGAGCAGAGGTGCTGGGCAGGCAGGGGATCCCAGTGCCCGCAGGGCGTGAGCTGCTGATTTTAAGATACAGGGGAGACGAGATTCCAGCCCTGGAGTTTGGGGAAAATCCACTCTCAGGAAGGAGAGATTACAAAAGCCAGGCAGCCTGGGGTGGGGTTGGTGGGGGATGAGGGCGGTGGGGGTTGGGGGCACGCTAGATGTTTGCTGTTTGGGGGCTGGGTCTCCAGGATGGAGTGGGATCCGTGGCCCCACTTGTTCCTGATGGCCCTCTGTCTGTCCACAGGGCAAGCTGGGTGTTCCTGGTCTGCCTGGCTACCCCGGACGCCAGGGCCCCAAGGTGACTCGATGCCCCACTGCGCCCCTCCTCCTTTTCCTTCCCTGAGCTCTAATTGCAGGAAGCACAGACGGACAGAGCAGTGGGGGGGACCCTAGACAGAATTTAGTTCACGCCCATTCTACAGATGGGGAAACAGAGGCTCAGAAAGCACCAGGGCTTGTCTAAGGCCACCAAGCTATTGGCAGAGCCTGGGTCTTCCACCCCCTGCCTCTGTCACCTCTCCTGACCCCCCTTGGCCTTTCCCCAGCCCACCCTCTTCTCGACTTCTCGGTTTCCCCCTTTTCCATCCTCACCAGGGGTCGCTGGGATTTCCGGGTTTTCCTGGAGCCAGTGGAGAGAAGGGAGCCCGGGTAAGCCGGGGAATGGGGGGCTGTGGGGGGAGGGGTGGCTCTGGGGGGCTCAGAGCTGATGCCTTGTCTTCACTTTGCCACCACCAGGGCCTGTCAGGGAAATCAGGGCCTCGAGGAGAGCGCGGCCCCACGGTGAGTGCAGCGGAAGAGGCGTGCGGCTCAGGAGCCCAAGGGGGTGCTTTGGGGGTCTTTCTGACAACTCCCTTGTCCTCTCTCTAGGGTCCGCGTGGTCAGCGGGGACCTCGAGGTGCCACCGGGAAGTCTGGAGCCAAGGTTGGTGGTCTCAGCAGGGCTCCATCTCCCCTCTGCTCCGGCGCCCAGCTGCGTCCCCTCCTCTGACCTTGGGGTTGGCTAGAAGTCAGCCTCTCTTCCTCTCTGACCATCTCCCCCACAGGGAACCTCAGGTGGAGACGGCCCCCATGGGCCTCCTGGAGAGAGGGTGAGTGTGGTCGAGTCCCCTGCACCCCGGCGCTGTCCAGGGGCCAGTGGCGCCGGCTCCCTCTCCACGGGGCGGATCCCCTGCCCAGCCTGCTCCCCATTCTCCTGGCTCAACCAGATCTGTCTCTAGGGTCTCCCTGGGCCTCAGGGCCCCAACGGATTTCCTGGCCCCAAAGGACCTCCGGTAAGCTGCCCTCTGACTTGCCTTGGCTCTGAGTGTCCCTCCTCCTCACCCCCTGCCCGGTCTAGAGCTCACCTGACCTCTGAACCCCTTCCAGGGTCCCCCCGGGAAGGACGGGCTGCCAGGACACCCAGGCCAGAGAGGAGAAGTGGTGAGTGGTACTCTGGTGCCTGCAGACCCCATCCCCGCCCCCCGTCCTGTCTGGAAGGCCCCCAAGGAAGGGTCTCCTCGGAGTGGCCCCTATCCTAATGCTGCTCATACCGCAGCCAAGGACTCGGTGGTGACCCGGGAGCCTGGGGTCCATGCCGTGTCCATGCCAGACTGTGTGTTCCAACCCCCCTCTCCTCTCTTTCTCTTTCAGGGCTTCCAAGGGAAGACCGGCCCCCCTGGCCCCCCAGGAGTGGTGGGACCCCAGGTATGCTTGCCCCCCCACCCCTCCCCACAGAGACAAAGCATCCTAGACCTTGGGGGTTGGAATGTCTGCCTTTCTTCTCTCTTCTCCTGATCCGGGGCCCCCAACCCTCCTTTGCCTGTGGGGCCCCGGGACTGGGGTGCATGGTAGGGGCTGGGTTTGGAGCAGAGATCTCAGATTTCCATCTGTTTCCTGGACCAGTTCTCCTCTTCTTGCGTCTTGGAGCGGAGGAAGGTCCCCGACAGGGACACTGGGTGGTGTGGCTACCCCACACAGGGGAAGGGAGACCAGCGTGGAGGCCTAGGAGAGCCCTGGGGCAGACAGGAAGGGGTCCTGGGGGGTACCGTGAGGTGACCAGAGTGAGACGGGGGCGGGGGTGAGACTGGAGTCTGTTTGCCTCTTTCCCAGGGAGCCGCAGGGGAAACCGGGCCCATGGGGGAGAGAGGTCACCCAGGCCCCCCCGGCCCCCCTGGAGAGCAGGGACTGACTGGAACAGCTGGAAAAGAAGGCACGAAGGTCAGCAGAGGGCCCGGGAGGGGGCACTTGGGAGAACGGGGTTCGGTGCCTAAAGGGACAGCCCATTGGGGGTTTGAGGGGGCAGAGGTCGCTCTGCTCAACTGGGGAGGCTGGCAGTGGTTCATCACCTTGGTTTCCTTTTAGGGCGATCCCGGACCCCCTGGGGCCCCAGGGAAGGATGGTCCCGCTGGTCTGAGGGGCTTTCCGGGAGAGAGAGGCCTCCCTGGCACTGCTGTGAGTGTGACCCCGACCCAGATGCCTGTGAAGAGGCCCTGCACCTCCTGGCTCCCCAGCGTCACCCTGCGCCCACATCCCAGCCCCCACCCTTCCCCGCGTGTCTCCTAAGCTCCGGGCCTGTGAGGTCCCCCTCTTCCGTCTCACGTCTGTTATCCCCAATCTCTGGCTCACAGGGCGGTCCTGGTCTGAAGGGGAATGAAGGCCCGGCTGGTCCCCCAGGCCCTGCGGTGAGTCTGGGGCCCCTGGGGGGCGGTGGGAGGAAGGGTGCGGGGCAGCATCTGGGTTCAGGTAGGGCTGCGGGACCTGGCAGAGGGAGGCTGGGGGAATAAGGCCTCTGATGCCGGGCCTTTCTCCTGGGAACTGTGGCTGGGCATGCTCTGGTGTCGGGGGCTGTGGTCTCCCCTTTAGCGGGTCTGACGCTTGCCTCTGTTGCAGGGATCCCCTGGTGAGCGAGGTTCGGCAGGATCTGGGGGACCCATTGGCCCCCCAGGGCGCCCGGGACCGCAGGGTCCGCCTGGAGCAGCGGGAGAGAAAGGGGTCCCGGTGAGTGCGGGGTCCTTGGGAGGCGCTGTAGGCGGTCTGGAAGCTGCTGGGTCTCAAGGGGCCTCCAGGGTGACAGCGTCTGTGGGTCACGACGCCTGCCTTCCTCTCCCACAGGGCGAGAAGGGCCCCATTGGTCCGACCGGCCGCGATGGGGTGCAGGGTCCCGTGGGGCTTCCTGGCCCTGCCGGGCCCCCGGGCGTGGCGGGAGAGGATGGAGACAAGGTGAGAGAACCGCAGGCCCCGGAATGAGCTTTGTGCACGTGAGCTCGCTGGGCTGGGCAGCCCCAGGGCCCGTGGCTCCTTCTGCCCTCCGCCCGCCGCGTCCTCTAACGTCCCCCCACATTCCCCTAGGGCGAGGTGGGAGACCCTGGCCAGAAGGGCGCCAAAGGCAGCAAGGGGGAGCACGTGAGTGTTCATCCCTCTGACTTCTCCCCGCTGCCCCTGAACCTCAGCCCCTCCTGGCCCCACCCCTTGTCTTGGTGTCTCTGACTCTTCTTTCTCCCCCAGGGCCCCCCTGGGCCCCCCGGACCCATCGGGCCTGTGGGGCAGCCTGGTGCTGCGGTGAGTGACCAGTGCCCCGATTCTGCCCTCGGAGGTGGGGGTGGGGGTAGGGGGCTCCAGGCCTGCTGCCCGGTTCTGGGCGGGACTAGAAAACCCCAGACCCAGGACCATCTCTGAGTCCTCGTCCCTGCCCTCCCCGACCTCAGGGGGCAGATGGGGAGCCTGGAGCTCGGGGTCCCCAGGGACACTTCGGAGCCAAAGGTGACGAAGGAACAAGAGGATTCAATGGGCCCCCGGGACCCATTGGTCTGCAGGTGAGCTGGAGAGAGGAGGCAGGGGCTGCGAGGTGGGGGTCACAGCGGGGCTGGTGTCTGCCCCGGACCCTCGCCAGCCCCTGCTCAGGAAGGAGGGCAGGGGGGTGGGGGCAGGGGCTGGGATCTGGGGAGAGGGGCCGGGAGAGGGTGTGCTCCAGGTGTGTTGGTCACCTGGGTCCGTGTCGTGTACACCTGTGCAGGGCTTGCCAGGCCCCTCGGGGGAGAAGGGAGAGACAGGAGACGTGGGCCCGATGGTGAGTGCGGCCCCCTTGACGGGGTGAACCCCTCCTGACTCTAGCCTCACCTGCTAGTCCCCCCTGCTTCCAGTGCCCACCCCGCCCTGGCCTAACTGCCTCCCTCCCCGCCCGCTCCCCTGGCCCCGCCACTCCGGGCATCCTTGGCTCACCTTCTCTCACCTCCTGGCCTGTCTCTGGGCGTCTGCTTCTCTCCAGGGACCACCTGGCCCCCCAGGACCTCGAGGCCCAGCTGGACCCAACGGAGCAGATGTGAGTCCTCTGGCCCCGGTGTGGCAAGTGCCCTGCCTCCCTTCCCCTAGACTGTAACCTCTGGCCTCATCACAGATGCCGAGACGCCGCTGGGCCTGCCGTCTCACGGCGATGACCTCAGGCAGTCGTCCAGGCTCTGCGCCCACGGGGCACCCCCTCCTCTTTATTTCTGGTTCTCTTTCAGGGTCCACAAGGCCCCCCAGGAGGTGTTGGGAACTTGGGTCCCCCTGGAGAGAAGGTACTGGGAAAGGGTACATGGATGGTCTTGGGGGGTGAGTTTCCGCCAGTTTCGGTGGGGGCCTCAAAGGAGACTGATAAGGCGGGGGACCCCGGTGGTCCCGTGCTTGGAGTCAGTGCTTTCACTGCCGTGGCCTGTGCTCAGTCGTCTGAGGAACTGTGCAGTGTGACTGAAAAAAGAGAGAGAAAGACTGGGAATATCAGGATTTTGGGGGGGGCCGGGGAATGAAGATTCTTGACCCCCATCTCCTTGCAGGGGGAGCCAGGAGAGTCAGGATCTCCGGGAGTCCAGGGCGAGCCAGGGGTCAAGGTGAGTGGTTGCTCTGGGGCCTGGCTCCCCAAGCCCCCCTCCACCCCCTCATTCCCACCCCCACCTTTTCTGTGACCTCCTGGAGCTGCAGCTCCCAGCCGTTCTCAGGGGGCCTGGTCCCTGGATCTGAGTGGGCTCCACCCCTCTTTCCTCAAAAGAAAGAGGGGCCCAGACTCCCCCCATGGGTTCGACTTCTGTGTGCACCCTGATGTTAGCTGGCGGAGGGGGATGAGGGCGAGGCTGAAGGCGTCTTGGAAGTGGGGGCTGCATCCTCCTCCTTTGGGACCATCTGTAACCTCCGCCCATCCTTCAGGGTCCACGTGGGGAGCGCGGGGAGAAAGGAGAGACTGGGCAGGCGGGAGAGGCAGGACCACCGGGGCCTAAGGGCCCCACTGGCGACGACGGTCCCAAAGGGAACCCTGTGAGTTTGGGAAGGGGGCTTGGAGGAGGGCCCTGTGCATGGAGACCTGGGAATGTGTGTGAGGATCTTGGAGTCGGGGGGCAAGACTGTGGGAGACTTGTGGGGGGGAACGGGGTCTCCTGGGAGGGATTATGGAGTTTAGGATCCAGAGAGAAAATGAAATATGACCTGAAAGCCTTGGAGGGCAGGCCGTGCATGAGGTGGGGAGAAGGGCTACTGGAGGCCCTCTTCCTAGGGCGGTGCGGGTGGGCACTGCCTGTAGAGAGGGAGCGTGAGCCCTGTACCCATGGGGATCGTGTTGGCGCTGGGTGGGCTTAGGAGGAGCTATGACCCTGACCCTTGGATTCCCTCCGGATCAGGGTCCTGTTGGTTTTCCTGGTGACCCTGGCCCTCCTGGAGAAGTTGGCCCTCGGGTGAGTCTTACCCAGGGGGAGGGATGGGTGAAGAGGGTGGTCTGCTTTGGAGGCACTCTGTGTGGCGGGTGGGAACTGGGGGTGTGGGGGGCAGACGGAAGAATGGGAAGCTCGGCAGGTTTGGGGGTGAGGTCAGCCAGGCCTGGGGCTCCCTCTGACAGTGCTGTGTCTCTGCAGGGCCAGGATGGTGCCAAGGGTGACCGTGGAGAGGACGGGGAGCCAGGACAGCCTGTGAGTACCCGTGACCCCCCACCCGCAGGCCCAATCCCCTCTGCTGTGCCCACACCTGAGGGCTCCCTCACCACCACTCTCCCTCCCTCCACAGGGGTCCCCCGGTCCTACGGGGGAGAATGGACCTCCTGGACCGCTTGGAAAGAGGGTAAGCGAGGCAGACCTTGCGGGCAGTCCTGGGGGAGGCTGGATGGCCGCTGGGGTGAGGGGGGGCAGGATGGGGAGAGGCCTGGTGTCCCAGCCGTCCTTGGGGGAGGTGTGTGTGTGTGTGATCACATGTGTTTGCGAGTGTGCTGTGCAGATTTGGGTATCTTTGCTCCTGTATGTCCTGTCTGATCTTGCCAGGGGTGGTGGTGTGTGTAGCAACCAATCAGAATAGACGTGGGGGCAGATTTCCTGGTGGTCCAGTGGTTGCGGCTCTTTGATCCCACTGCGGGGGGGACAGTGGGCACAAATTTAATCCTTGGTCTGGGGGCTAGGAGGAAAAGGGCTGGCAGGGGATGAACCCTTTGTTTACTGGTGGTGTGTGGGCAGGAGGCTCTTCTCCCAATGCACAGGACTTCTCAGTATTTTGATAGCTGGTACCGTTGTAGCAGCTCTCACACCTGTGAGTGAGCCTCTGTGATTGTGTCTGTGTGTGCGCAGGTGTCTGTGTGTGTACCAGGAGGACTGCTTTGGGGAGGGAGATGAGTCAGCCTCTGTGATTGTGTGTGTGTGTGCGTGCAGGTGTGTGTGCGCACAGGGGTGTGTGTGTGTACCAGGAGGATGCTCGGGTGGGAGGTGAGCCTGGCTGCTCACGGCCGCCTGCACCCCCTCCCCTCCTCCACCTGCAGGGGCCTGCAGGGACGCCTGGTCCTGAAGGGCGACAAGGAGAGAAGGGCGCCAAGGTGGGGAGAGCCTCCTGGATGCTGGGACGCCCACTGCACCGCCCCGCGCCTCCCAGTCCTCACCCTCCAGCCCCTAGACGCCTCTCCCATGCCCCATCCTCCAGGCGGGGTTCCCTGTCCTCCCTACCCCAGGGGTCTCGGGGGCTAGGCCCCTCCCCTCTGTCTCTCCCCACCCACCTTGGATCTGCTGCCCCTACCATACCATCCTCTGCCTTTCGTCCTCACCCTTTGGTGTGTTTCAGGGGGATCCTGGTGCTGTGGGCGCCCCAGGGAAGACAGGCCCTGTGGGTCCTGCAGGCCCAGCAGGAAAGCCTGGTCCTGATGGCCTGAGAGGTCTCCCTGGCTCAGTGGTATGTCATGATGCAGAGGTTTGGCCGGGCTGGGAGGGGTGTGGTGCTGGGGACACGTCTCCTGATGCCTGCGGTCCCTTCAAATCTGCAGGGTCAGCAAGGCCGTCCCGGGGCCACAGGCCAGGCTGGGCCTCCAGGCCCTGTGGTGAGTGACTGTGGATGGGGTGGGATGGGGTGGGGCCCCCGGGGCTGGACGTCCAAGCCTTGGAGGAAGTTGGAGTGGTGGTCCCCACAGGAGAGAGTGACTTCCTGTCTCCTCACAGGGACCCCCAGGGCTGCCTGGCCTCCGGGGCGACACTGGGGCCAAGGGCGAGAAGGTGAGTGACCATGTGCAGCCAGGGGTCTCAGCCTCCTCCCTGAAGCCTCCGGGGACCCCATGTTCTCGGGGGGCCCCTCCTCAGTCAGGGCTGTGGCAGCCCCAGGCTTCCTGCAGCCCCACCTGAGTCCCTCCTGCCCTCTGGACTCCAACCCCTGTGGTCCTCCTTCTCCCCATCATGGGTCTTCTGTGCCTCCCCCTTACCACCTGTCCGCTTTTCCAGGGTCACCCAGGTCTCATCGGACTCATCGGCCCCCCTGGGGAGCAGGGGGAGAAGGGTGATCGCGGGCTTCCTGGTCCTCAGGGCTCCACCGGGCAAAAGGGAGAGACGGTGAGTGCAGGGCGTGGTGCTGGGAGGTCTGGGCAGATGAAGGGTGGGGATTCAGGGGGCGTGCTGCGGGCGGGGTGGGGGTGGGCAGCGGGGCGGGGAGGAGGACGCACTTGAACCAGGCCCCCCCTTCTAGGGCATTCCGGGAGCATCTGGCCCCATTGGTCCTGGAGGGCCCCCCGGCCTCCCTGTGAGTATCCCATCTGTTCCTCCCCTCAATCCTCTAAACCCCGAGGCCCCCATAATCCCCCTGGTTTCCACGGCAACCGCCAGCCTAACACGCAGAGGCCCCCGTGTCCCCCATATGTTCCTGCACCTGCAGAGTTTCCAACCTGTCCTTCCAGAGCCTCCTGGGTGTCCCCTTGTCTCCCCCGCCTGCCCCTCCTGGGTGGCCTCAGGGTCCTGTGGACTCGTGACCTCGCCTCTGCAGTTCTCCATGTCCTGACCCTCCCCTGAGGTGACCGCCTCTTTCTCGTGCCTCATTTCACAGGGACCTGCTGGCCCCAAAGGAGCCAAAGGAGCCACAGTGAGTGACCCCCAGCAGCTCTGACCGCCCCCCTCCACACTGAACTTGACACTGTCTCTCCAGGACAAACATCCCACCCATCCCCTCATCCCCAGCCCTTGACCGATTTCATCCTCTGTAACATTAATCGCCTACTTGACCTCTTGACCCCTCCATGACCTCATTGCCTCCTTTGGCAGGGCCCGGCCGGACCTAAGGGAGAGAAGGGCGTCCAGGGCCCTCCGGGACACCCGGTGAGTCACGAGGCAGGGCCCGCGTTTCTGTTGGCCCCTCTCTGTCTGGGTATTTCTCCGCGTCTCCCTCACCTTGACCTCATCTCTCACCCAGGGACCCCCTGGAGAGGTGATCCAGCCCCTGCCCATCCAGATGCCCAAGAAGACGCGGCGCTCAGTGGACGGAAGCCGCCTGATGCAGGAAGATGAAGCTGTGCCAACTGGGGGTGCCCCGGGTAGTCCTGGGGGCCTGGAGGAGATCTTTGGCTCCCTGGACTCCCTGCGGGAGGAGATCGAGCAAATGAGGCGGCCCATGGGGACCCAGGACAGCCCTGCTCGCACCTGCCAGGACCTGAAGCTCTGCCACCCAGAGCTGCCTGACGGTCAGTGCTAGCCTCAGGAGCTTGGCTTGTGAACCACAGCACCGATGTGAACAAGGAGCATGGATGTCGGGGAGGCCTGGAGAAGCTGTCGGGGAGGCCTGGGGAAGCTGTCGGGGAGGCCTGGGGAAGCTGTCGGGGAGGCCTGGGGAAGCTGTCGGGGTGGGGATGAGGTGGGGGGCCAGCTTGGGGCGGCAGCTCTTACCAACCAGATAAGAAGCATTTCAATATTTAGCAACTGGTGTGATGGCTCAGTGGGTAAAGAATCTGCCTGCAAGGCAGGAGATACAGGAGACACAGGTTTGATCCCTGGGTCAGGAAGATCCCCTGGAGGAAGAAACGGCAGCCCACTCCAGTATTCTTGCCTGAAGAATCCCACGGACAGAGGAGCCTGGCAGGCTGCAGTCCAAGGAAGGGAAAGAGCAGGACAGGACTGAGTGACTGATCACAGACACGCAAAATAGCTCATTCGGTCGTGGGCTACTGTTAGAAAGGGTTTTTAAAGAGCTGCCCAGGCGGTAGTGATAGAGAATCTGCCTGCCAATTCAGGAGACGCAACAGATGCAGGTTCAGTTCCTGGGTTGGGAGGATCCCTTGTAGTGGGAAATGGTAGCCCACTCCAGTATTCTCGCCTGGAAAATTCCACAGACAGAGGAACCTGGTAGGCTACAGTCCACGGGGTAGCACAGAGTCAGACACGACTGAGTGCGCACGTGTGCGCGCACACACATGCACACATACACACACGCGCACGCACACGCGCACACACACACGCACACATACACGCGCGCGCGCGCACACACGCACACACGCACACACACGGTCCTCCCAGGGTCGTCAGCTCACCGTCTGCCCAGTGTCTACAGGAACAGATAAACATACACCCGTGGACAACATGCTGGCATTCACACACACAGACACGTGTGCAAGCCTGTGACCACACATTGTACCAGGGTGGGGGTGTCAGCGCTCCTACCAACTCCAGCTGCCAGCCTGGGGTGCTGCCCGGGGGAGGGGTGGCAGCTGCGGGAAGGGGCATAAAGTGACGAGGGAGACTGAAGTGAGGCGGGCTATGCCTGGGGGACAGGGCGGGTGGGGGCGGCCGGTGGGAGCCGCAGATGGACGTGTGGGGCAGAGAGCCTCTTGCGTACAAGGCCGAGGCGCCCTGACCGTCCCCCCTCACTTGACAGGAGAGTACTGGGTCGACCCCAACCAAGGATGTGCTCGGGATGCCTTCCGGGTTTTCTGCAACTTTACGGCTGGAGGGGAAACCTGTGTGACGCCCAGGGACGATGTCACTCAGGTGAGAGCTGGCCCCTGGCCGCCCTGACCCTGTGCAGTCCCCCTCTGGGTCTAGAGGCTCCTGGATTTCTGACGTCCCCTGGCCTTTGACCCCGTGGAGCCGGCTGACGCTTCTGTTCCTTCTCGGCAGTCTCCTGCTGCTAACTTCGTCTCCTGCCCCTGACCACCTGCAGCAAAACTTTGCCCTCTGTTTGACCCCTGCCCCCTATTTCTCCCCCGGCCCTTCCCCATTCACTCCGCTCTCGTGACCCTGGCCCCGGCCCTGCCTGTGACCGCAGCCCCCCTCTCCCCCAGTTCTCCTACGTGGACTCCGAGGGCGCCCCAGTGGGCGTGGTGCAGCTCACCTTCCTGCGCCTGCTCAGCGTCTCAGCCCGCCAGAACATCTCCTACCCGTGCTCTGGGGAGGCCCAGGACAGCCCCCTGAAGCTCCGGGGGGCCAACGAGGACGAGCTGAGCCCGGAGACCAGCCCCTACATCAAGGAGATCCGGGACGGCTGCCAGGTGGGCACCAGGGAGAGCTGGATGGGGGTGGGCCCGGACTCAGGCTGGAGGGGCAGGGGCGCTGGGCTGAGCAGGAGGAAGCCTGCTTCTGGTGTCGGGAAGGGCAGGAAGGCTGGGCAGTGGAGGACGGATTCACTCAAAGCCCGGCATGCAGGCTCGTAAGCATATTTACATGTTTTCCCCTTTGCACACATGGGGCTGTTAACACTGCTCACTCCCCAGGGAGGACACCCCCAATCTGTACACGCGTCTCCAGAGTTGCCTGGAGAGGGTCACACAGGTACACACACGTGCGGAATCATGTTGGCTGTCATCACACACAGCCGCAAACACAGGTACACACATCCCTGTGGAGTCACACGAGCTCGCACAAACCACTACAGACGGATAATCTCAAAAACAAACCCACAGCTGTCCAGATTGGCTCAAGAGCGCACGCACATGTGTGTACACACACACACACACACACACACACACACACACACACAACTTTCCCAGCTTTCCCAGTCCTGACTCTCTGGAAGAAACTTTAGAAAGGAAATGTAGCACAGTTTGAACTCGTGACGCAGATGAGGGGATCATGGCGGCGCTCAAAGGAGCAGGGGCCTGGGCCTGCGGTTGGGTGGCCCAGGCTCCCGCTTGCCTTTCCCACGCTCACTCCTCTTGCTCTTGTGTCTCTCCCCCTCCTCAAGACCCAGCAAGGCCGGACGGTGCTGGAGGTTCGCACGCCTGTACTGGAGCAGCTGCCGGTGCTGGACGCCTCCTTCTCAGAACTGGGGGCCCCTCCGAGGCGGGGCGGGGTGCTGCTGGGGCCTGTCTGCTTCATGGGCTAGGACCTTCTCCTCCATCTGACCCTGTCCGCCGACACCAGGCCCACCTGGAGTCCCACAGCGTGGGACTGTGCCACCTCGAAGGAGGGCTTCTCACCATCTGGGGGCCTCCAGCCAGGGCACTGAGAGTCCCCCATCAGGGGCAAAGCAGGGGAGGGGCGCCCCGGGCCTCGCGGCCCTCCCCCCTGGAGCCTGGGCCCTGCTCGACAGCCGAGACCCTTATTTAAAATTTACCTCCCAGTCACCCCAAACACGTGGAAGAGAAGAGAAAGGACACTGTGTATTTTGTATTTAAAAGTAATTATATTAATTATTTAAAGCGTGGAAAACAAAATGACAAAAAAGATAAAGAGAGAAATGCCAACAAAAATCAGCGGACTTTGGAGACGGGGCTCTCCAGGGGCGAGCCCCAGCACCCTCCTCCTTGCCTCAGGGCTTTCCTCAGTGACTGTGGGGGGCTGGGGGCCGACCCCCGCCTCCCTCACACCCACCTGCAGCACCCACTGTGAACGCTGGAATACACGGTCTCCTTTGTCTCAGGGCTCTGCCTCTCTCTGCCCAGGTGGGGCTCGCTCATCTCTACCTACTGGGTGTCTGGCTCCCTGACCTGCCTGCCTGCTGTCTTTCTCTCAGTCTGGGGTCTTGCAGGAACGCCTGTTACTTGGGGACCCGGCTACTCCCCCAGGGGAGACGTGGAATAGTGAGGGGTGTGTGCAGGGCCAGTGGTCAGCAGATGCTTGAAATATTGAGATTCTTCCACATTAGTTGGGAAACCACGGTGGCCCTGAGTCCCTTGAGCATCCCACCAACATCCTGGCCAGCCCCATCCTTGCCCTGGATACCCCCACCCTTCCTGATCCTTCAGTTATCATGCGATCTGGATGGAAGGGACTCCCAGGACCTCGTCCAGCACTATGATCTGCGTCCACTCTGACTGGTGGTTAAAAAATGTGATTGTCTCCTCCTGGGGTGTATGTGCCTGCTGCTTGTGTTGTTATTTCAATCCTCACCGGACCCCCCTCCCACCACGCCCCTTACTCCTGGCTGAGCTGTTATCAGAAATGGATGGCTTAATCCGTTTCCTGGAGGACTTGTCCTGTTGAGGTGCTAGGATGCAGAGAGAGTTGATAACAGACCACCTAGCGACATCAGGTGGGAGCCCAGGGTTCTGTGTGACCCTGGTGCCTGAGCGGTTCAGAGTGAGGGCGCCTGACCCTCCCTGGTTTTAACGGACACCCCTTCCAGACCTTTAGGACCCTCGAGGCTGGAAGGGGCCTTAGATGCCTGGTCTGAGCTCCTTGCGAATGAGGAGACCGAGGCTGACTTTCACGATGGCGTTTACTGCCCCTGCCTTTGGTGCAGGCTTGCCTGCCCCGTCATTAATAGCCAGGGCTGCGGCCGGGGCTCCCCAGGCTCGTGGGTATCAGCGTTCACGTTCCTCCAGGCTTCCTGCCATGGCAAGACGCACAGGGCTCGGCTGGAGTCTCCTCCGACTCCGGGCCGCCCCCCAGCGCCGGCGCCCTACCCCCACCATCCCGAGGCTTGTTCAGCAGCTCCGAGCCTTCCGGGCCAGGTGTCCCCTCTGCTCAGGGCTGGCCGCATCGCTGAGCATCCCTGGCGGCTCCCGGGCTGCGCATCCCGCCTCCCGCCCGTCTGGGCAGGAGACGAACGCTTCCGGGACCTCCGGGTCGCGAGGCCACTTTCCTCGCCCGATGTCCGGCTGCAGGCGCGGGAGGGGCACGCGTGTACGAGCCTCTGCACGTGTGCGCGCGTCTTGGCTTCCAGTCCGCAGACCCCAGGGAGCCGGCGGTAGAGGGGCTGCCTTGCACCCCCGAGCCGGAGTTCCGGGAGGCAGCGCCCTCGCTCCTCCTCCCGGGGATCCCCGACGACGCCGCCTGGACCGCGTCCCCGCCCCCGAGGACAGAGCCCGGATCCCTGAAACCCTGCAGTGCCGGAGCTGGCTCGGTCTCAGCCCCAGGGCGCCCCGCCATGCAGAAGCCCAGCCTCGCCGCGGCGGCGGGCGCGCGGGAAAACCGGGCTCAGGTGTAGACCCCTTTCGGCGCGGGCGCCCGGGAGGCGCGCGTCTCTGCTTCTGCTGCCCCCTGGTGCCAGCGCCCAGGGCGCCCCCGCGCGCAAGCGCAGCGATTCCGAGCCCCCAAAACACCCCTGCCCGCCGCCCCTCCGGAGTCACCAGCAGAGCTCTCACTCCCACAGCACAAGGGCGGAAGCCCTTGAACGCCGTCTGTTTGGGGTCAGGCGATGGATGTGGTTTCTGGGATCACCCACGCTCTCGTCTCCATCTCAACGGCTTCAGACGTCCTTCTCTCCCCGCCCCCCCGAACCCCAGGCCTCGGCTGAAGAGACGATTAGACCTAAATAGACACTCCCCACGCTGCCCGCCCGCACCCACTCCCAGCCAAGCCGGGGCCAGAGCCGAGGTTTCTCCAGAGCTTTCTCTGCAGCTGGAGCCAAACCGCAGAGGTCGCCCTCGGAGCACAAAGGGGAGTGTCCCCAAAGGTCACTTTTGGTCAGATGCTCTGAGCTCAGAGGGCTTTTCTCCGAGGAAACAAAGCCATGTATTTACTCCAATAACATTTATACACGGCGGTTAGGTCCCCAGGCCAATCCACAAAAGCCTATTTTAACTAGTATGCCAAGCAACCCCGTATAACAGTTTTATGAGCGATTCCGTGCCAAGCTGCAGGCGAGGACGCCAGGACCACAGTTCTCTGCTTGCGGTGGGGATTCTCGTTCCCCTGCAGCAAGCTGGGGCCTGGCTCTAAGAAAGGATGAGGGGAGTTCAAGGGCAGGGCTCAGAGGTGGAAGTTTCGGGGTGGGGCTGGGCATGGGTGGGGCTGGGCATGGGTGGGGCAAGTGTTCCGGCATCTGGACACGTGGGTGCTGGCGGCACCTTCAGTGGCTTGTGGGCGGTGGAGGCTTCTAGATGGGGTGATGAGGAGATATATACGGGGAAACAGAAACCTGGGGAGTGAATTTGGGTTTGGTTGAGTCAGAACCTAAATTCTTGTAGGAGGGCCTGGGTTCTGAAATGTCTTGGCTGCCTCTCAAAAGGGTTTAACTTGAACCTAATAAGGAAGAGGGAGTTACTGATGGCATTTGGAACTGTACGTGCTTTGATGGAGTTGTCTGCAGGCAACTCCCCTCATCCCCCAGGTTGGAGGAGGGTGTGAGGGTTCCAGACACAGGCACACAGCCAACAGCAGGTTGGCAGGCTTAGGAAGGGGGGACTTGGAGTAGGGAAGTCAGTAAGACTATATAGTATGAATGCTGGGGATGGGTCCTCTAGTCTGCCACACTTTGGACTGCTTCTTAGCCTTAAGCTGATATTTGTGGCATCTGTGAAAGTGAAAGTCGCTCAGTCATGTCCAACTCTGTGACCCCATGGACTATACAGTCCATGGAATTCTCCAGGCCAGAATACTGGAGTGGGCAGCCTTTCCCTTCTCCAGGGGATCTTCCCAACCCAGGGATCGAACCCAGGTCTTGCACATTGCAGGCAGATTCTTTACTACCAGCTGATCCACAGGGAAGCCCAAGAACACTAGAGTGGGTAGCCTATCCCTTCTCCAGGGGATCTTCCTGACCCAGGAATTGAACTGGGGTCTCCTGCATTGCAGGCAGACTCTTTACTAACTGAGCTACCAGGGGCTTATGGTAAAAGAACAATCTGTAAAATTTGGACCACTTAGATAACTGTACTTGGGAGCACTACATATCCCAGAAGGTTGTGGACTCCCTAACTCTGCTTCTGCTTGGTCATCAAGTCAGCGAGAGATGGCATCACTGGGTGAATTTCTTTGGCTAGAGTATAACACATGTTTTGGTTATAGCTGTCGTGCTTTTGTTAATATCACCGTCAAACATGACGTTGGGCGAAAAAGAAAAGCTGCATTAGCGCTTCCCTGGTGGTCCAGAGTTAAGAATCTGCCTTCCAATGCAAGGGACACCAGTTGGATCTCTGGCCCAGGAAGATCCCACATGCTGTGGAGCAGCTAAGCCCATGCCCCACAACTACTGAGCCCAGTGTGCAGCTACTGAAGCCCTGCACCGAGAGCTGGTGCTCCACAAGAAAAGACCCTGCACCGCACGAGAGGAAGCCCATGGGCAGCAACAAAGACCCCCCACTGCCAAAACAAACAGCTGAATGAAAGAAAAGCTGCCTTAGAAAGCCTGACACCACTTAGTGGTGGAAATAACCAGTTCCACCTGTTATGTTTTTAAAGATTGATTTTATGGCTATTGCAAATACTTTGAAGATACTAAGTCTCCTACCTGGCAGATGAGGATGCAACATGGAATACTGGAAAGCATAACAGTTGCTGAATGGTCTTATTGATTAATTACCACAAAGAAATCTACACCGGGTCCTTTCTCAAATCCTTTGAGATGGCACCAAGCTCAATAGATGCACACAGACCCACACAGCAGCATCTGAGATTCATTCTCCATCCCGTCAGCCGCAGTTTCAGGGCTCACAGACCCTCCCTTGCTCTTTACTGACAAGCACTGTGGAGGGTGTCTTGCTGACAAGGCACCAAGTGAGGTGTGATTACCGCGCAGATAAACTGCCGAGAGAGACATTCGTCAGGGTTCTGCCTTGGGACTGTATCTGATGACTGAGGGTGATATATACATCCAGAGCTCCGTTTTATATTTCCATGAGTTACTCTTGTTCTGTTTTCATTGTGAACCAGAGATGCTGTATATATTGGTTCGGATTGACTGAGCTGTGAGAAGCAGAAAACCCTGAGAACAATTGTGATTTCACTAAGACAAACTTTCATTTCTCTCTTGCGTTGAAGCCTGGAGCTGATATGGTGTTTAACTGTGTCAGAGATTCAGACTTTTCCCATCTTGTTGCAGTAGCCTCAACGTTGTTCTTACCTCTCAGGTCCAATCTGACTGCTGGAGTTCCAGCTTTCATGTTTGCCTTCCATCAGCAGGAAAGAGGAAGCAGAAAGAAGGATCCAAGACCACCTTCTAGAAGCTGCACACAGCAGTTCTGCTTACAATGCACTGGCCAGAACTCACACGTGGCCACAGGTAATGGGAAGGAGGATGGAAAACTAGGACTCATTCTCCAAGTCTATGAGTCCAAATAACATGGAAATTTCTATCAGGGAATTGTGGGTTTAAAGATATGGGGGGACAATTCTCTGCATGCCCTGTCTCTAAATAATTTCTTGAGAAAATCTAGAAAGGGAGGACTGTGCGGTGGCTACTTTTACCAATGAAGCAGTCCCACAGTTAACACATCTATGTAGAATCTAGAAAAATGGTATAGATGATCTTCTTTGCAAAAGAGAAATAGAGACACAGACAGAGAGAACAAACATATGGACATTAAGGGGAAAAGGGAGGGGTGGGACAAACTGGGAGACTGGGATGGACATAAGTATACTATTAATACTATGGATAAAATAGGGAAGTATTGAGAACCTCCTGTGGATCACAGGGAACTCTCCTCAGTGCTCTGTGGTGACCTAAAGGGGAAGGAAATCCAAAAATAGGTGTTATATGTATACGTATAGCTGTTTCACTTTGTAGAGACTAGCACAACATTGTAAAACAACTATACGCTCATAAAATCTAGTTAAAAAAAAAAGAATTTTAAAAAAGCGGTCCCGCAACTTCCTTAAAAATCAACTGTTTAATAGTTTATTTTTGCCTCCATGGGAGGGGGTTCCAATGTAACCTACCATGAGTGGTGGCCTAAAAACCAGCAGCTTTAAGCAATGCATTAAGCAGAAATTTAAATATAAATAGGCTGTTCAGGAATCCTGTTTTGCTGGCAAACCTCCCTCTAGGGATTGCTTACAGTTCTGCAGCCTGTTATAGGCACCTACAGCATGTCACAGACTCTGCCATGAGTTAACTCTACTGGTGTGCTTGCCTCTGAGTGTCCGAGAAGGTCACTGACTTTGTTGGAGTACCAGTGGAATAGCTATAGTATGTATCATCTCAAGATGATTTTATTTTATTTTTAATTTATTTCTGTTTATTTCTGGCTGTGCTGGGCCTTCGTTGCTTTGCAGCACAGGCTCAGTAGTTGTGGTGCATGGGCTTAGTTGCCCTGTGGCATGCGAGATCTTCCTGGAGTAGGGATGGAACCCGTGTCCCCTGCATTGGTAGGCTGACAACGTACTACCAGGGAAGTCCTCAAGATGATTTTAATCAGAAATGTCAGCGAATTTTCAGAGACCCGTGCTATACAGTTATGTGTTCAGTACCCGTCTGTAAACTCCAGTGGTCTACATACCTGTTTGGCTGCTAGAGCAGTGCTGTCCAGTAGATCCTTCTGTGATGACAGATATATTCTACATCTCTGCAATCCAGTACGGTGGCCACTAGCCGCATGTGGCTATCAAGCACTTGAAAGAACAGGTTAGTGCACCTAAAGAATTTTATTTTTAGTTTTATGAAATTTTAATTAATCTCAATGGCCGCATGTAGCTAGAGGCTACCATATCAGACAGCATAGCCCTAAGGCATCTTACTGTTTACAGATCCGTATCAGCACTGAAACATGTCTATTACCATATGTGAAACGGATGACCAGTGCAAGTTCGATGCATGAAGCAGGGCACTCAAAGCCAGTGCTCTGGGATAACCCAGAGGGGTGGGATGGGGAGGGACGTGGGAGGGGGTTTCGGGATGGGGGGCACATGTAGACCCGTGGATGATTCATGTCAGTGCTTGGCAAAAACCACTACAATATTGTAATTAGCCTCCAATTCAAATAAATAAATAAAATTTTAAAAATCCACATGAATTTGGATGCATTTTTAGTAATATGATGAAGAGATCCCAGTTTAATACAGATGTGGGAGATTCAGATTTCAGAATTCAAACAGGCCAATTAATTTCTGCTCTTCTTTTTGGGGGTAGGGAATTTCAAGGGCCTGATCTTAGGCAAAATTTTCTTCCCCCAAAATTTACTGAAGATTTTGTGGTTTTATGGTGCATTCTCTTTTCATAATAAAATCAATAGGGGAAGACAGAGTTTTGGGGTGCAGTTAAAAAAAAAACAGGTTTACTGAGATATCATTTACATATAACCATTTCATGCTTTTTAACTATCCTGTCCTGTAAGTTTTGACAAGCATATTCATTGTGTAATCGTCACCTCTATCAAAATAAAGGCTATGTCTACCACCCCATAAAGGTCCTCACAGACATAATTGTTCTCAAGTCACCCCTGGCTAATGGGTCATAAATTTAATGAACACTTTTAATCCTTGCACTGGGTTTAGGTCATCTCTTTAACTTCTGCTTATTGGATTGAGCCTCAGGGTGAAAATATCTCCTGCGGTCCTATCTCGAATGTGATTTGCTGGGGCAGTTGAGGGAAAACAAGCTGGTGCTGGGCATAGTTCATTGGTTTCGAGAAGAGTATCAGCCAGATGAGTGCCTACATGCTAGTCAAGGGTTGATTGAGAGAGATCTTTCACTAAGGAAATAACACCAGGTACAGTGCTAACCACATTTTACTTTTAAATAATTAGATGAGTGAAATATATGAAAAGTACTTAGGGACTTCCCTGGTGGTCCAGGCTAAGATTTCAAATTCCCAATAACTGGGGCCTGAGTTCAAGCCCTAGTCAGGGAACTAGACCCCATATGCTACAGCTGAAGATCCTGCATGCTATTGGGAAGATCCCTTGGAAGAGGAAATGGCAACCCACTCCAGTATTCTTGCTGGAAAATCCCATGGACAGAGGAGCCTGGCAGGCTGTGTATAGTCCATGGGATCCGAAAGAGTCGGACACAACAGAGCAACCGAGCATGCACGCTGCAACTAAGACCTGGCAGAGCCAAATAAATGAATAAAATAAATACGTTTTAAAAAGTACTTAGAACAGTCCCTGGCGTCTAGTAAGCATGATTTAAGAATTACCTATTTAAAAAAGAGAATTTGCTATTATTCTTTTAAAAAATGCGATAGTTGATTTGTAATATTGTATTTGTTTCGAGTGTACAACAAAGGGATTCCGTTATATATATTTTTCAGGTTAAATTGTATTATAGATTATTACAAGATATTGAATATAACTCCATGAGCTATACAGTAAATCCTTCTTGCTTATCTACTTTATGAATAGTAGTTTGTATCTGTTAATTCCCTTCTCCTAATTTGTCCCTCCCTCCCCGCTCCCCTTTGGGAACCATAGATTTGTTTTTATGTCTGTGGGTCTGTTTTGCATATAGATTCATCTATATTATTTTTGGATTCCACATAGAAGTGTTATCATATAGTATGTGTCTTTCTCTGACATCACTAGGTATAATATTCTCTAAGTCCGTCCACGTTGCTGCAAATGGCAATATTTCATTCTTTTTTTATTGTTTAATTAAAAACTTATTTTACTTTCTAAGCATTTAAAATTGAAGTATAGTTGGTTTACAGTGTTGTGTTAATTTCTACAGTACAGCACAGTGACTCAGTTATTATATATATATATATTATTTTTATATTCTCTTCCATTATAGTTTATTCCAGGATATTAAATGTAGTTCCATGTGCTATAAAGTAGGACCTTGTTGTCCAACAATTCATTCTTTTTTTTCTTATCACTGAGTAATATTAATAATTGGGGTTCCCAGGTGGCTCAATGGTAAAGAATCTGCCTGCCAGTGCAGAAGATTCCTGGGAAGGGAAGATCCCCTGGAGGAGGGCGTGGCAATCCACTCCAGTATTCTTGCCTGGAGAATCCCATGGACAGAAGAGCCTAGCCGGCTACAGTCCATGGGGGTCACAAAAGAGTCAGACACGACTTAGCAACTCAACAACAATATTAAGAATTAGCTATTGCTGGAGACACTCACAGAAAAGTCTAGGTCAGTATCCTGTAGGGTCACTGCTCCTTTCTCCTGGGTCCTGGTGCACACAAGTTGCTGTTTGTACCCTCCAAGAGTCTATTTCTCAGTCCTGTGTAAATTCTGGCAGCTCTATGGTGGAGTTAATGGTGACCTCCTCCAAGAGGGCTTATGCCATACCCAGGTCTGCTGCTCCCAGAGCCCCTGCCCCTGCGGCAGTCCACTGCTGATCCGGACCTCCTCAGGAGATGCTCAGACACAGTTCTGTCTCAGTCTCTGTGGGGTCCCTGGGTCCTGGTACCAGACCACCTGACTTGCCTCTTGAGAAATCTGTTTGCAGGTCAGGAAGCAACAGTTAGAACTGGACATGGAACAATAGCCTGGTTCCAAATAGGAAAAGGAGTATGTCAAGGCTGTATATTGTCACCCTGCTTACTTAACTCATATGCAGAGTACATCATGAGAAACGCTGGGCTGGAGGAAGCACAAGCTGAAATCAAGATTGCCTAGAGAAATATCAATAACCTCAGATATGCAGATGACATCACCTTATGGCAGAAAGCAAAGAACTAAAGAGCCTCTTGATGAAAGTGAAAGAGGAGAGTGAAAAAGTTGGCTTAAAGCTCAACATTCAGAAAACTAAGATCATGGCATTTGGTCCCATCACTTTATGGGCAATAGATGGGGAAACAGTGGAAAGAGTGGCAGACTTTATTGTCTTGGGCTCCAAAATCACTGCAGATGGTGACTGCAGCCATGAAATTGAAAGACGTTTATTCCTTGGAAGAAAAGTTATGACCAACCTAGACAGCATATTAAAAAGCAGAGACATTGCTTTGCCAACAAAGGTCTGTCTAGTCAAGGCTATGGTTTTTCCAGTAGTCATGTATGGATGTGAGAGTTGGACTATAAAGAAAGCTGAGTGCCGAATTGATGCTTTTGAACTGTGGTGTTGAAGAAGACTCTTGAGAGTCTCTTGGACTGCAAGGAGATCCAACCAGTCCATTCTAAAGGAAATCAGTCCTGAATATTCATTGGAGGGACTGATGTTGAAGCTGAAACTCCAATACTTTGGCCACCTGATGCGAAGAACTGACTCATTTGAAAGGACCCTGATGATGGGAAAGATTGAAGGTGGGAGGAGAAGGGGACGACAGAGGATGAGATGGTTAGATGGCATCACCAACTCAATGGACATGGGTTTGGGTGGACTCCGGGAGCTGGTGATGGACAGGGAGGCCTGGCGTGCTGCAGTCCATGGGGTCGCAAAGAGTCGGACAGGACTGAACTGAACTGATTGCTGGAGAAGGATAAATTGGGTGATTGGGATTGACATATACACACTACTGTAATAAAATAGACGACTAATAAGAACGTATTGAATAGTACAGGGAACTTTTACTCAAGACTCTGAAATAGGCTGCATGGGAAAAGAATCTAAAAAGAGAAAAGAATGGATATATTCACTCACTTCATTGTAAACCTGAAACTAAGTCTTAGCAACCCCATAGATGATACAGTCCATGGAATTCTCCAGGCCAGAATACTAGAGTGGGTAGCCTTTCCCTTCTCCCAGGGGATCTTCCCAACCCAGGGATCGAACCCGGGTCTCCTGCATTGCAGGCAGATTCTTTACCAGCTGAGCCACAAGGGAAGCCCGAAAATACTGGAGACGGTAGCCTATCCCTTCTCCAGGGCATCTTCCGGACCCAGGAATCGAACTTCGGTCTCCTGCATTTCGGGCAGATTCTTTACCAACTGAGCTATCAGGGAAACCCCATGAAACTAACACAACGTTGTACATCAACTGTATTTCAATAAAAATTTTTAAAAGAATTAACTGTTATTCTTAATATTGCTAGAATTCACAATTAACTTCCAAGATTCACGTGTATTTTGACTGAACAAAATGAGATGTTTAAGAGTTCTGTTTGGGACTTTCCTGGGAGTTCAGTGGTTAAGACTCCACATTCCAGTGCAGGGGGCGTGGTTTGATCCCTCATCAGGGAATGAAGAATTAAGATCCCACATGCCGGGAGCGGGGAGGGGGGATCTTAAGGTACGGCAAAAAAAAAAAAAAAAAAAAAGAGAGAGTGTGTTGGTGGGATGGATTACTTCAAGTTTCTCCAACTATTTTGTCATAATTGTTTTTTGCATACTCTTCTAGAGACCTGGCCCTATTTCTTATTGACATGTTTTTGTGGGAACGTAGAATTCCAAGGGTTCAAAGTGGAAGCTTTTCTATTTCCCAAAATTGCAGTAATATATTCAAAGAACATACGCAGGGACAGGTGAAATCACCATAGAAACATTTGGTCTCTCTGTAACCCCATTGGATGTCATCACAACCTATCCCTTTAGATTCTTTCTCCTTCAGACGCCCCAACCATCAAAATAGCCCTCTTATTATATCCCTTTAGATTCTTTCTCCTTCAGACGCCCCAACCATCAAAATAGCCCTCTTATTAGATTAGGTTTCCTAATTAAAAGTTGCTGTTGATCGTGTATCTAAAAGTTCCTAGAATTTTGCAATATTGTCCTTTTCCCAACGTTTATTAATAGAGTGTAGTGTTTCCAGCGGAGAATGCAATGGCAACCCACTCCAGTACTCTTGCCTGGAAAATCCCATGGACGGAGGAGCCTGGTAGGCTGCAGTCCATCGGGTTGCTAGGAGTTGGAGACAACTGAGCAACTTCACTTTCACTTTTCACTTTCATGCTTTGGAGAAGGAAATAGCAACCCACTCCAGTGTTCTTGCCTGGAGAATCCCAGGGACGGGGGAGCCTGGTGGGCTCCGTCTGTGGGGTCACACAGAGTCGGACACGACTGAAGTGACTTAGCAGCAGCAGCAGCAGCAGTGCTTCCAGACAGAACTAACCCTGTTACACACAGATCCGGAGGGAATGACATCGGAGTCATTTGTGCATTCTGGGAGAGGGTCTGGCTTGATCTTCAGGGCGAAGTTTTTTAGACTCAGAAGGTGACTCCGAGGAGGTGTGTGGAGATGCTCCCTTCCCGTATGTGCTGTGTTCTCAAAGTTGGTGAGCTTTTTGTCTTGGTAATTCCCTTTGGCTTCATTCCCAGCATTTTCCAACTACATGAGGGTTTGCCAAGATTCCTTCTATGGCTGTAGCTTCTGTATCTGCCAGAACTGGACTGTTCCTTCATCTCTTTTGTAAACATATGAAGTTGCTAGTGGGCCTCTTCGGTTTTTGAGATTTTGCTCTCCCCATATCTAATGATCCAGTGACCAGAGAAGACTTTATCTCTACCTTCCCTGGCTTACTCAAATGCTTTTTCATTTTTCAGTTTTCTAGCAACTTATCTTACAGATCGTCCTGCTTCCATTAAAGGCTACAAGAGAAGGCCCTCATTTATTTGTTTGTTTTATTTATATTTTTTGGCTGTGCTGTGTGGGATCTTAGTTCCCTGACTGGGGGTTGAAGACACAGCCTCAGCAGTGAAAGTGCCAAGTCCTAACCACTGGACCACCATGGAATTCCAAGAGGGCCTATGTTTTTTTTAGAGAATGATTGTAAACTCAACTCTGCCCGTCCAATATGGTAGTCACTAGTCACATGTGGCTATAATAATTAAATTTGACTAATTTAGAATTAAATGAAAAATTGAACCCACTTGTCGCACCAGCCACTGGCATTTTCAGTACTCAGGAGTAGTGGCTGGCAGGACCCTGCCGGGCAGCTCAGATGCAAACACTCCCATCAGGAAAGCTCTACTGGGCAGTGCTGCTGACGATTCCACTCGCTTTATGGATACGAGGACTCTGCTTACATAGACCTTCTTCTTTCCAAAGTTGATTTTGAAGGGTTGGCTTCTGTTGGTATGTTTCTTTATATGCAATTATTTAAAAATATAAATAGAGACTTCCCTGGCGATCTAGTGGTTAAGACTCCATGCTTCCAAATGCAGGGAGTGCAGGTTCAATCCCTGGTCAGGAAACTAAGATTCCCACATATCATGCTGCCAAAAAAAAAAAAAAAAAGATTAAAAAAGTATAAATATTGGAAAGAGCAATGATTAGCATATTTCCATGGGGGCTGTCAAAGGCACAGCCAAACCACAGAAGTGCTGGTGCTGCCAAAGCCTCTACATTTGGTTACATTTATTCTAACTTTTATACGTCTAACCTTTCCATTGTGAATGGAGGATTACTCCAACAAATTGTGCACAAATCCCTTGGTTTCTTGTTCCAAGTTTAAATTCCACCATTGGCCACTAGGGGGCGATGGTAGCCTACTGAATATTCTCTAAAGACCATGTAAAATCAGATTCTTGGCAATGGATAATTTTGCCTTTTCTCTCAAAAATCTTAGACTATTTCTTATAAAAATTACAAGTATCCCACAGTGTTGTCTTTTTTTAAGTTTTATGTTCATTTATGTTTAAAATTTTATTTTAATTGCAGTATACTTGATTTACAATATTGTGTCAATTTCTGCTATACAGCAGAGTGACTTAATTATACACATAGAGACATTCTTTTTTTTTTTTTTTGAGACATTCTTTTTTAAACTATCTTTTCCATCATGCTGTATCATAGGATGTTGAATGTAGTTCCTTTGTGCTGTAAGGTAGGACTTTGCTTTTTATCCATCCTGTATGTAATACTTTACATCTGCAAATCCCAAATTCCCAATCTTTCCTTCCCTCATCCACAGGTTTAATTTCCTATAGTTGCCCAATAAAAAAGGGAAAGGAAAAGAAGCATTTAATAATTTATCTTCTATGTTTCCTTGTGATAATTTTCTACCCCCAAGAGGGCAAATTTCAAACCTGATTCGATGCTTAAAATCCTGAGTTGACTCACAACTTTATGACTGTGCTCTGATGATAGCACATTAGAAGGAATTCTTGGTCAAACAGAAAGTCAGAATGCTGAAGAATTGATGCTTTTGAACTGTGGTGCTAGAGAAGACTCTTGAGAGTCCCTTGGAGAGCAAGGAGATCAAACCAGTCAATCCTAAAGGAAATCAACCCTGAATATTCATTAGAAGGACTGATGCTGAAGCTGAGCTCCAATCCTTTGGCCTCCTGATGAGAAGACCTGACTCATTGGAAAAGACCATAATGCTGGGAAAGATTGAAGGCAGGAGGAGAAGGGGATGACAGAGGATGAGATGGTTGGATGGCATCACTGACTCAATGGACATGAGTTTGAGCACGCTTCAGGAGTTGGTGATGAACAGGGAGGGAGGCCTGGTGTGCTGCAGTCCATGGGGTCGCAAAGACACGACTGAGCGACTGAACAACAGCAACATAAGCAGAGGGTGGAATGTTCAGGACTCTAAGGCAACACCCAGAATGATTTTCAAACTAAGATTAAAAAATACGATTACGAAGTAGTTATAAAGTCACAGATATAGAGAACAAACTTGTGGTTACCAAGAGGGAAAGGACAGGAGGAGGGCTAAGTTGGAAGACTGGAATTGACATAAACACACTGTTGTTGTTCAGTCGCTCAGTCGTGTCCGACTCTCTGTGATCCCAAGGACTGCAGCTCACCAGGCTTCCCTGTCCTTCACTATCTCCCGGAGTTTACTCAAACCCATGTCCACTGAGTCAGTGATGCCACCTAACCATCTCATCCTCTGTCGTCCCCTTCTCCTCCTGCCTTCAATCTTTCCCAGCATCAGGGTCTTTTTTGAGTTGGCACTTCGCATCACGTGGCCAAAATATTGAAGCTTCAGCATCAGTCCTCCCAATGAATATTCAGTGTTGATTTCCTCTAGGATTGACTGGTTTGATCTCCTTGCAGTCCGAGGGACTCTCAAGAGTCTTCTTCAACATCAAAGTTCAAAAGCATCAATTCTTCAGTGCTCAGCCTTCTTTATGGTCTATCTCTTACATCCATACATGACATGGAAAAACCATAGCTTTGACTAGACAGACCTTTGTCTGCAAAGTAATGTCTGCTTTTTAATATGCTGTCTAGGTTAAGAGAAGACTCTACATATGGACATCACCAGATGGTCAACACCGAAATCAGATTGACTATATCCTTTGCAGCCAAAGATGGAGAAGCTCTATACAGTCAGCAAAAACAAGACCACGAGCAGACTGTGGCTCAGATCATGAACTCCTTATTGCCAAATTCAGACTTAAATTGAAGAAAGTGGGGAAAACCATTAGACCATTCAGCTATGACCTAAATCAAATCCTTTATGACTATACAGTGGAAGTGAGAAATAGATTTAAGGGACTAGATCTGATAGACAGAGTGCCTGATGAACTATGGACGGAGGTTCATGACATTGTACAGGAGACAGGGAGCAAGACCATCCCCAAGAAAAAGAAATGCAAAAAAGCAAAATGGTTGTCTGAGGAGGCCTTACAAATAGCTGTGAAAAGAAAAGTGAAAAGCAAAGGAGAAAAGGAAAGATACACCCATTTGAATGCAGAGTTCCAAAGAATAGCAAGGAGAGATAAGAAAGCCTTCCTCAGCGATGAATGCAAAGAAATAGAGGAAAACAATAAAATGGGAAAGACTAGAAATTTCTTCAAGAAAATTAGAGATACCAAGGGAACATTTCATGCAAAGATGGGCTCAATAAAGGACAGAAATGATATGGACCTAACAGAAGCAGAAGATATTAAGAAGAGGTGGCAAGAATACACAGAACTGTACAAAAAAGATCTTCAAAACCCAGATAATCACAATGGTGTGATCACTGACCTAGAGCCAGACATCCCGGAATGTGAAGTCAAGTGGGCCTTAGGAAGCATCACTATAAACAAAGCTAGTGGAGGTGATGGAATTCCAGTTGAGCTATTTCAAATCCTAAAAGATGATGCTGTGAAAGTGCTGCACTAAATATGTCAGCAAATTTGGAAAACTCAGCAATGGCCACAGGACTGGAAAAGGTCAGTTTTCATTCCAATCCCAAAGAGAGGTAATGCCAAAGAATGCTCAAACTACCACACAATTGCACTCATCTCACAAGCTAGTAAAGTAATGCTCAAAATTCTCCAAGCCAGGCTTCAGCAATACGTGAACTGTGAACTTCCAGATGTTCAAGCTGGTTTTAGAAAAGGCAGAGGAAGCAGAGATCCGCTGGATCTCTGAGAACATCCCCTGGATCATTGAGAAAGCAAGAGAGTTCCAGAAAAACATCTATTTCTGCTTTATTGACCATGCCAAAGCCTTTGACTGTGTGGATCACAATAAACTGTGGAACATTCTTCAAGAGATAGGAATACCAGACCACATGACCTGCCTCTTGAGAAACCTGTATACAGGTCAGGAGGACAAGGAATAACAGCCTGGTTCCAAATAGGAAAAGGAGTATGTCAAGGCTGTATATTGTCACCCTGCTTATTTAACTCATATGCGGAGTACATCATGAGAAACGCTGGGCTGGAGGAAGCACAAGCTGGAATCAAGATTGCCTGGAGAAATATCAATAACCTCAGATATGCAGATGACACCACCTTATGGCAGAAAGCAAAGAAGAACTAAAGAGCCTCTTGATGCAAGTGAAAGAGGAGAGTGAAAAAGTTGGCTTAAAGCTCAACATTCAGAAAACTAAGATCATGGCATTTGGTCTCATCACTTCATGGGAAATAGATGGGGGAACAGTGGAAATAGTGGCAGACTTTATTTTCTTGGGGTCCAAAATCACTGCAGATGGTGATTGCAGCCATGAGATTAAAAGACGCTTGCTCCTTGGAAGGAAAGTTATGACCAACCTAGACAGTATATTAAAAAGCAGGGACATTACTTTGCCAACAAAGGTCTGTCTAGTCAAGGCTATGGTTTTTCCAGTAGTCATGTATGGATGTGAGAGTTGGACTATAAAGAAAGCTGAGTGCCGAAGAATTGATGTTTTTGGACTGTGGTGTTGGAGAAGACTCTTGAGAGTCCCTTGGACTGCAAGGAGTTCCAACCAGTCCATCCTAAAGGAGATCAGTCCTGGGTGTTCATTGGAGGGACTGATGTTGAACCTGAAACTGCAGTACTTTGGCCACCTGATGTGAAGAGCTGACTCATTTGAAAAGACCCTGATGCTGGGAAAGATTGAGGGCAGGAGGAGAAGGGGACGACAGAGGATGAGATGGTTGGAGGGCATCATCGACTCAATGGACATGGGTTTGGGTGGACTCCGGGAGCTGGTGATGGACAGGGAGGCCTGGCGTTCTATGGTTCATGGGGTCGCAAAGAGTTGGACACGACTGAGCAAATGAACTGAACTGAACTAAACTAGGTTAAGGAGCTACCGTATAGCACAAGGAATTCTTCTCAATATTCTGTCATGACCTACCTATATGGGAAAATAATCTAAAAAAGAGTGGATATATGTATGTGTTCGAATGATTCACTTTGCTGTACAGCAGAGATGAACACAACATTGTAAATCAACTACAGTCCAATAAAATTAACTTTAAAATGTGGCAATCACCCCAAAGTTCTGAATCTCGGAGTGGAGACTTCACAGGAAGCAATGCCAGGCAGTTAGGTCCCAGCTTCAGGGGCTGAAGGGAGACTGAGGGCAGAGGCCGATCCCCATGGCTGAGGGCCTGGCATGAAGGGCATACTTTTCTGAGGTTTTCTAACAAGGACAGAGTCTCTAGTCTCTCTCAGGGCAGGGATAAATGCATGCTAGAATCTCCAGATCCAGCATGAATCTGCCAGCCCAGACCACAGTCAGGGGGTTGAGGAGAGGATACACTGCATGGTGTGTCCTCAACACATGGTGAGTGGACCCCAGAGCTTGGAGTCCACAGGGTCGTCAGGGAGTAACTCACTGCACCCCAAGGTGACAGTCTGTCCAGGTTGGGGTGCTCCACTGGCAAGTATAGACACCTCCCCGCTGATGGGCCATTTTCAGCATCACTAGGAGCTGGGCGGCCCAGGCCCCGTGATGGATCAGGCGGGTGGACACAATCCCAGCTGTTTCCTGCTGACCATTCAGGGACCAGTGGGCTTGAACGTGGCCCGGATAGAAATCGGTCACGTGTTAGACGAGCAGACTGTGTTCCCGCAGGGTCTCCAGCTTGGAGGGGCGACATTCACTTTAGCTTGGACTAGGAGTGTGGGAAAGAATCTTGTCATGACAGAGGAGACAGATAAAGCACATGTTAAGTGATTTTCTTGCCAAACTGACTTTTACCTAAAAAAAAAAATTAAGTTGAAGTATAGTTGATGCACATGATTATATAAGTTACAGGTGTACATTACAGTGACTCACTATTTTTAAGCCAAATTGACATTTAGATGCGAAAGATAAATATATCAGCCAATGAGCTACTTGAAGGCAGAAGATGGGGGAAAGAGTTGGAAAAACAGAACAAAACATTCAAATTTCCCAAGAAAGACCTTGTCAGACATAATAGAGAGCAGAGAGGAACAGGAGAGGGTCAAAGCTGGCACCCTCTAACACTCTATAACACTTTTGCCAGAAACGTCTAAGCTGGTAAGTAATATTCTTTGAACAGAAATCTTGAACCTGTTATGAAGCTACCTAAATTGACATTTCCCCATTTTGCTCAAAAGGATGTATCATCCTGCCAAATACGATCTTGGCATTAGAATATTATCAGCCAACAGCCTTCTTTTGATCTCTCAGTCTGATATCCTCATTAGAAAAAGAGAAGAAGAGAAGTAGCTTGATTCATTCTTTCAGTGTGTTTCCTAGTTTCCTCCCGCAACTCCAAAACAACAACAAAAGACTGTAGCAAGAGTCAGGAACGCGGTGTTCCTTCTGTGTTTAATGAGCAGGAAGTCTGGCTCTTTCTCCTGCTGGTCTCCCCCACCGCCCTGGGACGCCTTCTGGGTTCAGGCTGCTCAGCCTGGGCCCTACTGGGGCGTGGCGATGGGGCCGAGAGCCCGCCCCTTCTGTGACGCCAGAGCCCACGCCTCCCAGGGGCTCCCCTCCCCCGCCCTTCCTCTCAGCTCTGCACTGCAGGGTGGGGCCCTTGTCCAAGGGTCTGTGCATGGGGTGCACGCTGCCCTGTCTCAGTCCCAGGAACTCACTCTGGATATTCCACTTTTGGGCAGTTTTTCTTTTTTAAAAAAATATTTTTAAAGATTTTATGTAAGTATGCTGCTACTGCTGCTAAGTCGCTTCAGTCGTGACCGACTGACTCTGTGTGACCCCATAGACGGCAGCCCACCAGGCTCCCCCGTCCCTGGGATTCTCCAGGCAAGAACACTGGAGTGGGTTGCCATAATGTGATAATTTCTGCTGCATAGAAAAGTGACTTAATTATACATATACATCCTTTTTCAAATTCTTTTCCATTATGTTTTTTTTTTTTTTCAGTTATACATATATGCTATGCTATGCTAAGTCGCTTCAGTCGTGTCCGGCTCTGTGCGACCCCATAGACGGCAGCCCACCAGGATGCCCCGTCCCTGGGATTCTCCAGGCAAGAACACTGGAGTGGGTTGCCATTTCCTTCTCCAATGCATGAAAGGGAAAAGTGAAAGTGAAGTCGCTCAGTCGTGTCCGACCCTCAGTGACCCCATGGACTGCAGCCTTCCAGGCTCCTCTGTCCATGGGATTTTTCCAGGCAGGAGTACTGGAGTGAGGTGCCATTGCCTTCTCCAATTTTCTATGTCTACGAGTCTCTAGGAGAAGGCAATGTTATCCCACTCCAGTACTCTTGCCTGGAAAATCCCATGGACGGAGGAGCCTGGAAGGCTGCAGTCCATGGGGTAGCTGAGGGTCAGACACGACTGAGCGACTTCACTTTCACTTTTCCCTTTCATGCATTGGAGAAGGAAATGGCAACCCACTCCAGTGTTCTTGCCTGGAGAATCCCAGGGACAGGGGAGCCTGGTGGGCTGCCGTCTATGGGGTCGCACAGAGTCGGACATGACAGAAGCGACTTAGCAGCGGCAGCATGAGTCTCTAAATTCATTTGTGTCTTTTCTTTAGATCCCACACATAAGCGATATCATGGGATATTTATCTTTCTCTGCAGTAGACCTACTATTTCACAGGCGTTTCCCATAGAAATGTTGTTAAGCCCTCAGATTCAGTGTCATTTTGATGCCACCTTGTACGGGAGTCGCTACTCCTCTGGCCGCCCCGCCCACTCCCCCAGGCTTGACTTTATTCTCCCCACTTCTTTCAGGGGCATCTGGAGACCCCAGTATGTTAACTGGTTTACGCATGTCTGAATCACAGTTGTGGGTCAAGGGCGTATCTCTCCCACAGGGTCCAGAGCAAGATGTGGGGATATGAATGAGTATCTGTCTCAGTTGGGGGAATTTTCACATAAACTAGTTCACTGTTCTCTTACTCATGGTCTTGGTGGTGAGTTGGAACCAGAAACTAGGAGGTATTATGAGGATTTGATACAGGAACCTGAAAGTCAGAACATCACGTTATGGGTCCGGGCGCCCGGAGCGGGAGGCCATGTCCTGTTTCCCACGTCTTCTCTGGCCTGCCCTGGTCCACGGGCCAGAATAGCAACCCCCTCCCTCCAAGGGAGCAAACAGGCCCGTGGTGTCCTTAAAAGAAGTATTAGTAAATATAGACTAACCACTTAAAATGAGCATAAGCAATGCGTTTACAAAAGCAAGAGAAGTTACTACATGAAAACAAAAACCTAGGGGATGTGAGGAAACTATATGAAGTTCTAGGTGTAAAAAATACAATGGTCCAATGGAAAACCACGTTAGCAAGAATAACTAGTGGGAGATGCAACTGAAAACCAATTAGTAAGCTGGAGGACTAAAGAACTCTCCTAAAGGCGAAATGCGACAAGTGCCCAGTATGGATAACAGAATTTCATAAAAATAAAGACTGAGGGACTTCCCTGGTAGTCCAGGGGCTGAGACTCTGAGCTCCCAGGGTAGCGGGCCCAAGTGGGATCCTTGGTCGGGGAACTGGATCTCACAGGTCCCAATAAAGATGATAGATCCTGTGGGCCGCAACCGAGGCTTGGCACAACCAACTAAGTAAATGAACAAATTCCATATAAATAAATATTTTTAAAATTGATAAAAATAGAGAGGAGAAAAGAGTTACAGAAAGAAAAAAGACGACTTCTCAGGATTAAAAGAGAAAGGGGCTCCATAATGTCCTACAGGAAGATAAAGACAAGCCCATTTTAGATACATAAAACGATATTTTAAAATAGCGGACAGTGAGGGCTTCGCCAGTTGCTCAGTGATAAGGAATCCACTTGCCAGTGCAGGAGATACAGGTTCGATCCCTGGTCAGGGAGGATCCCACATGCCTTGGAGCAACTCAGCCCATAGTGAAAGTCACTCAGTCGTGTCCAACTCTTGCGACCCCATGGACTGTAGCCCTCAAGGTTCCTCTGTCCATGGGATTCTCCAGGCAAGAATCAGCCCAGGCGCCACAGTTATTGAGCCTGTGCTCTAGAGCCTGAGAGCTGCAACTACGGAGCCCATGTGCCTCAGCTACCGAAGCCTGTGTGCCCCAGAGTCTGTGCTCTGCAACAAGAGAAGCCGCTGCAATGAGGAGACCAGGTACTGCAACCAGAGAGTAGCCTCCGCTTCCAGCAACTAGAGAAGAGCCTGTGCACCCATGAAAACTCAGCACAGCCAGCAATAAAAATAAAGAAATAAAAGTATTTTAAAAGTCGCAGAAAAATGAGAAAATTCTAAAAGATTCTAGATAGACGGACATCAGATTTCCTAACATCAACACTGGATGAAAAGAGACATTGGGATAATATTACTTAAAATATTAAAGAGAAAAAAGTCAAACAGAATTTAATACATCAGCTAAATGTTATTCAAAATGATAGTGTAATAAAAAATGTTCTCAGGCATACAAAGCTTCAGAAGGTTTGCCACACAAGTATTCATGTTTAAAATACTTTG
The DNA here is from genome assembly GCF_029378745.1 of Bos indicus. NCBI lineage: Eukaryota > Metazoa > Chordata > Mammalia > Artiodactyla > Bovidae > Bos > Bos indicus. The sequence goes on along the minus strand of NC_091782.1, from coordinate 8,833,818 downwards.
GGAGGAAGTATTCCAACAAGATAAAACGTTGTTGCTGCTGCTGCTAAGTTGCTTCAGTCGTGTCCGACTCTGTGCGACCCCATAGACGGAAGCCCACCAGGCTCCCCCATCCCTGGGATTCTGCAGGCAAGAACACTGGAATGGGTTGCCATTTCCTTCTCCAATGCATGAAAGTGAAGTCACTTCAGCCGTGTCCGACTCTGTGCGACCCCATAGACGGCAGCCTACCAGGCTATTCTGTCCATGGGATTTTCCAGGCAAGAGTACTGGAGTGGGTTGCCATTGCCTTCTTGGAGATAAAATGTTAGGAGGTGCCAAAAAGGTATGGGAAGTAAGGCTGATCAGAAACCTTGGTGAAGGAGAAGTATTTGAATGTATTTGAAAGTATGCTAAGGTGCTTACCTGGTTAGAGGGAAGAAGGCGGAGGTATAGAGAACACTTAAAAAAAGAGATGGAATGTATGTGCCCCAATGCTCCTCGTCACACTGTTTACAACAGCAAGGGCCTGGAAGCAACTTAAATGTCCACCAACGGGTAAATGGATAAAGATGTGATGTGTGTGTGTGTGTGTGTGTGTGTGTGTGTGTGTGTGTGTGTGTATACATAATGGAATAATACTCAGCCATAAAAAATGAAATTATGCCATTTGCTGCAACATGGACGGACCTAGAGATTATCATACTGAGTAAAGTAAGTTAGAAAAACACAAATATCATGTGATATTGCTTATATGTGGAATCTTAAAAAAATGGTACAAAAGAACTTATTAATAAAGCAGAAGTCAAGTCACAGATGTAGAAAACAAACTTACAGATACCAAGGGAGAGAGAGAGAGGATAAATCGGGAAATTGAGACTGATATACACCCACGGCTATACACAAAATATATAACTAATAAGGCCCTAGTCTATAGCGCAGGGAGCTCTAGTCAATACTCTGTAACCACCTATATGGGAAAAGAATCTAAAAGGAGCGAATATATGCACATGTGTAACTGATTCACTTTGCTTTACAGCAGAAATGAACGCAACATTGTAAATCAACTCTACTTCAATAAAATTAATTTAAAAATAGAGATGATGAAGACTAAAAAAGGAAAAACTAGAATATTGAATTAAATACAGTATTAGAAACAAGTCCAAATACAGCAATAATCACAATAAGTATGGCTGAAATGGGGCAATGGTGGCCTGTGTTCACCAAACCATTATATTTTCCTGAACACGCGGCTGAACTGCATTTCCCAGCCCCTCGCACCCTGGCAGGGTCATGGTCTAATTCACGCCAATGGAATGTGAGCAGACACGGCATGGGGTTTCTGGACCAGAGCCACACGAGCAGATGCGCCTTCCTGAGGCCCTCTCCTGTCTGCAAAGCTGGAAGCAAAAGGCTTTTCAACAGTGAGATGCAAGAGGAAGCCAGTCTGGGTACATGAGGCACTTTTAAAGAAATGCTATAGGTATAGAGGGCTTCCCTTGGGGCTCAGATAGTAAAGAATCTGCCTGCAATGTGGGAGACCCAGGTTTGATTCCTGGGTCTGGAAGATCCCCTGGAGAAGGGAATAGCAATCCACTCCAGTATTCTTGCCCAGAGAATTCCATGGGCAGAGGAGCCTGGCAGGCTACAGTCCATGGGGTTGGAAAGAGCTGGACACGACTGAGCGGCTACATTTTCAATTTCATAGGTGCAGAATGTCTCGCCTGCCTTGAACAGCAAGCACATGGGTTAAAAATAAACCCATATTTTGTCAAACCACTGAAGTTTCTGTGCTTTTCTGTGGCAAAAGTAAGTTTGCTCACTTTGACTAATAATATATGAATTGAATCACCAATTAGAAGACAGAGACTGTCAGACTGGAAAACCCAAAACCTATACGATATTTAGGACAGCTACATCGGAAAGGGTAAAAACTCAAGGATAGAAAGAGATATATCAAACAAATGCTGACAAAAAGAAAGCTGTGTAGTGTATCAGTATCAGACAGGGAAGACTTTAAGACAGAAAGGTTGCCAGTACATATTGGGAAACAGCTCAATTCACTGAGAACACGATAATTCTCAAAAGTATGCATTTAATAGTCGAAACATAAACAGGGCAGAAATGATTCCCCAAATAGAAACACATAGAAAAATCTACAGCCACAGTTAGAGATTTAAATACACCACTCTTAGTTATTAACAGATCAGCCCCCAGATAAGGAAAGATACGAGAGATTAGAACAACAAAATCAATACTCTTGGTCCAATAACATTTACAAAATTCTTCACCCAACAAGTAGAGCGCGTGTGGAGCGCTGATCAAAAGCAACTACACTGCAAGCCATAACGCAAGTTTCAGTGCATTTCTAAGATGTATCAGAGTGACAAGATTCTTGGATTATAAAGTCATTAAGTTAGAAAATAACAACAACAAAACTCTTATGCTCATCAATTTTCATATATTTAGAAATAAAAAGCATTCAACACTCAATTGCTGTAAAATAAAGAAGCAGCATTCTTTATCACAACACTCAATTGCTGTAAAATAAAGAAGCGGCATTCTTTATCACAAGCATTCCTGGGTTTGGCAGTCTATCCTCTCACCGTTTGAAGGTTCTAACTCTTCAAAGGAGAAAGGTAGGACAGGACCACTGTTCCCACAAAAATATCTGTTGGCCATCACTCTGCGCTAGGCATTCGTCTAGATCCTGGGGAATGGAAACAAAAAGAACCAAGGCTAGGGGTCCCCATAAACTGTGCCACCAAAATCCATCAGTACTCATAATCTGGTTAGTTTGAAGTCAGAAGTCTCTATCTACTCCACTTGGTGCAGAAAAGAACACCAGAGCGGGCATTTGTGCCAGAAAGCAGTCCATAACCTGTTGCCCAAGAATCACCTAGGGAGCACGCTAGACACACAGGTCCCCTGGCCCCACCTGTGGAAAGGCTACTTTAACTCAGGTCAGGATGGAACCCAAGAATTCGTATTTTTAACACACTCCATGGCTGATTCTTCTGTGTGGTCAGGTTTGGAAACTGATGATTTCTCAGATCCCTTCCAGGTTGAAAATTATTTCTTTCATCATTTTTGACACATTGCCTTCAGATATTTGGTTAGACTTCTGTTTACCAGGACAGAGAATTAACTTTACATATGTTTTACATTAGACTAAATTCTGCCAGTGCCTCCCATTGTGTGTGTGTGTGTGTATGATCAGTCGTGTCTGACTCTTTGCAACCCCGTGGATTGTAGCCTGCCAGGCTCCTCTGTCCATGGAATTTTCCAGACAAGGATACTGGAGTGTGTTGCCATTTCCTTCCCCAGGGGATCTTCCCCACCCAGGGATCCAACCCGGGTCTCTTGCATCTTCTGCACTGGCAGGCGGATTCTTTGCCAATGTGCCACCTGGGCACTCCATGCCTCCCATTGGCTGAGCCCAATTGGAAGCCAAAAATAAGGGTGATTTGGTCCATACAGGTCAACCTTCAGTCTGAGATGGGGCACAGGGGACCTGGACGAACTCATGGAGGCCACCCAGTGCTCTCTGCCCTGCTCAGAACAGCCCGCTGGAGTTCTTTTGTACTCTAAACATCTCTAACAATGATACATTTTCCCTCATATAATGAAATAAAGTAATAATTTTAAACATGATTTAAAGCCTCTAAATATTTTTTGCTACTGTGTATCCAACAAGTGCCAGACTTCATTTTTGGGGGCTCCAAAATCACTGCAGATGGTGATTGCAGCCATGAAATTAAAAGATGTTTACTCCTTGGAAGGAAAGTTATGACCAACCTAGATAGCATATTCAAAAGCAGAGGCATTACTTTGCCAACAAAGGTCCATCTAGTCAAGGCTATGGTTTTTCCAGTGGTCATGTATGGATGTTGAGAGTTGGACTATGAAGAAAGCTGAGTGCCGAAGAATTGATGCTTTTGAACTGTGGTGTTGGAGAAGACTCTTGAGAGTCCCATGGACTGCAAGGAGATCCAACCAGTCCATTCTAAAGGAGATCAGCCCTGGGATTTCTGTGGAAGGAATGATGCTAAAGCTGAAACTCCAGTACTCTGGCCACCTGATGCGAAGAATTGACTCATTGGAAAAGACCCTGATGCTGGGAGGGATTGGGGGCAGGAGAAAAAGGGGACGACAGAGGATGAGATGGCTGGATGGCATCACCAACTCGATGGACGTGGGATTGGGTGAACTCCGGGAGTTGGTGATGGACAGGGAGGCCTGGTGTGCTGCAATTCATGGGGTCGAAAAGAGTCAGACACGACTCAGCGACTGAACTGACCTGAACTGATTCAACGTTTCCCTTTTAAAATTTCTATGTAATTTTTTTTCTTGGCTGTGCTGGAAAAAAAGATTTTGTGGGATCTTAGTTCCCCTGACAGGGATCGGACCCACGTCCCCTACAGTGGGAGTTTGGAGTCTAACCACTGGATCGCCAAAGAACCCCCATATTTATTCTATTTTTCAACTCCAAATTGGTCCACAAAGACTTCCAAGATAAGTAGGAGCCCCTACCCCACGGATCAAAGAGGATTTGCGCTTCGATGGCCTTTTCTCTGCCTTCAAAGGGTCCCCCTTGGAGGATGTAGGAACCCTGGGTCTAAGGCCCTCCCACCCCTCCTGACTTTCCTGTGGACAAGCCTCCCTGGGGCACCTGGGCCCACTGACCTCTTCCATCTTCTCATCCAGGCGCTTTCCTTCGCATCTTCCCCCAGCAACAGCTACCCCAACTGAGAGAATTTCTCTGATTGGCTGAACACAGCAGGGGGCTCCCCACCCCCACCCCAGAATCTGTTTGCTTCCTCTTTACCTCCACCTTCTTCCTTTACCCCCAACACCAAGCGGGACTTATTTGGTTAAAGCACCAGAGGGCAATGGTCCTCAGGGGGAGGCTGGTCCTGGGACTGCACACCTTGATGACCCTCCTGAGCCTCCAGGAAGTTGGGGCCATCAAGGGTGAGTGCTGAGGGCGCTGGGCGAGGAGAGGAGATTACGGGCGTGGGGTTACCCTTGCGATGATACAGAGTGTGAGCGGTTCCTCTCCGCTGGTTTACGGCAACTTCCGTTGCCAAGAGACTCCCCATCCCTCTCACTTCGATCAGGTCTGTCCTGGACCTAAAATACAGGCTCAGCCTGGCCACACTAGCCATGTTCTGGTGCCTCCTGTTCCTCCTTTCTTCCTTTCGTTTTTTAGATTTTTTTTTTTAACTGTGGACCATTTTTAGAGTCTTCATCGAATTTGTTACAACATTGCTTCTGTTTTATGTTTTGGTTTTTTGGACGTGCGGCATTGTAGGATCTTAGCTACCCTCTGGCCAGGGATCGAACTTGTAACCCCTGCACTGAAAGGTGAAGCCTTAACCACTGGACCACCGAGAAAGTCCCCTTCCCCCCTCTCTGAGACCCAGACCTCCATCTTGCTGCCCAGCATCCTGATTTTTTAAAACAACTTTTATGTATTTATCTACTTGTGGCTGCTCTGGGTCTTCACTGCTGTGCATAGGCTTTCTCTAGCTGCAGCAAGCCAGGCTGCTCTCTAGTTGCAGTGTCTCGGCTTCCCTTACTGTGGAGCACAGGCTCGAGGGGGCCAGGGCTCGGTAGCTGCAGTGCACCAGCTTAGCTGCTCCATGGCATGTGGAATTTCCCCAGACCAGGGATCAAACCCGTGTCCCCTGCATTGGCAGGTGGATTTTTATCCACTGTACAACCAAGGAACTCCATCTTTTTTTTTAATTTATATTTTAAAATTTTGTGGCCAAGATGCACAGCATGTGTGATCTTAGTTCCCTGCCCAAGGATCAAACCCGCCTCCCCTGCATTGGAAGCATGGAGTCTTAACCACTGGACTGCCAAGGAAGTCCCAGCATCCTGATTTCTGCAGAACTTCCTGGTTTGAAATGTGCCCATTCACCTCCAGCTCTAGTACCATATTTTTTACCAGGTCAATAGAGAGTTGTTTATGTCTTTATCCTGCTCTGTTCAGGAGCTCCTTGTCTGCAGGGCCCACAGCTGTTTTGTCTATATTCCTGGGGCCTGTATCGTGCTGCCCACACGGTGATTTCTCATGACTGCTCTGCAATTAATTTCATAGGATTATCAAGCCATCTTATCCACCGTCACCTAAACCCTAATTTCTAGAAAGCTGAGCCTCATTCATGTCAAGAGACACATTTAATCATAATGCTCTGAGCAGAAGAGATGGGACATGAACTTTGAACTTTGAATTCCTTTTCTATTGCTCTCTGCAATACCTTGGGCTGCCTTTTTCTACCCTTCTTAATTCTTACTCCTACAGCCATCTCCTGTTTTCCTTCACACCCACTTAAACTGCATTTCTGTGCCCACGGATGCTTTTTTTTTTTTGCCTTTGTTTTAAAAATTGAAGGATAATTCAGTTCAGTTCAGTTGCTCAGTTGAAGGATAATTGCTTTACAGAATTTTGTGGTTTTCTGTCATACATCAACAAGAATCAGCCATGGGTACACACCCATGTCCCCTCCCTTCCAAAACTACCCCCCATCTCCCTCCCCACCCCACCCTTCTAGATTGTCACAGGGTCCCTGTTTGAGTTCCCTGAGTCATACAGCAAATTCCCACTGGCCGTGTATTTCACATATGCAATTGTAAGTTTCCATGTTACTCTCTCCATGCATCTCACCCTCTCCCTCCTCCCCTCCCCCTTTGTCCATAGGTCTGCTCTCTATGTCTGTTTCTCCATTGCTGCCCTGAAAATAAAGTTACAAGTACCGTCTTTTTAGATTCCATATATATGTGTCATATACAATATTTATATTTCTCTTTCTGACTTACTTCACTCCGTATAAGAGGCTCTAGGTTCGTCCACCTCTTTAGAACTGACTCAAATCTGTCCCTTTTTATGGCTGAGTAATATTCCATTGTGTATATGTACCACAACTTCTTTATCCATTCATCTGTCAATGGGCATCTAGGTCGTATCCACGTTCTAGCTATTGTAAATAGTGCTGCAATGAACAATGGGATACATGTGTCTTTTTCAGTTTCGGTTTCCTCAGGGTATATGCCTAGGAGTGGGATTGCTGGGTCATATGGTGGTTTTATTCCTAGCTTTTTAAGGAGTCTCCATACTGTCTTCCATACTGGCTGTATCAGTTTACATTCCCACCAACAGTGCAAGAGCGTTCCCTTTTCTCCACACCCTCTCCAGCATTTATTGTTTGTAGACTTTTTGATGGATGGGCATTCTGACTGGTGTGAGGTGGTATCTCATTGTAGTTTTGATTTGCATTTCTCCAATAATGAGTGATGTTGAGCATCTTTTCATGTGTTTGTTAGCCATCTGTATGTCTTTGGGGAAATGTCTGTTTAGGTCTTTTTTCCCACTTTTTGATTGGGTTGTTTGTTTTTCTGGTATTGAGTTGTATGAGCTGCTTGTGTATTTTGGAAATTAATTCTTTGTCAGTTGTTTCCCTTGCTATTATTTTCTCCCATCTGAGTGTTGTCTTTTCGCCTTGTTTGTAGTTTCCTTTGCTGTGTGAAAGCTTTTATGTTTAATTAGGTCCCACTTGTTTATTTTTATTTCCATTACTCTAGGAGGTAGGTCATAGAAGATCTTGCTTTGATTTATGTCATCAAGTGTTGTGCCTATGTTTTCCTCTAAGAGTTTTATAGCTTCTGGTCTTACATTTAGGCTTTTAATCTATTTTGAGTTTCTCTTTGTGTATGGCATTAGGAAGTGTTCTAATTTCATTCTTTTGCATATAGCTGTCCAGTTTTCCCAGCACCACTTATTGAAGAGGCTATCTTTGCCCCATTGTATATTCTTGCCTGCTTTGTCAAAAATAAGGTACCCATAGGTCCGTGGGTTTATTTCTGGGCTTTCTGTCTTGTTCCATTGGTCGATATTTCTGTTTTTGTGCCAGTACCACACTGTCTTGATGACTGTAGCTTTGTAGTATAGTCTGAAGTCAGAAAGATTGATTCCACCAACTCTGTTCTTCTTTCTCAAGAGTACTTTGGCTATTTGGGGTCTTTTGTGTCTGTAGACAAATTTTTATATTTCTTTTTGTTCTGGTTCTGTGAAAAATGCCATTGGTAATTTGATAGGCATTGGATTTAATCCGTAGATTGCAATTGGTAGTATAGTCATTTTCACAGTATTGATTCTTCCTACCCAGGAACATGGAGTATCTCTCCATCTGTTTATGGCATCTTTGATTTCTTTCATCAGTGTCTTATAATTTTCCATATACAGTTCTTTTGTCTCCTTAGGTAGGTTTATTCCTAGATATTTTGTTCTTTTTGTTGCAGTGGCGAATGGGATTGATTCCTTAATTTCTCTTTCTGATTTTTTCACTGTTAGTATATAGAAATGCAAGTGATTTCTGTGTATTGACCTTGTATCCCATGACTTTGCTGAATTCACTGATTAGCTCTAATAGTTTCTTTTGGGTTTTCTATGTATAGTATCATGTCATCTGCAAACAGTGAGAGTTTTACTTCTTTTCCTATCTGGATTCCTTTTATGTATTTTTCTTCTCCGATTGCTGTAGCTAGGGCTTCCAAAACTATGTTGAATAATAGTGGTGAGAGTGGACACCCTCACATTGTTCCTGATCTTAGAGGGAATGCTTTTAGTTTTTCACCATTGAGAGTAATGTTTGCTGTGGGCTTATCATATACGGCCTTTACTATGTTGAGGTAGGTTCCTTCCTTGCCCATTTTTTGAAGCTTTTTTTAATCATAAATGGGTCCTGAATTTTGTCAAAGGCTTTTTCTGCATCTATTGAGATGATCATATGGTTTTTATCTTTCAGTTTGTTAATATGGTGCATCACGCTGATTGATTTGCGTATATTGAAGAATCTTTGCATGCCATGGGTGCTCTTAACCTCAGTTAGTTTCTCCTCGTCCCACCCCTACTCTTCTCGTCTCACGCACAGGACCCCACTGGACCGGTGATCAGAGTCAAGATTTAACTCTAGGGTCACAAGCCTGAGTTTAGGTGGTCTCTCTTCTTCCAGCGCAGTGTGCTGGGCCAAACCCTTGCCTCTGTGCTGGCCAGCCCCTCCATCCTCTCCCTTCCAACCCTCAGCAACTCCTCTGCTCTCCAGGGACCAACTCAGTGTCAGAACAGGGCTCTTCCCCCATGCAGAACCCAGGATGAGGCATAGCTCAGAGACTCAACCCATCACACCTGATGGATGAGAGCTGATACCTTTTCTTTTCTCCCCCGACCCTGAACTCACCCAACACAGCTGACCACATGGGCTCCTATGGACCAGCCTTCTACCAGTCCTATGATGGTGCAGGTCAGTTCACGTATGATTTTGATGGAGAACAGCTGTTTTCTGTGGATCTGAAGAAGAGGGAGGCTGTGTGGCGTCTGCCTGAATTTGGCAACTTCGCCTACTTTGACCCGCAGAGCGGGCTGGTCAGTATCGCAATGATCAAAGCGCATCTGGAGGACTTGGTGAAGCGCTCCAACGGCACCAGAGCCCCCAACGGTACCAGGCCCTTCCCCTGTCCACCCCCAGGCCCCCAGCAAGCAGAGGAGGTCCAGAGAAGCCTCTGCCCCACCCCTCAGGCCTCTGTTGGCTCCCTGGCCCCACTCTCAAAATCTGAGACTTGTACTCAACCCTTTTCTTTCCCAGGAGGTTCTAGATCTCCTCAGATTCCTTCAACAGCCTCTTCCTGTAGGAATGACCCCTCCTGCCTGGCAGATACGGCAACTCCTGGGCACCCCCTGTCCCTTCAGTCTCTTGTCCCTCTGTTCCCCGCTTCTGCCCTGGTGTCACCAGCCCAGAGCATCCACTGCTCTCAGAAGGCTGATACCAGGAAGCACCCCTCAGTCCACCCTGACGAGGCCCCAGCTGGAGGCTGCTCCTGTGGGATTCAAGGCCTGCTTCTTCCTAGTGTCCCCCAGAGTGGCCGTGCTGCCCAAGTCTCGCGTGCAGCTGGGCGAGCCCAATGTCCTCATCTGCATCGTGGACAAAATCTTCCCCCCGGTCATCAACATCACCTGGCTGCGCAACGGCCATCCCGTCACCCAGGGCGTGACCCAGAGCAGCTTCTATGCGCAGCCTGACCACTTGTTCCGGAAGTTCCACTACCTGACCTTTGTGCCCTTGGCGGACGACTTCTACGACTGCAAGGTGGAGCACTGGGGCCTGGACCAGCCGCTCTTTCAGCACTGGGGTACGGAGCCCCCTCCCCGCTACCCACCTCAGACCTGTGCATCCTTCACCCTGAACCCCTTTGCAGGACCCCCTGACCCTCCCTTTCTCTCCCAGAGCCCCAGGTGCCCACCGCGCTGCCTGACACCACAGGGACTCTGGTCTGTGCCCTCGGCCTGGTCCTTGGCTTAGGGGGCTTCCTCGGGGGCATCACCCTCATCATCACGGGCACGTGCCTGTCCAGCACCCCCAGGTGCTCTGGGGGTCTGGGGGAGGAAGGTGGGGACCTGCAAAGGATGGGGGTGGAGGACGAGAGATTCCGGGAGGGGAGCAGGGACAAGCAGAGGGGAGGCGAGGGGGTCAGGTTGGAGGGAGGTGGGCAGAGAAAGGACCCAGAATTGTGAGCTTGAACCTTGACCATGTGGTTTTTGCTACTTTAGGTGATGGCCCTTCTGAGAGAAGCAAGTGTGAGACACCATTCAGCTTCCTGGCAAGTTTCTGACGGCCCTTGCCTGCTCAGTGCGACTCCACCAAGTTCATCATGCTGACTTTGAATGGGATCAACCCTTGTCCTATAGGTCTCCTCCTTTTTGGCCCCCATACTCATGGCAGGGACTTGTGGGGAACCAGTGCGTTCCCTTTCCCAGCCCCAACACACACACATGCGCACACACACACACACACACACAGTTTATTGGTCTACCCAAAGCCCTGGCCAGCAGCAGTAAAATTTTAAACAATGTTTGCACAGTGTCCATCTTCCCAGGCCTTAGCCAGTTCTCTAAGGGTGTAAGGGACACTAGGGGAACTCCCAGGTGGCTCAGTGGGTAAAGACTCTGCCTGCTCTGCAGGAGATATGGGTTTGGTCCCTGGATCGGGAAGATCCCCTGGAGAAGGGCATGGCAACCCACTTCAGTATTCTTGCCTGGAGAACCCCATGGACAGAGGAGCCTGGTGGGCTACAGTCGGTGGGGTCCCAAACAGTTGGATATGACTGAAGGGACTAAGCATGCATGCAAAGGACTCTAGGGTCTGAAAGAGGGGATTTCTGGTGATGGCCATTGAGCGTGACGTGCTACTGGGGACTGGCATTCATTCATGGGCCAATGTAGCTATGTCTTGCTTCATTTGACTCATCAGCGTGGGCCCCCTTGTGTGTCACTTGTGAACGGACCATTTCACATAGACGTCATGAAATTTATAATCTGAATTCAGATTTGCCCCCAAAGGGATGCAGAGTATTCTGTTCATTGCAACTCCCCCAACCGATGACAGTTCTGAAGGACACCAGGCAAGGGAACATTCATGGAAACTTCACTCTTACTCAGATTTACCATCATGAAGAGGCCAATGGTATCCAGCTGTGACCTAGATGCCATCTCCTTTTCCTGCATTTGCTAGCATTCCATGCATGACAAAGAGAGGCCAAGGCTTGGGTAGGATGGGCACATCCTCCGTCTGAGGTCCATCACGTCAGGTAGGAGGGTAGAGAGTAGTGATCTACTACTTCTCAAGGTATCTGTGAGAAGGGAGGTCTAGGAGATATCTCTCTGAATCCTCTTTAAATCTGTGGCCTAGGGCTTCCCAGGTGGTGCTAGTGATAAAGAATGTGCCTGCCTAACGCAGGAGACACAAGAGACGCAGTTTCAGTTCCTGGCTCCGGAAGATCCCCTGGAGGAGGTCATGGCGACCCACTTCAGCGTTCTTGCCTGGAGAATCCCATGGACAGAGGGGCTTGGCAGGCTACGGTCCATAGGGTCACAAAGAGTTAGACATGACTGAAGTGACACCACGCATGCAGAAGGTTTTAGTTTACTGTGAACAAAATCTAAAGTACACCCAAAGCAATAACCAGCTCTACAAAGTAGTTTATGAAGTGAAGTGAAAGTTGCTCCATTGTGTCCATCTCTTTGCCACCCCAGGGACTATACAATCCATGGAATTCTCCAGGCCAGAATACTGGAGTGGGTAGCCTTTCCCTTCTTCAGGGGGTCTTCCCAACCCAGGGATAGAACCAGGGTCTCCTGCATTGCAGGCAGATTCTTTACCAACTGAGCTATTATATCAGGTACCAAATGAGTGGTACAGACTGGTGGTTTTCAAACTGAATACACAGAAGAATCACTTGGGAGCCTTTTGATGAGTACAGGCTACTCCCAGATCTACTGAATGAGTATCTCTGGGGTGGAGAGAGTGGTGACAGGGACTCTGTAATTTTTAACACGCTCCAGATGGTGCTGATGAAGTCGTTCTGGCCCCAGGCTGGGGTCTGGGGATGGAGACTGGCTGGTGCCATCGGAGGTCGTCAGAAGAGTGGATCCCTGAGGTCTGAGTGATTTGGGAAGACTTTCTGGAAAACCTGGGCCGTTTAGGGCGTAGAAGTTGAGCAAGGGACTTCCCTGGTGGTCTCGTGGTTAAGACTCTGCCCTTCCAACACAGGGAATGTGGGTTTGATCCCTGGTTGGGGAACTAAGCTCTCACATGCCAGGTGACACAGCCCCCGCCCCCAATAAAGAAGAAGCTGAGCATAATACAGGTATGTAGGGGCAAGAAAGGGTTTGGAATTGTGAGCGTTTTGTCCTGGAAAAGAAAGAAACCAAGAGATTATGGGCACTCCGTGGGCTTCCCGGGAGAGAGTGAGGTGGGGAGTCACAGACCAGAAGAGGACTTGGGTGGGAGTGAGGGAGGGCTGTCCTAGGCGTGATTTTTGTTTGCCAGTCAGTCACGGAAACGCTATTAGAATAATCACAGACACAAGAGACGGTGTTTACAATAAAGATGCTGGAGTGGTACCCAGAACCCAAGTGTGGGTTTGAGTCAGGCGCACAGGGAGCAGAACTCAGAGCTGAAGCGCCAGCAGAGCCCAGCGCCCAGCCCTCTCTGGGCCGCAGACGCCCTGCTCTCTAGGTCCCTGAGCGCGTCAGCCGTGTTCTGTCTGTGTGGACTGACTGTCCTGTTCAGCCGACCTGCCGATCTCGTGGGTCTTGTGTGTGTGTGTCACCTCAGCTCTAGCCACCCACGGAGACCGTGTCTCTCAGCCACAATTTAAAGTTATTGAAAAAACAAACGATTGCCCAAACTTAGGGAAAGTGTCCACCCCGGCCCACGGGGATCAGATCCCACGGTACAAACGTGATGGCCGGCGCCCACCTCTGAGGTAAGGAGTCGGGTTGTCCTCAGAGAAAGAAGAGGGTCTTGGAAGACACCATGAGAGATGTCTGGCTCCATCGCGCCCTCATCTCTGTTGATCTTTTACTTAAAAGTTAACTTGATGCATCCTTGGAAAAGTGTTTCCCTGATCTCTGTCCTAATGTTTAATAAAGTTGTTAAAATTGTCCTCTTTTGAACAGACAGGGGGCAGGTGGTTGGGGGAGGATGGAATGGGAGACTCGGGTCAGCAGATGTAAGCTTTTATATATGGCACAAGGAGCAATACTCAATTTTCGTTGTTGCTCAGTCGCTTAGTCGTGTCCGACTCTTTGCGACCCCATGGACTGCAGCACACCAGGCTTTCCCATCCATCACCATCTCCCAGAGTTTGCTCAAACTCTTGTCCATTGAGTCGGTGATGCCATCCAACCAGCTCATCCTCTGTCGTCCCCTTTTCCTCCTGCTCTCAATCTTCCCCAGCATCAGGGTCTTTTCAAATGAGTCAGCTCTTCGCATCATGTGGCCAAAGTATTGGAGCTTCAGCTTCAGCATCAGTCCTTCCAATGAATGTTCAGAGTTGATTGCCTTTAGGATGGACTGGTTTGATCTCCTTGCTGTTCTAGGGATTCTCAAGAGTCCCTATCCTGTGACAAACTATAGTGGAAAAGAATATGTAAAAATGTGTGTGTGTGTGTGTGTAACTGAAGCACTTAGCTGTGCAGCAGTAGTTAAAGATACAAAGTAAATCAACTGTACTTAAATTTTTTGTGCCTCATTTTTTGATCAGAAGTGTGCTTTTCTTCACTATGCCTATATTACCCAGAAGTCACCAGAAGCAATTTGGAAGGAATATGGAGCAATTCCAAATCTTTTAGGTTTATGTATTTGGCCTCACACTCACATTATTTTCTTCTAGTCTCAGTCTTTCTCTTCGGGTCCCTTAAAAAAAAATATTGTTATGCATTTTTGATCTGACTTCTTTCAGTCTCTTTTAGAGTAGATAGTCAACTTCTTTTCTGTATTTTCAAATTCTACCCCCTTTCCAGGGTTCCCCTCCATAGATAATAAAAATACCATCGCTTTCATATATTGAGAACAGGAAGCCTCCTCTCTGTCCTGTAACCCCCAGCCCACCCTGCAAGCTCCTCCCAGCCACTCTCTCTGAAGGAGACTTCTACATCAGCTGCCTCCACATCTCCTTTTCTGATGGATTTTCTTTCTTAAAATTTTAATTTTTAACAAAGTAAGTTTATCCACATAGTTTAGAGAGTCCAATAGTTCTGCCAGATTTGCTTAAAAAAGTTTTAGTCACTCCCTTCCGATCCTGTCCTTCCCCCCAGAGTTGATTAGTGAAAGTGAGAGTCACTCAGTCGTGTCCAACTCTTTTCGACCCCATGGACTACACAGTCCATGGAATTCTCCAGGCCAGAATACTGGAGTGGGTAGCCGTTCCCTTCTCCAGGGGATCTTCCCAACCCAGGGATCAAACCCAGGTCTCCCGCATTGCAGGTGGATTCTTTACCAGCTGAGCCACAAGGGAAGCCCAAGAATACTGGAGTGGGTAGCCTATCCCTTCTCCAGCGGATCTTCCCAACCCAGGAATCAAACCGGGGTCTCCTGCATTGCAGGCGGATTCTTTACCAACTGAGCTATGAGGGAAGCCCAGAGTTGAAAACTTTCAACTTAAAATTTTTTTTTCTTTACTTCTTTATTTATTTGGCTGCATTGGATCTCAGATGTGGTGTGCAGGCTCAGTAGTGGTGGCCTGTGGGCTCAGTGACTGCCTTGTGGAATGTGGGATATTAGTTCCCCAACCAGGGATCCAACTTGCGTTCCCCACACTGAAAGGAGATTCTCAACCACTGGACCACCTGGGAAGTCCTTTCCAATGTTTTTAACTAATTCTGTTGGTGCTGACCTTCTGTCTGTAAATAGCACGTTTGTTTAGCTCCATCTTGATTTTTCAGCTTTAGGCCTTTTCTCTTTACTCCTCGCTATGGAAGAAGAAGACTTAATTTTTTTTTTTTTTCATCTTCACACCACACACATGCACCTCTTCCTTTAATATAGTTACATTGTAACTTTTCACCAGGTTGGTGTTCAGTGTTTATGTTATTAATTTGTAAAGGCTGTTCACAGCCAAACGTCCTTTCTTATACAGCTTTTTGTTTTCCCTAGGATAAATAATTGCCTTACTTTCTCTTTGCTTGGTTCTCTTGGTACCTAGCATTAGTGAACCACAAGTTTCACTAATACAACCAGCTGTTTCAGGTTGTCCGTCCATTTTATTGTCAGATAAAACTTCCAGAACCGCCCCTGATCCACGCTTTCGCCGATGAGGGCCCCGGGTTCAATCCTTGTCCACAGAACTAAGATCCTGCAAGGCGTGGCAAAGAAAAACAAAAATCCACCCCCCAAAAAACACCTCCAAGAATCTTCTGTTGGCTTCAGTCTTAACTAATGTCTTCAGTGAGACAGCTGTCATCCGGGGAACACCCTTTACCATCCTTGTCGGGATTTACCATCCTTGTCTTTTGGGTTGGACCTTGACTTCCCTGGTGGCTCAGACTGTAAAGAATCTGCCTGCAATGCAGGAGACCCAGGTTTGAAGATCCCTGGAGAAAGAAATGGCTACACTCCAGTATTCTTGCCTGGAGAAATCCATGGACAGAGGAGCCTGGCAGTCTATAGTCTATGAGGTCGCAGAGTCTGACACGACTGAGCGACGAACACTTGCATTTTCTGTTTCTTACATCCAGCTAGCAGATTGACCGTGTTTAGAAATGACTGCAGAGATGTCACTTCTGCCAACCATTCATGCAGATCCCCTCGTTCAGACTTTCTTTCTCACTTAGACTCTCAATTCCTTCCTGGCTAAGGTTCTCCAACCTCACCTCTTTTTTTTCATGACGCTACAGCCACACTCTCTTGCCTTAGAATCCTCCTGCCTGTGACCTTAACATCAATGCTTCCAACTTGCCATCCATTCATAAGTCCTGTGGTAAAAATTCAGAGTCTTCCCTGATGAGCTTTGCTGAATAAACCACCCGTTTACCCCTTCTCGATCACGTGACTTGTTTCTCTCCGTGGACAGACATTTCTCCTAGCATGCAGCCTCTCCTCTCAGGCTTCCTTTCCTCTTCTGAGTGGCCAGGCCACTCAGGAGCTGCCACTTCCTCCCCCCTCTCCTCCCCTCCCCTCGTCTCTGGCCATTGCCACTAATTCTGTGATTTGACTGTGTCTTGTGGTTTGATTCCAACTCCAATGGAGGCTCCGAATTTGAGTCAACTTCCTCTTCACAAGAGAAGACCCCCTGGCATTTCTGCCCCCTGGCAACTTTCTGCTGCCTCGCCCCTGGATCCTCAGTGCCACTCCCGAGACCTGGTTTGACTCCCTGTTGTCCTTCATTCCTTCCCTCAGGCTGGCAGTGTATGCTCTGGCTCCAGGTACGAGTTCTTACCCTATTGCCCAGAACGCAGCAGTTACTCACCACATGTTCATCAAATAACTGACCAAAGAGTAAGATGTAGCCCACTCAGCTCTCAGATTCCTTGATGACATGCCCAAAGAAAACATTTAAAAACTTTCTGCTGTTACCAATACTATTGCTTTTCTGAATACTATTAGTTTTATGTATTGTTAGTCGCTGTCATGTCCAACTTTGCAACCCCATGGACTGAAGCCTGCCAGACTCCTCTGTCCGTGGGGATTCTCCAGATGAGAGTACTGGAGTGGGTACTCGTTTTCTTTTCCAGAGGATCTTCCCAACCCAGGGATCAAACCCATGTCTCCCACATTGCAGGCAGACTCTCGACCGTCTGAGCCACCAGGGGAGATTTTCACGTATTGAGCACTTGCAGTTTGCCAAGCAGTAGTCTAAACACTTATATCTGTCAGAGCTATGAGTCTGCACACCTACCATGGTATTGTCCCAAATTGTTCCATGAAACTCAAATGTTCTGAAGGATGTTAATAACGTAAATCAATGTAAGTAATCTTTTTCTTCTAAAGCATATTTTAATATGGGTAAGGAAATGCCAAACATAGATACATAGCTGTTAGTTTATAGTACTCTGCCTTTCAAAAAGGACATGTCATGTTTGCTAATAACAAAACACTGGAAACACGTCCAGTGAGAATGTCCTGGATGAAAGAGTTATGGTACATCCGTGCAGTGGAGAAACACAAAGCTGTTAAAAAGAATGGGGAAGGTCTCTTTGAGCCGATATGGAGGGATCCCTAGTATGTAGTGGAATAATTGCAAGATATCAATACAAAAGAAGGCATACAGTATGTGCTACCCTTGGGGTAAGAAAGAGGGGAGATGTTTGCAAAAAACCACACTGACAGGATAAACCAGAAATTGTTAAAAATGGGGAGGGGAAGGAAGAAAAGAGGGAATGCATTTGAGGCAACAGGGATAAAACTGGATACTGACTTTGGAAATATATAAGTACTTTATAATTTTTATAAACATGAAACAAAAACCCCTAAAATTTAAGACAAACATAAACGACTGAACCAGAGAGACAAGAATTAACTCCTATTAGAAAACAATACTGTATATTCCCTGTGGACTATATTCCAAGGACAAAAAGAACTACTAAAAACATTGAAGGTCATTCAGTAGTTTTATCATTAGTAATAATATTGTATTATTATTTTGAAACTTTGTTTATATATATTATAGGATAAAGCAATGCAGGAATGACTGATGTATTTGGGAAGGATGATTTTTAATGTATAAAAGGAAAGAAAAAAGTAGCTAAATTAAAACACTAATATTAAATTTGAACTGGAAATGGCCAATTTAAACTAATGATTTACAAGTATATATATTTTCTAGCTCTAGCAACTGATAGAACCTAGAGGCAATGGTCCTTCAGGAGTGGTGGTTGTTTCTAGAATGCAGATTGTGATTTCTTAATATCGTCACCCAATAAAAGGAACTGGAGCGTCTTAGAGAAGTGACTTATTTCAGGCCTGGATTAGGGAATATGCAAAGCAAGCTTGTTTCAGAAAGCAAGAAAGTACTCAAAGACTACTGGAATCACATCCAAAGAAAAGAGTAGGGACTTGTCTGGTGTTCCAGTGGTAAAGAACCTGCCTTCCAACAGAGGGGATGTAGGTTCTGTCCCTGGTTGGGGAACTAAGATCCCACATGCCACAGGGCAACTCAGCTGCACGCCACATGAAATCCCAGTGCAACCAAAATAAAAATAAATATGTTAAAAAAATAAAAGTATATTTATAAAAAATGAAAGAAAAGAGCAGCCAGCTTGAAGGAGCTCCAACTGGCCAAATTTGGGGCAATTCAACAATTTAAAATTTTTTTTCTGTAACCAACGTAAGCACACTGAATGGATAAAAATGCACAAGTCCTTAATAATAATCAAAATAAAGATAAAGTAAGCAACAACAACAGAACTTTTCTATGACCACTGGGGGTGATATTCTACTCCTAACAAAGATAAGTGATACTTAAAGGAAACTAGCTGATTTCCTGATTTTTTCAGAAAGAACTATAAAGTTCACTGGATGAGAAAATGTCTTCCTTTCAGATGACGGCCAGCTAGGAAATAATAGAATGATTAAATAAGCATTTTGTAACCCTAATGAGAGAATTGACTCAGGGAAGGTGTCTAAATGTTAGGAAACAGAGGCCTGAAAAGGGAGAGTCCCATCTCGCCAAAGTGTCGAGCCTGCGGCTTGTTTGCTGAGGATGGAAATGTATCTTCATAGTGGAGAGATCTGGCAGCCACTGCCTCGGCTCGCCAGTCTAGCACGACTTCACCAATAACGAGACAACAGCACAGTCATCACAGGCGTCTTGATGAGAGGAAAAGTACACAGCATCGCCTATGGAGAATTACTGTGAAATATCTTTAATCGGAATCTAATAAAGCCTTTTGCTCAAAGTTCTAGTTTATAGAAAATACACTGGATACAGGAATAAGTCAAATGAAGCCAGGAAGAAAACCACCATACGAACACAGAATATGAGATATTCTATAAGGCAATTGGCCTGACCTCTTGAAAAATCATATAAAAAAGGAGGAGGGGGGATTGAGAGACACTGCATAGCATTACAATCAAATTTAGAGGGTGATTTTTGGCAACACTTTTGGGGGAAAACAGATATAAAGATACTTTCGAGATAAATGAAAAAATAGACTGGATAATCAATGATATTAGGAAATTATTTTCAACTTTGTTCAGCATGATTACTTTACTGTGGTTATGTAGCAAGACAGCTTTAAGCATTTAAAGATAAAATGCCATGATGTCTTTATTTTGAAGTGGATGTAGATACACACACACACAGTTGCAATAAACATGGGAAAATCTTAATAGTTGTTAAACCAATGCACAGGTAGTCAAGTATTCTTTGCACTTTTTCTGGATTTTCTGATTTGGGATTTGCATCATAAAGTGTGTGTGTTTGTGAGTGTGTATATGTTTGCATGCTGTTCTTGAAAATATCAGGAAATTAAAGGAGAGATCGTTGGATTCCTCAATGCATGAGTTACTATATTGCCACTTATTGAATAATTACTCCTCTCGCAAAGAGTTGGACATGACTTAGTGACTGAACAATAATAATTGATATTTTGTAATATACATATAAATAATTTTAATCTATTGTTTTTTCTTTAAAATTGAAATAAAGAAAGAAGATGTAATGCCTTGTTGGGGTTCCATTACCTGGCTATTAAATACATACATCAAGTTTGACCATTTCTTTCTTTTTTTTTTTTAATTTTTATTTTATTTTTAAACTTTACAATATTGTATTAGTTTTTCCAAATATCTAAATGAATCCACCACAGGTATACCTGTTCCCCATCCTGAACCCTCCTCCCTCCTCCCTCCCCATACCCTCCCTCTGGGTCGTCCCAGTGCACCAGCCCCAAGCATCCAGTATCGTGTATCGAACCTGGACTGGCGACCCATTTCATACATGATATTATACATGTTTCAATGCTATTCTCCCGAATCTCCCCACCCTCTCCCTCTCCCACAGAGTCCATAACACTGATCTATACATCAGTGTCTCTTCCAGCAACTTTTTCACCTTCAGGTTCCAAGCACACTCTCCGTTTTGTCATGGGAGCTCTACAATTGCTTCCTTGTTTTCTCCTTTGGAAGAATGCTCTGTGGTCAAAAGTTACTATCACACTGCATCTCAGGAACACCAAGAATACGTTCAACTGTGAAAATATCAAGATGGTTTGAAATTTTGTAGTTATATCCACGTTTGAGATTTTTATTTTCAACCCCAACCAGAAAAGAGAGAAGATTAATAAAGACAGGAAGAAAAATTATGCAAAATTTTCAAAATCGTACAAAGTTCATGTAATCTTTATTCTCGGCCTATACTTATTTTTGTTTTTTAAATTTTGGAGGGGTTTGGGGGGGTTTGTTTTTGCTTTTTCTGGTCTATATTTTTGTGATCCCTTTACTTCTTACACGGTCAAAAGGAGGTGAGCTATACCCCTCCCCACCTTCCTCTCATGGACCCTGTCCATTTGGACACAGCGTCACCCCCTAACATCTATCGCCTGTTCCCTGGGAGCCCTTTTCCTTCACGAAGCTCCCAGTCTCTCAGTCAAGCCTGAAGGAATGGTTAGGAGGGATGGTGGGTATGAACAGTCATTACTCAGACATTAGTCAGTGACATCACTGGATGAATAGCACTCAGAGTGAGTGATTCTCACTCAGCCCTGCTCCTCTTCACACAGCAAAAGTCAGCACTGGGGATTCCCTCAGCTGTGCGGTTGGAACCAAGTTGTTTGACTTCTCTCATGTCTTCACACTTCCTAGTACTTCTTCTGCTAAGCTCAGTATAGTTGGGCTTGGTGAAAAAAAATTAATTTTCTACTGCATGGTGGAATCTTGGGCAGGAGCTACGTTTAAAAAAATGTTGATACATCAGTAGATGTATCAGATAGACAGATAGACAGATAGCCAGACAGACAGATGTGTGTGTGTATGTCCAGCTTTGTTCTTCCATTCTGGTTGGTGGAGTTAACAATATCTGAATTTTTTTTTCAAAGTTTCACTTCTGAATTCCTTTTTTGCTTATATCTATAATATAACCAGAAACAATGGGCATAGAAAAAAAGATATAAACTTTGAAATCAGCATTTCCCTGTCTCACCAATTCCATGATCTTACACACATCAAGTCAGTATTTCCTCTAAAACATATGTAATAGGGATGTTCTGTGGACTAAAGAGATCACTACAATAAGGTTGACAGCAATGTCTCAGATAAGCGTCAATTCCTTTTTCCTGGTTTTCTCCTTCTCTTTCAGCTTGCCCGATTCGGCAGAAATAAGGCCCTTTCTGCTTGGTTTTCCACCTTGCTCTGAAATAAGGCCGAACCGCTATTCCCACTCACAGTGCTGCTCTCTGAACCTGCTTCTCGACACCACGCTGCTGCCTCGGTTGCTCAGCATTCTTTATTTCATTCGATTTTTCTTCCTGGCCGAATCGTGGCTTAAATCACGGTGGGGCTTGGCAGGGTCTATTTGTGAGACCAAAGGCAGTGATGGAAGAGCCTAATCCTGGGACCAGCCTGAGGGGTCTGGGGGTCGGGTCACTGTGGTTGGGGTCAGATCCAGAATGGGATGTAGAATTTTAAGTGGAGATATAAGCAAAGGTTCACAGCCAGTATCAGCACCAAGTCACTGACCAGACCTCAGGGAACTAGGGGCCAAGTTAGGGGGATTCCTTATGGAAGACAGAAGGTGCAGCAAGGAATCCAGTATAGGAACTGAGAGACGTGTGTGCGTGTGTGCGTGTGTGTGTGAGTGAGTGTGTGTGAGTGTGCGTGAGTGTGTGTGTGAGTGTATGTGAGTGTGCGTGTGTGTGTGAGTGTATGTGAGTGTGCGTGAGTGTGAGTGTGTGTGAGTGTATGTGAGTGTGCGTGTGTGTGTGAGTGAGTGTATGTGAGTGTGCGTGAGTGTGAGTGTGTGTGAGTGTGTGTGTGTGAGTGTATGTGAGTGTGCGTGAGTGTGTGTGAGTGTGAGTGTATGTGAGTGTGCGTGAGTGTGTGTGAGTGTGTGTGTGAGTGTGTGAGTGTGTTGGGGTGGGGCGTGTTTGACGGCACTTGTTTTCTCTCAAATCAAGAATGTAGAACGACAGGTCATGGTGGCCACGAACCCAGAACAGCCACCCCCACTTCCCATCACAGAGCAGGAAGTTTCACTCGGATGGAGATACAGGGCTTTCTAACCACTTAGAACTATCATCCTGTTAGTAACTTTTCAGCTTTCATTTCCCTGGGGTTACTTAGAAACATACAAGCAGGCTTGAAAAACCATTGTTTTGTTTGGTTGGTTGGTTTTAAGAGAGAGAAGAAAAGGATGAGAGAAAATACGAAACTGTCTCCTTTTTTTCTGTAGCAACTACAGATGAAAAGCAAAGTCTAGTCAGGAAGACAGGAAATCATCATTTTGGGAGAAACTCAGTGTCTCTACATCCTGCCTTTCTGGGGAAGCCCATTGCAGAGGCAGAAGAGAAGAAAGTATTAGTGGCTAGCCAGTGTTATGTTCTCCGAGTCTCAGAAATTATAAAAGCAATGATTCTGTGAGTACGGCTGATAGCATTTTAGTAATACTGGTTTTTCGAACGAACACCTGGCAGAAAAATCTTATTACTGGAGATATAAATCCCTTTTCTCCTCTAACTTCTAATCAAACGTTAGCTTACTGGACAAGAATAGCAGTGTCCTCATCTGGCAGACACATATGAGAAATATTTTATTGCGTATCAACATTGACTTGCTATACAAAGACACACAAATAATGGAAGTTTGGCAAGGACGGTGGGTTCCTCTTGCTTTGACAAGAAGCTAGTCTTATCTGGGCCATCTGAGGTTGAGGTGAGGCCCCCTCGGGGGTGACCGGCCCGGTACCCCGCCAGGGGAGGCTACTGTTGTGGAGGGGAGGGGGCAGGCACCAGGGAAGGAGGTGGTTGAAGGACCCCGGAGACAGCATGTTCAGCAGAAAGGCATGGTCTATGGATCCAGTGGTTTAGGCCACGTCAATAGGCCTCTCTGAACCTGTTTTCTCTTCTATGAAGTGGGTATAATAGACTCTAACGATCAGGAGTCAAATGCGAGGCGCATCATGAGATGGAGTCTGTAAGGGATGAGCGCAGAACCTGGACAGTGGTACAGCTTGGTGTCTACCAGTTCTGTCTCCTTCACTTCCGAGTGATGATCACGTCTCCCACTCATGACGTGATCACCCATCCCAATTTTCCCGGAGGACTTTCTCAGTTTTACTGCTAAAAATCCCATGTCCAGCAAAACTCCTCAACCCTGGGCAAACCCGGGAGGGTTGTCTACCCTACCTTTACCCCACCTTAATGATGAGCCCGTCCCACGTCAGCTCCCCGCCTGCCAGCCCTAGGCAGGGCCGGTGAGACTGTCTGGGGATCTATGTGGGGGCACGGGGATGGATGGGGATACCAAGGTGGTCTCATCACTGTTATTATTTGTTTAACATTTATATGTTTGACTGCGCCGGGTCTTAATTGCAGCATGCAGGATCTTTAGCTGCCAAGTGCAAACTCTTCATTGCTGAATGTGGGATCCAGCTCCCTGACCTGGGGTCGAACCCGGGCTCCCTGCATGGGCAGCTCCGAGTCTTAGCTACTGGGCCACAGAGGAAGTTCCCTACGGTTTGTTTATGCTTAAAGTCTTTCCCCAGGCACTGGGCAGGTTAAAGATCTAAAGAATAAGACATAGTTCCTATTTCACAAAGGAGCTGTGGGAAACCTGTCCAAGGGGGCAGAATTAAGGAGGAAGGAAGCTAGGTGTGAAGTGAAAGAGGAAGTGGCCGTCTGCTCACCGGGAGAGCCCTCGAAGGCTGATGAGAGCAACCACGTAGACACTGTGTGAGCAGTCGTAGAGCCCGACGCTGCTGCGGGGGTCTGCGAAGTGCGTGAAGGAGGGGCCTGGGCGTGGCTGCAAGCTGAGCGGGGCCCCTTGGAAGGTGTGTGCGGACGTGTCATGGGGGACGGGCAGGCAGCGTTACCTGCACAGTGGAGGTGACGAGCAGTTTTTGGAGATTGTGTAGGACTTGCTGATGGTGGAAAGAGCATCTTCTGGGCAGAGAGAACAGCATGTGCCAAGGTCCAGTGGCAGGAAAAAGCTGGGGAGAATCTGGGAAGGTCTTTCTTTGGCTGAGTTGAGCACAGGATTCAGAGGAGGGTGGATGAGGGACATAAGTTTCTGGGTGTAGCAAGGGCTGGAGCGAGGCCTTGCGAAGGAGTTTAAACCTTAGAGGTAATAAGCAACAGACCGGATTTCTTTCCTCAGCCATCTCCCTGGCAGCAACAGTGCGGGCGGGTGGGGGCCCACGCGGGGTGCACTCAGTGGCAACAGGGCTGAGACTGAAGACTAGAAAGAAGGGACTCCCTGGTGGTCCAGTGGCCAGAACTCGCGCTCTCACTGCCCAGGGCCAGGATTCCATCCCTGGTCCGGGAGCTGAGATCCTGCAAACCACAGGGCCAAAAAAAAAGAAAAAGAACTAGGAAAGAGAGAGTTGTGATAGTCCAGCTGGAGCGGGCACCAAAAGGGGAGAAGTGACAGAGGGAAGCTCGGGCGGAGGGAAGCTCTGCTCGCTGGCTGAGCAGAGCAGGGGGCGGCAGGCCGCTCACCAGGCTCGGTCTGGCTGGAGCGACCCGGGCGGTGCGGTGCGTTACTGACACTGACTCGGCTATTGACCTGCTGCGGGATTGCTACTCAGTGGCTCTGAGCCTCAGTTTCCTCATTTGTAAAAGGGTGATGTGTATCTATTTGTGGGATTATTGTGAGGACTTCACTTTATTTATGTATTTTTTGAAGACTGAATGTTTTTATAGTTGATGTTAGCTGTTGTGTTAGTTTCTGCTGTACAGCAGAGTGAATCAGTTACACATATACATGCATCCACTCTTTTCTAGACTGTTCGCCCATATAGGTCTTTACATTGAGTAAAGTTGAGGACTTCATTTTTATTTTTAAATTTATTTTTTTTATTGAAGTATATAGTTGATTTACAGTGTGGTGTTACTTTCAGGAGGTGTACAGCAAAGGGATTTGCTTATACATGTATCTACTCTTTTTCAGATTATTTTCCCACTTCGGTTATTACAGAATATTGAGCAGTTCCCCGTGGTATATGGTAGGTCCTTGTTGGTTATCTCTGGCTCTCTATTTTATCTGGTTTTAAATATTTATTTATTTTTGGCTGTGCTGGGTCTTCGTTGCTGCACGTGGGCTTTCTCTCATTGCCGCCACTGGGGGCTACCCTAGTGACAGTGAGCAGGCTTCTCATTGTGGAGGTTTGTCTTGTTAAGGAGCACAGGCTCGGCGGTGTGGGGAACGGGCCTGGTTGCCCCTCAGCATGTGGGATCTTTCCGGACCAGGGATCGAACCCGTGTCCCCCGCGTTGCAAAACAGATTCTTAACCACTGGACCACCAGGGAAGGCCGGTTATCTATTTTAAATATATGTGTACCTGTCAATCCCAAACTCTCAATCTATCCCTTCCCCCCACCCCCCAGGACTTCATTTTAAAGGGATTTTAAGTGTCTGGCACATTAACGAGGGGCTTCTGTACCAAGTGCTTGTTACATAAATGGGTAACTCACAGAGACACATTTGGGGAAAAGACAGGATCTTTTCTGGATGTGTGTTGAGTGTCAGGAGCCTATGGGACATTGCTATGAGGCTGTTGAAAAACAGACTTGGAACTCTGGAACAAGGTCTAGACAGACATAGACTTTATGAGTGGGAGTTGCCTCCAGAGGAATGGAGGAAATTGCTTAGAAATACTGCGTCAATAAGGAGAAGAGGGAAAGGGAGGTAACAGGATGGACAACAACATGTGGAAGCTGAAGCAGGGACTCTGGAGAAAACCACCAAGAAGGGCTGACTACAGAGGATGAGCACTAAGAACCTGGGGTGTCAAAGAACCAGGGAGGCTGAGAGCTTGTAAAGGGAGACAAGGGTCTCTGGGTCAGAAAAGTGAAGGCTCATGTTTCAAGAGCTGAAATAGAGGAGGTTAGCAGGAAAGAAAGACCTGAAGCCGGAAGGGTGGACACACAAGTACAGAGCATGGAGGTTCAGGAGGACGTCATGGGCAGCACGCCCACCAGGTGGCGCCAATGACCCTCCGTGGAGATTAACACGTGTTAAGAAACAGTGTCAGACTTTATTTGGGGGGGCTCCAAAATCACTGCAGATGGTGACTGCAGCCATGAAATTAAAAGACGCTTGCTCCCTGGAAGAAAAGTTATGACCAACCTAGATGGCATATTCAAAAGCAGAGACACTACTTTGCCAACACAGGTCCGTCTAGTCAAGGCTGTGGTTTTTCCAGTGGTCATGTATGGATATGAGAGTTGGACTGTGAAGAAGGCTGAGTGCCGAAGAATTGATGCTTTTGAACTGTGGTGTTGGAGAAGACTCTTGAGAGTCCCATGGACTGCAAGGAGATCCAACCAGTCCATTCTGAAGGAGATCAGCCCTGGGTGTTCTTTGGAAGGAATGATGCTAAAGCTGAAACTCCAGCACTTTGGCCACCTCATGGGTAGAGTTGACTCATTGGAAAAGACCCTGATGCTGGGAGGGATTGGGGGCAGGAGGAGAAGGGGACGACAGAGGATGAGATGGCTGGATGGTATCCCCGACTCAATGGACATGAGTTTGAGTGAACTCCGGGAGTTGGTGATTGACAGGGAGGCCTGGCGTGCTGTGATTCATGGGGTCGCAAAGAGTTGGACACGACTGAGTGACTGAACTGAACTGAACTGAAGCATCCTTTCCAGATGTGTTAGTTGCTCAGGCATGTCCAACTCTTTGTGACCCCATGGACTGCAGCCCGCCGGGCTCTTCTGTCCGTGGAATTCTCTAGGCAAGAATACTGGAGTGGATAGCCATTCACTTAGAGTGGGTAGCCATGACTCTTCCCAACCCACGGATTGAACTCTGGTCTCCTGCACTGCGGGTGGATTCTCTTCCATCTGAGCCACCAGGGAAGCCTAAATAGTCATTGGAAGGACTGATGCTGAAGCTGAAGCTCCAATACTTTGGCCACCTGATGGGACGAGCCGACTCACTGGAAAAGACCCTGATGGGAAAGATTGAAGGCAGGAGGAGAAGGGGATGACAGAGGATGAGATGGTTGGATGGCATCACCGACTCAATGGACATGGGTTTGAGCAAACTCCGGGAGACGGTGAAGGACAGGTAAGTCTGGCGTCCACGGGGTTGCAAAGAGTCAGACACGACTGCAGAATAGCATTGCTGCTCCTTAGGCGAGCCTCCCGGACTTGCATTCAAACCTGACATTCAGCCGGAGGCCTTCTTTCAGTAAGGAACCATCAGGCTTCCACTGCTGGAGAGCTCTGAGGGGTTCGGGTACACACACTCTTCCTTTGGCATGTGGAGATCAAATAAGAACCTTCGGAAAATAGTCCCGGCTATAAAACTCCTGCGTAGTTTTCTAACCCACCTGCGCCTCTTCGTGCTCATTTCTCTTCCAAACCGCTGTCCTCAGGCGGGGGCCCACCTCTGCCACGGCTTTCTAAATGTCGACCTGCCTCCATTCTCACTGCCCTGCCAACCCCATGTGACTCCTCACCGCAATTTCTTCCGAGGAGGTGCGTCTCCCAGCTCCCCTACATTGGGATTCCAGTGTAGCGGTTCCTAGCCAGGTTGTGAAAGTGAAAGATGTTCGTCACTCAGTCGGGCTGGCTTCAAATCCCCCCCTCCAACTCACTGGCTGTGTACAGGTAAGTAATGCTTACCTCACAGGACTAGAATGAAGGCCAAGTGAGCTTACAGTTTGCTTCTAGCACGGTGCTTGGTACACCGTAATTGCTTGATAAATGAGAGTTGTTACGAAAACCTTCAGGGTAAACATTCAAACTTTGACGGCAGCCTTTGATCCAGCTCTGCCCGACTTTCTGACCTTATCTGGAAGCCCACACCCTCTCCTGCTGCCTCAGCACGGCCTGTTCTCAGGCACTTCTCATCGTGGTTTCTTTTCTTGCTTTTCTTTTGGCTTGCAGGACTTCAGTTCCCCCGCTAGGGACTGAACCCAGGCCACTGCAGTGAAAGCGTGGAGTCCTAACCTCTGGAACCCAGGAAACTCCCATCACTGTTTCCTTCGCTGGCACCACTCACTCCCATCCTCCCTGACAGTTTCCAGATCTGTCTGAACAGTTCTCGGAAGTCTCTCAGATCAGAACCCTCTCTTCTACATTCTTTGCAGATCTTTGCCTATGGTGCTACTACAACTTACAATTTTTATTAAAAACTGGGACTGGTTGTCTAATATCACCCCTGTCCCTATTCACAGCATGTGAAATATGGGGACAGAAGGACCAGCTGTCTTGCTAGTGGGATTCTGCCGATATGGCACTAGGGTGATGATCCACGGAAGGGGAAGAGGCGAGGCCGGCGGTCACCGCATCATCAGGTCAGCTTCGCCCACCCTTTCCGGCCCCCTTCCCAACTCTCTGTTGCAGTTGTTCAGTCCATTAGCTGCGTCTCTCTCTGTGCCACCCCATGGACTGCAGCATGCCAGGCCGCCCCATCCTTCACCATCTCCTAATGCTTTCTCAGACTCGTGTCCATTGAGTTGGTGACACCATCCCACCATCTCATTCTCCGTTGCCCCCTTCTCCTTCTGCCCTCAATCTTGCCCAGCATCAGGTGGTCAAAGTATTGGAGCTTCAAACTTCAGTTTTTCCAATGAATATTCAGGGTGGATTTCCTTTAGGATTGACTGGTTTGATCTCTTTGCTGTCCAAGGGACTCCTCAAAACAGTCTTTTGTGCTGGCACTTCAGTCGTGTCTACCATTCTAATGGCAGAAAGTGAAGAGGAACTACAGAGCTTCTTGATGAAGGTGAAAGAGGGAAGTGAAAAAGCTGGCTTAAAACTCAACATTCAAAAAACTTAAGAGCATGGCATCTAGTCCCATCACTTCAAGGCAAATATTAGTCACTCAGCTGTGTTCGACTCTTTGCGACCCCATGGACCGTAGCCCACCAGGCTCCTCTGCCCACGGAATTCTCCAGGCAAGAACACTGGAGTGGGGTGCCATTCCCTTCTCCAGGGGATCTTCCTGACCCAGGGATTGGACTCGGGTCTCCTGCACTGCAGGCAGATTCTCTACCATCTAAGCCACCAGGGAAGCCTCAAGAGTCTTCTCCAGAACAATTCGAGAGCATCAATTCTTTAGTGCTCAGCCTTCCCAGCTCTCTGAGTTCCTTTCTCATTGCTCAGGGAGTCCTCCCCTGCCTTATTCTTGGCAAGTGTCAGTGAGTAACTCCAACCAGCTTTGGTGCTTATCCTAGGAGCCCCTCAGGGAAGTGAGGCTTTTTAGTCAGGATAGTCCTGAGAGAATGTAAGAGTAAAGCAGGCAGGGCTTGGACTGGTGTACATACTGGGATTCAATTAGAAGGAATCATCTGCAAGAATAAGTCACGCCTTCATCTTGAAGCAGATCAGTCCAATAACTGCACCATGAAAGTTAACTGTATGATAAAGCTTCAAAGACAAGGTAAGGGCCTTGTATCCTCACTCGCACGCCTCCTGACTTAACAGTTAGGCAACATCTATGCGTAATGCTGTAATGCTGTTTGTTGAAAAATAAAGACAATCAAAGGAACTCAGTAAAATGTGTTGATTGAATAAATGGAAGCATTAAAGAGTAAATGGCATGAAACAGGGAAAAATAAAAGCAGCAGTGGAACTGATGCTTATAGCAGGAGCTGGAAATTAAGAGCACGGGCGGGAACACTGCCCACACTAGGACCCCACAGTTGTTTTTCCCCCGGGTGAGCTGGAGACTGTGCTTGTTACTTTAAAGCGAAAGTGAAGTCGCTCAGTCGTGTCCAACTCTTAGGCACTTCTGTCCATGGGATTCTCCAGACAAGAATACTGCAGTGGGTTGCCATTTCCTTTTCCAGGAGATCTTCCCAACCCAGGGATTGAACCCAGGTCTCCCACATTGTAGGCAGACGCTTTACTGTCTGAGCCACCAGGGAAGTGGCTTGTTACTTTGGAAGGCAGTAATTTCAATCCAGATGGGGATCAGACTCCTGAAACCATTACAATGCCTCAAGCAGACAGGATGTGGGGTAGAGCTAAGGTTTGGACCAGTAATTTGATTAAGGGAAAAAGTAAGTCGAAGGGCCATATGGCAACCTCAAAGGTCAGGGACCAAGACAAGGACTCTACCAACAGACTTATGCTCAGGAAATCCACAAACACTGGTAAACTACCTACTTAAGGTGGCAAGGGAGGAGGTGTAAACCAGGTCCAGAGGCACTCTCGCCCAGTCTCAGCCTGTTTTGCAGTCAAGGGGATAAGCCAGGCTGCTTTCTCTTACCAGGTATCAAATTGCCAACATCTGTTGGATCATAGAAAAAGCAAGAGAAGACCAGGAAAAAACCTACCTCTGCTTCACTGACTACGCTAAAGCCTTTGACTGTGTGGATCACAACCGTGGAAACTGCAGAAAATTCTTAAAGGGATGGGAATACCAGATGACCTTACCTGCCGCCAGAGAAACCTTTATGTAGGTCAAGAGGCAAGCTAGAGCAAGACATCAAACAACTGACTGGTTCAAAATCGGGGAAGGAGTACGTCAAGGCTGTATATTGTCACCCTGCTCACTTAACTTCTATGCAGAGTACATCACGCGAAATGCCTGGCTGGCTGAGGCACAAGCTGGAATCGTGATTGCCGGGAGAAAAATCAGATATGCAGATGCTACCATTCTAATGGCAGGAAGTGAAGAGGAACTACAGAGCTTCTTGATGAAGGTGAAAGAGGGAAGTGAAAAAGCTGGCTTAAAACTCAACATTCAAAAAACTTAAGAGCATGGCATCCCAGTCCCATCACTTCAAGGCAAATGTTAGTCACTCAGCTGTGTTCGACTCTTTGTGATCCCATGGACTGTAGCCCACCAGGCTCCTATGCCCATCAGATTTTCCAGGCAAATTCTGGAGTGGGTTCCCATTTCCTTCTCTAGGGGATCTTCCTAGGAATCCTCTCTAGGGATCGAACCTGGGTCTTCTGCATTGCAGGCAGATTCTTTACTATCTGTGCCACCAGGGAAGCCATGGCAAATAGGAAAAAAAAGAAACAGTGGCAGATTTTCTTGGGCTCCAAAATCACCGCAGTTGACTGCAGCCATGAAATAAACAAGATGCTTGCCCCTTGGAAGAAAAGCTATGACCAACTTAGCGTATTAAAAAGCAGAGACAGCACTTTGCTACCAAATCTGTAGTCAAAGCTACGGTTTTTCCAACAGTCGTGTACGGCTGTGAGAGTTGGACCATAAAGAAGCCTGAGTGCCAGAGAACTGATGCTTTTGAACTGCTGTTGGAGAAGACTGAGTCCCTTGGACTGCAAGGAAATCAATCCTGAATATTCACTGGAAGGACTGATGCTGAAGCTCTAATACTTTGGCCACCTGATGCAAAGAGCTGACTCATTGGAAAAGACCCTTATGCTGGGAAAGACTGAGGGCAGAAGTGGGTGACAGAGGATGGGATCGTTGGATGTCCTCAATGGACAGGAGTTGGAGCAAACTGCAGGAGATGGTGAAGGGCAAGGAAGCCTGGCGTGCTGCAGTCCATTGGGTCACAGAGTCAGACACAACTTAGCAACTGAACACGTAAAGTCACTTACCTCTTGACAGTTGAAATCTTTATATTCCCAAACCACAATTTAAAAATACCTGAAGGGGATACAGCCACAGACGTTACGATTCTAACTGGTCTCCTTGCCAAACTCAAACCTTCAATTCCCTTTTAAATGTGACATAGTGCTAAGCAAACAGACACACATCTAATTGAAATCACTTATCCTTCTAGATTTAAATTCTATCCCACTCCAATTAAGTACTTCTGAACTTTCAGGACAAGAGTTTAAATGCAGTTGGAGTTCACTCACTGAGCCTCACAAGTTGGCTCAAAGCCCTTTCATAGGTCTCATTTAAAAAACTAAGGTCCTTGCAAAATTGTAACAAACAAGCCATCTCAACCCTACCTGTGTGTTACTCTTTGAGCTGTTGCCCAGGCCTCAGTTTAAGACTTTAGGTAATTCCATGGGGGTCCAGCAGTTAGGACTCAGTACTTTCACTGCCAGCATGGTTTCAATCCCTGGCCAGGGAATTAAGATCACACAAACCACAGGGTGTGGCCAAAACAATTTTCAGATATAATTCCATGTTACTAGCTTTTAGCAGCTCTGGAGAGCAAAGATTCAAGAGTTGAGAATCTGCTAGAACCCAACCTTCTGCTATTTCCAAAATCACCACTACCATTTCTACCATACGTGTTTCTGATAACATACAGAATAAGCCAGTCTTCACTTAAAAAATGATGAAGATTTTCTACCATACCTGTTATACTGAAAGCTCTTGCTTTTGTATGGTTTAAGGCCCCAAATTCTGGATGGAACCCAAATGTTTCATCGTTCTTAACTATAGAGCCCTTCTGTCTTTAGCAAGAGAAAGGGCTAGATTTGTGCAAAGGAGTTTTTGTGATTTCCATTTGGTAGACTGCTGGAATCCTGTAAATGTGGCATTTGTATTAGGCAACTTTGCAAAGCTCTGCAAACATGCAATTTGAAGCCAAACCAGCAAATTATAAAAATAGGCACACCTCCCCTTAAGGCAGATGCCCAGTGCAAGGTAGTACCCATTGCTGGCTGCTCTCATCCCTTTCACATCTAGTTGGTAACTGCAGTGTTCAGGGGACACTCTACACATCCAGGACCAGCGAAAAATCTGAGCCTGTTTAAAGTCCTGAGTTTGAAACTCTTGGCCAAATGAGCCAGGTGTTGGCTTCATCTGAATCAGAGCAGATTGTGAAACTTAAGTTATCCTGGAGGATTCACTTTACAAAGGGCAGATGCACTTTTATCACAGCAACAGCCTACTGATTTATTTAAAACAGGATGATCCTTCTTCCCACCCACCCCCAATATTCCTCAAAATTAAGTGTATTCCATTTGTTCTGAAGCAACTACAAAAAACCACCATCATTAAGGTAATGAACTCAGAACATGAATAATATTTCTTTATTTACAAGTTAGAATCAACAGACAAAAGAAAAGACAATCCAGGGGACCAATTGGGGAGATGACTGAAACCCCCAGGGTCCCCAAATGGAGCAGAAGGAAAAGGGAAAACTGAGTAGAAAAAAAAAGTCAACGTAAAAAAAGAGCTCCCCCTTCCTCCCTCCCCATGGAAGCTGAGGGACCATGGCCCCACCCCTCTTCAGCCTTACCTAGCTTAAAATAAATTAGAACAAACAATCTCAAAACAGGGCCCTTCTAAGTGAACAGGGCAGCTGTGACCTCAGTAAGCCTGTATCAGGGCCTCTGCCCATTCCCACCCGATACCCCTGCCTGCCCCAGCCATTTTGAATGGGGGCTCTATGCCTATGGGGGCACTCTCCACGGGGCTGGGAGCTCAGTCCTCTTTTGTCCATTTTTCTGTCCCTCCTTTAGTCTTGTCCCTGCATCCCTCCCCCCTGCAGAGCCAGCTCTCTCACAGAGGGGGGAGGGGGTGAGATGAGAAGTGTCACAGCACAGGGAGGGAGCGGGCGGGGCAGGGCGGTCTAGGGGTCCGGTCCTGCGGAGCCTCCTGCCCCATCTGGCCTGGCCCTTTAGCCTGAGTCTGAATCACTGGTGTCTGAAGAGGAGGAAGATGAAGAAGAGGAGCTGGAATCCGAGCTGGAGCTGGAAGCGCTGAGGCGGGACACCGCTACCTGCTGTGCTGAGGATGTCTCTGTTTTCTCACTCGCTGAAGAACAGAGGTGAAGTTTAAAAATGTGTAAACCTACATTCCACTTTTGAAGAACCAAGAGGGCAAGATGTAATGAACTCACAGTGGCTTATGGGACACTCACCTTTCTTGGGGGGCTTTTTGGTAGAATTGAGCTGCCCACTAACATCTTGTAACCGCTTTTCTAGTTCCCGCTTCTTCTCCAAAGCCAGTTCCTCCTTTGTCTTTCCCACAGGCTTTTTAATAGCTAGAGAAGAAAAGAAACCAGGACTAACATAGCCAGGAGCACTCCGGTTTCCCTGTCCCCTGTTGTTGCCAAATGCCTTTCTTGAACTTAAGGAAGCAACTAATGCAACCCATCATCCCAGGAACTGATGATTCCAAGTGCATCAAGCATACCCCCCCACCTCCTTCTCTAAATTGTCCTCAGAACCGCACAAGAATTCGCTAAGGCAACTTGGGAATCTCATTTCATACTCACTATACGGCTTCCGAGGTTTCTTTCGCAGGCAGGAAAGAACGTAACGTTCAAGCTCTCTAAGTGTGGACGGCTTGAGTGTTTCAAAATCTATCTCAATTTCTTCTGGGTTTGAGTCACGTAAAGAGGGCTCCCTGGCTTGGATTATGTGCACAACGCGACCCAGTTTCTCCCCGGGCAACTTGTTGATGTCCAGGCTCAACTGCCGCTTCTCATCGTAACTCATGGGCCTGCTTTCTTCCTCCTCCTCTGAGTCGTAGCCAGCAGGCAGGGCAGGTGGGGCTGTCTTTGTGGCCTTTTTGGGGAGTCTGAGCAAAAGAAAATTATCACTTGGGGGAACGCATTACCTCAACACATTCTACTTAATCCAGTGATCTGGATTTCTTGCCTGAACAACTGTTTCCATTAAGGCAAATGAGTGAGTCAGAGATGGGCTACAGGACACATGTGTGCTCCTCAGGGGAGCAGAGCTTCTTTACACAACAGATATTTTATATTAATCTCAGTTGGGCTTTGAAAAATAAATACAAGTACGTCAGCACAGGTCTATTGTTTTTTTTTGTACCTAAAGCACTAACCCATCCCCGAATACAGAAAAAAAGAATATACAAAAAAGTACAGACTCTGGCTTAGAGAGGGGTAGGTAGCAGCTTCAAAAGACCCTATATTCTTCAAGGTCTATTTAATCATCTGGACACTTGCCAGAAAAAAAAAAAAAAAAATCACTAGAGAAAACTGCAAGCGCTGGGAGAAATCTCTGCCTCCGTCCCTGTGAGAACTCACTTGGTGGCCCCTCCTCCAGAAGGCCCAAAGCCAGGGGGACCCAGAGTAGCAGCGCCACTGCTCCCACCGCCACCCGCCTTCTTGGACTTCTTGGGCTGAGACGGGCGGGGTGCTCGAGGGCCTTTGTCATCTTCATCAGCCCCAGCTCGGCCTCGATGCTTCTCTGCCTTCCGTTTCTTCTTTTTCTCTTTTTTCTCTCTCTTTCGCTTGGGCTTGGATATTGGGCCTTGGGACAAGGCAGCCAGTTGTTCATGTACTGCTCTAAGCTTGAGAGAAAACAGAAACAAATTGAAAAAAATACATAGATAAAGCAATGGGGAAAAAAAAAAAATCAAGCCAAAGACAGCATGAACCTCACCCAGTAAACTCAACAGTAACAAAGTACCTGTTCCTGTAGTTCAGCCAAGCGATGAGCCCTTTCTTCCTCGGAGTCAGAGCTCTCACTTTCTTCTTCCTCCTCCTCCTCGTCCTCATCTTCCTCCTCCTCTTCCTCAGAAGAACTCTCACTGCTACTTTCCTCGCTGGAGGACTCTGAAGATGACTTGGCCAAGCCAGGGGGCAAGGCAGTAGAGACTGGTAAAGGCCCTGGTTCCAGTGGTTCATCTGGCATTTTGGCATAACGGAACTCAAATACATCCTAGAAAGAGACAGCAGACTCAAAACCAGGCTAGTAGATATGCCCTGATCATACCCAGCCATTTGGCAGCTCCAACATACAACTGCATAGATTGGGGAACCTCATGTTCAGGCTATGCAGCACAGATGGCAAAATCCCTTCCCCCAGCTTCATTTATTCTTCAAACTCCGACCTTGACACTCACCTGTAACTTTCGCGCCATGGCCACAACATCATGGTCTGGAGGATTATACTTATAGCAGTTGGAGAACATAAGCCGCACGTCAGCAGCAAACTCCTGTGCGTCCCGGTAATCGCGATTCTCCATCTTCCGCTGCAGAAGGAGGCAGCATCAGAAGCTGCACAGGCAGGGAGACTCACCTTTCCCTGCCAGGCCCAGACACTGCCAAGAACAGCCCTCTAGACAGCACAGTGGGGGGTGGGATGTACATGACAGGAAGGACCTATACCCTGGGGCTCAAGTTTGAAGTCAAAGGAATTTGGGTGGGCTGAATAAATATCTATGTCTAAGGGGAAAAACCCATTATTTCTAAGCGAAAAGTGGAGGTGTGTGTGGCCTCCAACTATTGGGCTACCCCTTTACTCACCTACCCTAACCCAACACTTCCAGTAGATAGGACCTGAGGACAAGGAGTGATGCTCTGAACGTAAAACCCACCACATTGTTTCCAATTCCAGAAAATATGGACTCATTAGAGTATGTGACCTTCTGCCTCACTATTTTGTAAAAGTAAAACACCAAGATAGCTGCACGCCCATAAAAAGTGACTGTTTTATTGATCCTTAGGTTCCAATCACTGCCTGAGTATCCCATCTGCCCCATGCAGTGGGTACCTTGACAGTGCTGAGGTCCATGGGGTGCTTAATGATGTCATGGTAGTCATGCAGGCCAAGAGCAGAAGCGTCCACTGGTTTATAGAAAGGCCAGGCATAGGCAGCATGCTTCTTAGACAGTAATTCCTTCAAAATGCCATTGCAATGTTTTAACTGTTCCGACAGCTTTCCTTTCTTGGAGCTCTGGTGTTGTTGCTGAGAGTCAGGCAAGTCTTTGCGTGGGGGCTTGATAGGGCGGCCACTTTCTCTACGCACAGGGGGGAGCCGTGCTGCCTTAGGCTCCAGACCCCCTGGAGGGCTAGCTGGGGACCCAGGAGCCAGGATAGCTGTAGGTGTAGGGGTGGTAGTATCTGCTTTCCGCTTTACCCCCTTTTTCTGTGGAGAAAAGACAGGTGCCTTTTACTCTGGATCCACCCCATTTAAGACCTTTTCCTCCTCATTACCCCAAAGATATCCATAGATGTATACCTTGGCAAGGGGCTGTGCTGGGGGAGCTGCAGAGACAGCAAGGAGTGGGGGTCCAGCGGAGTGCAAGGACTTGAGAAGGGGAGAAGAGATGACCGACGGGTGGGGAATGTTGAGGACAGTGGTAGGTATCTCAGGTGGTGGCGTATACAGGGCAGTGTGAGACACAGAAGAGACGGCAGGCACCTGGTGGGCACTGGTGATACTACCCTGGAGCGCTGGAGGGCAGAAAGAGAGTTTAGTCTGATTTTCATTCCCATCTTTTGGTCTCTATTAGCAAAACTCCTTCTCTTCCTACCTGCCAATTTGGCCCCTTTCTTGTGGCTGTTCTTAGGGATAGTAACCACAAGTTCTTGTTCTTCTTGTGGCATTGATGCCACTTTCTGCAGAAAGATCTTTTCCAGCGTTTGTGCCATCAGGACAATATCATCAGTGGGCTACAGGAAACACAAACAAAAAGTTCAAATGCTAAGGAGAGAGGTAAAACCATTTTCTCTGGGAAATACCTAGCCCCAGGCATCATCACTACTCCCTTACACAACTCCATCAAAGTGCTAAAAATTACCTACAGTGGGCCACTCATTTCCCTTTATCTCTTCCAACTTTGCCCCTCAATATGCAACAAAGATAAAAAGTGAGAGATTCAGAGTTGATCAGTTTCTCTTCTACGCAAGTCTCCTGAGATTTCTGAGAAATAAGGCCACTATTCACAAGACCGTCAGCAGTGCTGTATTTCAACATCTCTTAATCCTGGATCTCTGAAGCCACATCACTGTTTGCAGTGGTACCTTTGCAAACAGACTTTCTAGATACCAAACTACTGAGAACACCTTCAGTAAAAGATTTAAACTTTACAATGATAAAGTAGTGTTAAGAAATGCACTCTCTCCCCAACTGCTGCTGCTAAGTCACTTCAGTCATGTCCGACTCTGTGCGACCCCATAGACGGCAGCCCACTAGGCTCCCCCGTCCTTGGGATTCTCCAGGCAAGAACACTGGAGTGGGTTGCCATTTCCTCCTCCAATGCATGAAAGTGAAAAGTGAAAGTGAAGTCACTCAGTCGTGTCCGACCCTCGGCGACCCCATGGACTGCAGCCCACCAGGCTCCTCCATTCATGGGATTTTCCAGGCAAGAGTACTGGAGTGGGGTGTCATTGCCTTTTCCGCTCTCCCTAACTAATAACAGACAAAAACTCACCTTGTTGTAGATGTAGCAGTTGGTGAACATGGTGTTGAAATCCTGCATACACTCTGAGGCAGCCCAATAGTAGTTGTTTTCAAGTCTCCTCTTGATAGTACCCATATCCATAGGCTGCTTTATAATTTTGTGATAATCCTAAAGAAAAAAGTGGTAGGTCAGACCAAAGAAAGAAAAATGCCTGTTCTCAGGCAAACTACCAACCCCAACACACACACATACACACACCCGCCCAAGTCTGTCAGGGGAGTACATAGTCTCAACTGCGGCCCCAATTAAAACTATGGGATAGGGATAAAAAATGGGAACAGAACTCTGATCACCCATAAGGAGACCCCTATTGCCTTGCTCTAACCACCCATCTCCCACCCACTCTGGAAAAGTTTCCCATCCTGTGACATTACCTCTGGGGCTGGCTATCCATGGGCTGCATGAGGGAAAGGAAGAAGCTAAGAATTTTGGCCACCGTGGTCCTCTCCCAACCTGGGGTGGGAATCTGTAAAATGGAGCCAGGGCACAAAAGTTAAGGAAGGACACATGGAGGGCACAATGAGAGACCCTAGATAGCAAGCGGTTGGATCAATCACAAAGGACCAAAAATCTAGAAATCTGGTGGCTATCTGCCCTACAGGGTAGAAATGGGAACTCCCTAGGGGCCGCAGCACCTACCTACACTAGGCAGCCCACCTCCATGCACACGCATTCTTCTTCATTTCCATACCTCCCCACTCCAACCTCTCCACTCACCGGCAAACCCAGTTTGACGGCATCCACAGGTTGCCGGAAAGGCCATGCAAACTGATGTTTCCATAGAGCCTTCATCACCACCTTGTGCAGATATTGCAACTGGTTGGTAACCCGTCCTGGCTTTTTGGGATTGGACACCTCAGGAGGTGGTGGGTTGGCAGGGGTTAGTTGCAAAGCCGGCACTGAAGCCATTGTGGGACTCTCGAATCCCTCATACAATAGAGACGGCTTTCGAATCCTTTTCCCAGGCGCTGCTGCTTCTGGGCCCAGGCCCAGTAACCCTGCATTCCCCTCCCCAGGGAGCCTGTGAAGATAGGAAACAAAATCAGATGTGGTAATCTGGTGGAATTTAGTAGAATTCCACAATTCACAGATTTGCACTCAGCACATCTAGGCTTGGAATCAAGTGAAAACGGTGGTAAAGATTATGAAAACGAATCCAGTATCCAAACAATCCGTGGAGCTTTTGTTCTTGTACCTCTTATCGCCTTTTCTACACCCACAGAAGCCCTATCTTCTGAGTTCTTAAAATCTGATAGGCTTCTTCACCTGTTTTAAAGTGAAAAAGCCCAAGTAGCTTCTCATAGGGCCCAGCCATTTAAGAATCACAGCCTTAGGAGGACAGAACTTAAGCAAAATGGGTGGAGCCAAGAAACTCAAGCCCCAAGCTTCCTCCTCACTAGGGGCTTGGTGGTTGCCATGGTGGTTGAGCCTGAGGGGAACGGATCTAAAGAAACAAAACAGAAAATTTCATAAATCGCTGATGAGACAGACACCTAAGAATCCACCTGTACAGAAGGGATCAGCACTCTCCACAAAGCTCGGAATAGTTAACTCCAAACAACGGGCCAGCAATCTAACGGATCCATACCAAGAAAAAAAAGGAACCAGACAAGCGAGTATTTGTCAGACTTCACAGCCTGGAATACCTCAAGCTACCAGCCTCCAGGAATTAACTATTCGCAAATTCAGTCTCCTCCGTCGAAAGGACTCAAAAAAACAGAGCTGTCTGAACAGTCAAGGTCAGCAAATTCCCCCATAAAAGTGATACAGACCTCCCCCTACCCAACCTCTGCCAAAAGCTGCGATGCCATTAACAGGCTCCACTGTAGCATCACCTCTAGAGATCAAAGGCCAACAATGCATCAAGTTTACGTTCTCTCTGGGGCTCCTCAGGACCAGGTTTACCCAAGGCCCAAGATCTCATTGTTTACATCCCAGAGCTTAGCTCCACCTTTCTACCCTGAAGGAAACTCTCGATGGTACCTCTCATATACACACACACAAACGACAAGAAATCCAATCTTCTGCAACACAACACACTCAACACAAAACCAAACCACTCACGGAAAAGGGACCTATCCCCGACATTAGGAACCCAGAGTAAGAGTGGGCCTTGTACCCTACTCAGGGAATCCCCGTTTTCAGTCCCCAAAGCTCTATCACCATGGCAACCCTGTAAAGCACAAGATGTGGCCACGAACCCCAGCCACTGAAGGCCGGACAAACGGTCGCTTAGACACCAGACCCACTACCCTCAGGACCTGCTGCCCCATCCAAGTCCTCCCCCGTTGCATATTCCGCCGCCACCTCGCTCTGCCCGACTCAGCCAAAATCTGACCACAGCGGAAAAGTAACGTGTAAATTACCTGCGCTCCCTCCATACGTAGGATCTGCGGCCGCTACCACAGTCCCCAAACCGCCGCTCACCCCCCTCCGCGAGCCTCGACAGCCAACAGTTGCGCCACGAAACAGCAACGCGCCCGAGTCGGTTCCGCACTCCCTCCGAACTCGGCACCTCACCCGCGCGCGCCGCGGCCCCCCAACGCCCCCTTCCCACACGCGGCTCGCAGGGACGTACTTGTTGTGGGGAGTCACGTTTTGCAGCATCTTGACCACGGGGAACCGGCGCTGCCCTCAGCCGCGGAAAGTCCGGGTGGCCTCGGTTCCCCTTACCTCCCGGTCCAGCATAACCCGGGAAGTGGGGGGAGGGCGGGGGCCGCTGCCCTCGGCCCTCCAGGCGACAACCCACCCCGCCGGGCTGGCACGAAAGCAATCTCCTCCGCTGTCCCTCGGAGAACTCCCAGCAGCTTGGCGCGCTCCGCAGGAGGCGGACAGCGAGAAAATGGCGGCGGCCTCAGCTGAGGCGGGCGAGCGAAAGGGGACGGGCTCTTCAAACCCCAGGACGGCCCCCGATCCCAGACACCGTCGCCAATACTGCCCGCCGTTGGTCTGCAAGGATCCCCTCTTCCTGCCAGGACCGTCCGGGGCGGACGACGTCCCGTTTCGATCTCGGATGGAGGCGGATGAACACGAAAAATGGTTTAGGGAGCCGCCGCCTCCATCTTTGAAATCCTCTTGAGGGCGGAGTAGAGGGGGTGGACAGACTCCGAGAACTGGGCGGGGCCCGAAAAAGGGGAGCTTCGGGGGCTTCTATGGGGTCTGTACTGTCCGCCGGGGCCGGTCATAGGCCGAGACGAAGGCCATTTCCAAGCGGATGGACGTGGATTGTAATGGCGGCCCCAGACGACTCGAAGGCTCTGTGTAGATACGCAGAATCCTCCAGCTCGTTCTAGAGGCTGCTCCACTCCAGCGCGAAATGGCGCCTCCGAGCCCCGCGCCAGCCCTTTATATATAGGCAAGGGGGAGGAGCCTCGCCGCTCATGCGCGCCACCGTGCTCGCGATTTCCCCCACCCCCTTCGCGCGCGCTCGCTCGCTCACGCGCGTGAAGAAGCAGAGTCGAAGGGGGAGGAACACCTCTCCGCGGGAGCGTTTTCTATTGGTCGGCGGAAGCGATGACGTCATAAACCTCATTTCCAAAGCGTCAGTCACCAGGCAGAAGAGTGCCGCATAGACCCCCAGGGAAGCGGCAACCCGCCACATCTCTGAGCCAATTGGCTGCGCTGTGGTTCGGCAACTCCAGGGAAAAAGGGAGGTTGGCAGGGGTGCAGCACCCTCTCCCTGCCTCCCCTTCCAACAAAGTCTTTCCAGCCGTCCAAGCCCAGTGCGACTGGCGACTGCCAAGCTTGGGCAGGTCGTGCCATTCGTAGTTCCTCCATTGGCCAGGCCGGCAGGATTGGAGGGGGCCGCGTGGGCGTAGCCAGGATCGGCCCGCCGGGGTGTGGCCACAGGACGCCGGCGGTGGTTGTTCTCGGGAATGAGGCGGCCGCCGCAGTGAAGAACCTGAAATGAGGAAGAAGACGCCATCTTAGAAGCCGCGGCCTGCCACTCTGGCAAACGGCCGAGGGCTCCCAAACACAGCGAGGAAGGCACCTAACGTTCCTGTGCTTCGCAATCAAAAGTGCAGAATTAACCAGAGCCTTCAAATCCTCTTCCTTCCCCAGGCCAAGCAGTCGAAATAAAAAACGCGCCCCAGAATCTACCCTCTGTGAACTCAAAGGCTTCTCTCCAAGGCAACTAAACAGAGACCACGTTCTAAATACTTGCACCCCAAGCACCTTTTCAATCCCTCCCTCTGATACCTTCAGTTACCAATACAAATATCTACCTGGTCGACAAAACCTCGGCAACCCTTTAGTGGGAGCAAAATCTCCAACAAAAGCACCCGTATACCCTGTAAAATGAAACCCACCTCCTCCCCAAACTTCTCTCCGGTGTCTGGCTCAGAGCGGAAAAAACAAGGCCTTCGAGGGGCGAATCAGGGTGCGCACCCTCCCCCTCCTGGCGAGCTCAGACCTCTCCCCACGCTGCCCGCCCTTCCCCCCTCTCCGAAGGCGGGCCCGCACCCTCTCTTAGGGTCCTGGCGTCGGGGGGGCGGAAGGGCTCCCCCATCCCCCCCACGAGGGTCCGGAGTCCTCCCCACGGAGCGGCTGGTCTATCGGTCAGCGCCAGGGAGGAGGGCGAGCGGAGGAGGAGGCGGCTGCGGCTCCGACTAGCCCTCCCCCTCCTCCTCTCCCCTCCCCCCTCCCCCCGGGCCGTCCGCCTCCGAGGAGGGGCAGGAGCCATTTTGGGAGCTCAATTTCGCCCCCTCCCCCCCAGCCCACTCAATCTTTCCCACCACCTAGTAACCCGAATAAGGTTACAGACTACGTGTGAATAGAGTCGCAGCGCAAGGTTAGGATCGCTAAAGCCATCGCTTGGACTTCCCCGGTCCCCTTCAAAGAGAGGGAAAGAATTTCCCCCGCCCAGCCTTTAGTTGGGGGCCCTCCCCCCCTCCTCCTTGTCCCCTTTTCTGGCTACCAAGAAGACAGTCTATGCGTATCTGAATAAGGAAATTAATCATAAAAGTCAAAGAATATAAGATCCGCCCCCCCCCCCCCCCCCCAACCGCAGGGCTTCGTGAGGGCATAAGTCCTCGAACTGTTACCCTCTTTCCTTCGTAGCAGCCCTGGAGCCTTAACCTCGGTTACTGCGTCTAAAATGGCCGTCAACCTTTCGTCTTCTCGACCACCAGACTCGGGCAAACCCTGCGGGGGTGGGGGGGAAGCACGCACAGGGACGGCAGTCTCTCCTCTCCTCCCCCCCTCCGATCAGGCCTCGGCCTCAAAAGTACAAGCGGGCCCGCCCGGGTGGCTGCAGCAAGGAGAGCAATGACACAGCAACTTTCGCAGAGGCCTTCTCCCCTCCCCCTCCCCCTAGTGGCCCAGCCTCCCCAATCTGCCATTCTTCCACGAGGGGCCTTGCACAGAGGCCTATCTGAGGGCCGGTCTGGGAGGAAAAAGTTAAGAGGTCGAGAGACCACAGGGCCTTATTAGAAAGTGGAAGGGCATCCAGACATTCTGGCTTATTTCCCTGCATTCCGGAAAATCACTGTTCTCCTCTGCCTCCCAAGCGTCCCTTCCCCCAAATGAGTCACACGGGAGGCTACTTGTACTCAGTAATTTGGAAAAGTAACTCTTCCCTCCTTTCCGCTCCCTCCTCCGCAATACACAAGGAGAGACTGTTCAGGAGTGGGGGAGGGGATGAAGAAGGCAAAAGACACCACCCAGGAGAAAACTGAAACTTTGGGAGCTGTGAAATCATTCCAGGTCCGGAGACTCACTCTCCTGTGTCTCAAGCCACGATTTTCAACCTCTCCCGAGACCCCCGTTGGGCCTGGTTCCTGATCCAAAGAAGACCCCAAGCTTCTAGCCTGCAAACTCTCCCCAGCCGGTGATAGACACATGCTCAGCTAAGACCCCGCCGGGGCAACCAAGGTTTATTTAGAAGGCTCCGCAGGCCAGGTCCACGTGAATGCACACAAATTCGATAACCCACTCGAAGCGTAACCTCCACCATGCCATGTGATGACTGCCAGGTTCCTACCGCTGACACAACAGCAGCACAGAAATGCTCCTTCTACAGCCTCTGGGGAGAAAGGGAGTGGGCGCCTGGGAACAATCTCAGTTCACAGCCTGGGCTGCCAACTCTCAGCATTCCCCTCTAGGAGTAGGAACTATAGTCACCACTCCCACTCCTCAGCCCACTAGATCACCCCACCCTCAGGCCGCCAAAAGGATCCCTTCTCACCTGGCTCCAGGCTCCTGTACCCCCAAGGGACGAATGGAATCGGGGGGGGGGGTCATACCGCCCCCAGGCCCCTTTGCCCTCCGACTGGTAAGAAGACAGAGGTTGGCCATTCCCCTCCCCCACCCGAGGGGCCCTCGCCTGCTCGCCCCCTCCCCGCTCCCATTGGCTGTAAACTGTTTGAAAGACAAATGCTCCCACCCTCAGGGTTCTTCTCTGCACCCCAAGAATCTCCTTCTCG
Organism: Bos indicus; assembly: GCF_029378745.1. Lineage (NCBI taxonomy): Eukaryota > Metazoa > Chordata > Mammalia > Artiodactyla > Bovidae > Bos > Bos indicus. The sequence goes on along the minus strand of NC_091782.1, from coordinate 8,788,859 downwards.
GACTCCCCACCATTGGTTAGACATTTAAATGACTGACAACATGCCCGCCCAGCAAGGGCCCCTTCTCACCTGGATCCCGGAACCTTCCAGGGGGGCTCCACTGTTCCCCTTGGCTTGGTGCGGGGGGAGGATGTAATCCGGGGTGTCACCCCCCCCCCGGAAACTGAGGTTGAGTGGGGGGAGGGGGCGTAGCCCCCAGCCCCTCCCTTCCCGGCCGAGCTGGGGGGTGGGGAGAGCATCGGGACCGCGCGGCCACGTCAGCGTCACCCAGATTGGCTGATCCGGGTCACGTGCCAGCCACCCCCCCTCCCCACCGCCACGGGGGCCGATTTTTCCGAAGGTTCTCGGGGGTCGCGCAAGGGGCCAAGGGAGCCGCATGGCCCAGGCCTTTCTCTACACACCCAAAGCACCCTAACGCCGCTGCTTCTCCACATCCTCGGCTGCCTATCCCGCTGTCCTCGACCCTATCCCCCCCACTACTAGCGCCGTACGGGTTCAGCATGGCTGCCGCAGCCCGGGAACGTGCACTGCGCAGGCGCAAGGGTGCGACCGGCTTGGGGGAGGGGAAAGGAGAGTGGGAGGCCGCGGGGAGGGCGGCAGTGCGCAGGCGTGAGCCGTGGCCCCCGCGGCTGGGCTCGGAGCGCGCGCAGTAGGTGGGGCGGAAGCGGGCGCGGCGCGCGCCCTCCCGCCTCAGCAGCCCCTCCCCCACTGCAGGCGGCCTCGCGGGGCGTCCTGAGGTGGCCCAACTCGGTTCCTTTTCCGCAGGTGTGAGGGGTGGCTTGGGACGCCCGGGCCCGGAGTCCAGCGGGAGCGCGCGCTGCTGAGCTGTTGTCAGTGGAGGAGGATGGGGCCTGGACCTGGAGTTGTGAGGGTTTGCAGGGTGGGGTCCCTCCGCGGTGTAGTGTGGTTCCACAGCGGGAGTGTTGGCACCACCCTCGTCGTGCCTGCGGCGGGGAGCGGAGGTGTGGGCGGTTGACGTGG